>NW_010972972.1:363235-666876 GCF_000737465.1 Haliaeetus leucocephalus | reverse complement strand
CGGCGGCCCGGGCTGGAGCCGCGGAAGCTTCCAGCGGCCCTGATACCAAAAAACCCCGCCACACAAACCCATAACAGTCCCCTACATATGTTTTGGGATTTTTGGCTAAATCTCTTCTAAGATAGAAGAATCCTGAAACAAAGCAGGCAAGCATTTTTAGGCCTAAATATGAATCTCAATTAAAAATTATCAATGGAGTATCCCATAGGAGGAAGACTTCTGTTGCATTACACCTCTTCTCCTCTGTATCAGCTGCTATTAGTTCTTATTAGACATTTATCTGCATTGTCACCAGGCCTCTGAGCTCATTGTTAAGTTGCTTTGTAAGCATCCAAGAGAAGTAAGGCTTGGAATAGAAAGAGGGCAGTGAATTAACTTGACAGATATTTATGGGGAACCACTCCCAAACATGAGAGTCAGCATGAGAGAAAGCGTGAACGTTCCACCTTGGAAAATGCAGTGGCTAAGTGATGGTTTAGCTGTTGTTTTGGGCAGGCAGATATTTTCATTGGTTAACGCGAAATGACAGGGAGACGGAGATATGCCAAGAAAAGCTGTGAAGATAATTAACACACTTTTTTTCTGGCATGGGGACAAAGGAGATGCAAAAAGTAAAGGGTGGGGAGCTAACCCTTGCAGAAAGGTTCAGGAAGTGTTGTGCTAGTAGACAGTACTTAATTGGAACTTGGAGTTACAGCTCGTCAACTGCAATGAGTTTTTAATATAACAACCGTATGCACACTAGTAAGATGGAGCATGAGGGGAGACGAGAGATCTGTACATCAGTGTTGCTGCTCAGAACTAAAATACTTTTAGCTTTTAACCAGAATGTTCCTATTGCATTAATTTTCAACCCAAGGCTCTTAAAAGGCTAGTTACCCATGAGTGATGGTAGCCATGCTTTTAACCTTGTTGTCCATGAGCTAAAGTACAAAGACAGAAGATTCTTCCATGCAGCCAATGTAGACCCTTCAAGAACCACAGTGAAAAAAAATTGTGTAATTGCTCTTAGCTTTTGCAGTGCAGTTTCTGGTGCAAGAAAGCCTTGCAGGGATACACCCAGCTGCAGAAGCAGCTAGTGTCTGACAGCATGTAGATCCTGTTGATCAAGTCAAGGACTGCAGCCAGAATAATTGCTTGAAATTTTCTGGATACAGAAATGCCAGTGAGGAGTGCTGCCCTGTTCTTTTAAAAGGTTATTCCTAAGGGGCAGAATTGGAATAGTCTTGTAGTATAACAGATGTACATTTATGGATAAATGTCAAGGGCTTGCACTGATTCTCCTGAGAAGTCTGTAGCAGTTTTACCACATCACTGCTTACAGTCAGCATTGCTATATTTTTTAGCTCTAAAAAGTTAATGGAAAAAAGTATGGTAGGAGGAAAAGTGCAGGGGAAGTGTGAAACCTTTTCAGAAATTATTTCCTGCTAAGAAATCTAATGAACTTTATGTGAAGAACTGTAACAGCTAAGCACACCCCACATAACAGGCAAGCTTTGATAGTTTTTAAAGCTCTTCAGGCACGCTTTTTTATTATGATATAGCTGTTTGTGTTCCCTAACCAACTAAAAATTATGTCGAGATTTCTCCTTGCTACCCTGTTCTTCCTCTTTCCCTATCAAGAGTAGGTTTTGGGGATTTGGAAATCCACCTCTATTCGGAAACACAGATTACTGCATATTTTTTAAATATCTTTGTAGCTAAGAATAAACCCAACAACTTTATTTTCATTTTTCTAGAGGGTTTTTTTTCCTTAAAAATCAAGTATTACTCAAACTTTCTAGATATTTGCCCTTGGTTTTAGTAGTGTTTAAGACTTTTTTCCCAGGCTTCCTGAAGTGTGTATAAGTACACATTTTTTCATTCTTATGTGTTGGAAGATTAGCTTCATTAATAATATGACATATAGAGAAACTTACAGGAAAATATTCTTAAACTATTTTTAGACTGCATGTTGTTGTAGAGTGCACTGTATAATTAGGCATGTGTTAAAATATTGGGAAAATAACCTGAATCTGAGATGATCCTAACGATGAAAGGGAGATTAAATCAGAGATTTATAATGCTGGCCTGGAGATGTTTATTAACTCTACAGAAAATATATACAGGGTGTTTCAGTATTATAATGTTTTTTGTATTACAGCTTGCTGAGAAGCATTAAGATATGTATAGTCCTAAATCCTTCTCCTTGGATTATAAATTAGTTCAGTACTGAAAATTTATTCACAATTATATGCTGATAGAAGAGCTGCAGATTGTGTGTACATCTCTTGAGTAATGAGAACTGCATCGCTTGCGAATGTAGAATACTGATAACGGAGTTGAGAATTTGACATGCTGCAGGCAGGCAACATGCAGGCTTTCACACACAAAATGCATTGCACGCCTGACCTACTAATTGAAGTACAGTTCAAAAACACAGAAATGAGATTTGTTTAAAATTAAAAAAAAAGTATAGAGGTGCCATTTTTATTAGTAACTCTTCTCACTAGGACTGATCTGGATACCTGTCCACAAGCAGCAGTGAAGGAAACAAACCCCCAATAACCTGAGAAGTTAATGAAATAAAAGTATTTTTAGTGCCCTGAACATATTTCATTTGCAGTAGTGTACATATTCTGCAATATCAATAGTGTTATATCACTGTGATAAGCCTAAATACCTGATTATAAAAATACTTTGGGATGAGAGACACTTAAAGGATCAAGTATTGCATTGAATTTTAAGACCCCCCTATGCACAAAGGAAGGTCTTAAACCTGCATCTACTTTTCTACAAATAAGAAAGAATCCTTTGCAAAAAATGTTAGTTTATACAGAAAAGCATAATAACTAATATATACTTCCAAAAAAGGGTTAGAATTGTGGTTTTGAATTGTATGTGAAAAACAGTGACTTAATTTGCAAATGTGTGTATGTGTGTACCTGCCTATTTATCCTTCATGATATTCTCACAAGTAGTAGAAGCAAGTAGGGTTGCTGAGTAGACTCAATAATGTGTCTTTCAAACATTTCATTCTAGCAATCAGTAAGATGAAATAAATAGTCTTGTGGATTTGGTGTTTTTTAAAGCATGTGAATCTGAGCAGTGATCACTTTTCAGCAGAAAATAGTGTACTAAAATACTACTGTTTATAAATGACAGTGTTTTTTAAAGTCTTTTTCAAAGCTCTGAAGTGTTTAGCCTCTAGCTCTCATTGACTTGGATAAATTCATACTGGAGTTCAGATGATAATTTATGTGACTGCTTTTGAAAACAAATTTAGGTCAAATCCTGTTTCTGTAGGAGCATCCATTAACTCTGCCAATAACTCTGGGAAATATTTGTGTTCACAGCCTCTGTTCTTTAACTGACAATTAATTTTTTCTGAGTCACCTGCCTTCAAGTATGGAGTTGCCACATAAAGTGCTTTCTTTAAGAAGCAAGGATACTTTGCTCATATACTGCAAATACATTCTGTAGAAATCTAGCATCTGGTGATGCATTTACTTTTTTTTATTTTTCCAGGGGAATTCTGGCCTGGGGTTCAGTATTGCTGGAGGAACAGATAACCCACACATTGGGGATGATCCTGGGATATTCATTACTAAGATTATACCAGGAGGAGCTGCAGCAGAGGATGGAAGACTCAGGTAAAAACAAACTCATTATGTATGTTTGGAAACAAAATGCATCATTATTATAAATTATTCTCTGGGAGTCAAATGCCAACTGCGTCTTTCATGGGGTTGGGGAAGTAAATGACATGACTAGAGTCTCCTTTCTGCTAAAGTAGGAGAGCTGATTTAAGTAGCTTAAAGCAACTGAATAGGGTTAAGTCCTGTATAAAGAGGTATTTGCTAGTGCCACCTCCATCTTTGTACCAGTCATTTCATTTAGTACAAAAGGCAAGATGGGGACAGGAGGAGGAAACAGGCATATCAGCATGAAAATCTTCTCTGCTTGGTCTTTGTATGTCCATGGCTGAAGAACTATGCATTGGTGTAATACATTAAGGCTATCAAGACTTCCCAAACTACAGAGCTATTGCTAAATAGTCATAGTTATTTGTAGATGCTTCTTGTTATTTGACTGCAGTAGTGAGGTGTGCTTACCGCTGTTTCCAAACATTTTTTGTGCCTGTGCTCTATATTCTGAGTCACCTCTGTAGTAGTCTATTGCTGTAGCTCCTGAGATGGACACACAGATCACTTGTGGTTCTCAACTACCTGAGATGGTAGCACATCTCTTAAACAAGAGGAACCACAGAAGTGCTTGTTCTTTTCTTTCCTTACGGACTGAATGCAGAAAGGCTTTCGTCTATCACAGCGACTGCCACCCATCTGTCAGTTATGAAGCCTGCTGATGCTTCAAAAAGGCAATTTAGCTGGAAAGACCTGGGATAAAATTCTGAAGCTTTCATGATCTCAGCACTGGAATCTAAGCTCTGGGAGCCTTTGCCAAAAACAGATGGTCTAAAATTCATGATATGTGACCAGAGGGTAGCAATAACTTTTTTCCCAAAGCCTTTTCCTTTAATTCAAAGTTAAAAATAGGGGAAGTTGGCCAGTTTTTAGAGCAAGTTTTGGATATTTCTTATCCTGGGTTAGTAATCTGATTTTGGAAATTATTCTTATTTTTACTGTGATAGTGATGAGGAGTCATGGTGGTTGGCAGTGCCTGAAGAATTTACGGTCTAAATAAGATTGCAGGCAAAAGGAGTAGGAATAATCTCATGTAACTTTATGACTAAAATGCAGCTATCTACCCCTAAGCTAGTCATAAAGCCTCCTAATAGTCAGTGAAGAAAAACCTAAGCATTTCTAGGTTGTGATTCATCTCATCCTAAAGTCAATGTCTAAAATAGAACAGAAGAATCACATCTCAAAAGGGCCTATATTTTCACTGGTGACTCAAATGAAAAGGATTTTCATCAACTCGTTCAGCTGTAGTGATCTGTACTGTAAATGTCTGCATTGGGCCAGATGAGCTTCATGCAAAACAGAGCATGAGGAAACAGCAGTACTTGGAAATCATGCTATCAAATTTGACATGATGAACAGCATAGGGGGATCTTAAACCTGCATCTACCTTTCTATAAATAAGAAAGAATCCCTTGCAAAAAATAATATCTTTTTAGTAGAGTTTTTAATTACTTTTGAAACCTTTTTTAGTTTAAGCTATTAAGAAGACAGAAGCCACTGAAGTATTTTGTTGTGCTATCTTTGTATGAAATCAAATATTTCATAACTCATTGCTATACTAATTAACTACTGTAAATTTAATTCACGATTATTTAGTAATTACTGTGTTGTAAAGGTCTTAGACCTTCTAACCCCCCCAAAAAATAGCATACTAATGCAATTCATTAATCCATATTAAGATTAGACCTGGCAAACTTTGTGTTTTGCAATGAAAGTTTAGTAGTACAAGTATAGTTATCTTATTACTCAGACTTAGATAATATTCTTACAGTATTTGTTAGCACATTTTAATGTAAAATAATTGATAAGCATATATTTGGCGTGGTTGTTTTTCCTATTCTTATTTGTAAACAGATTTTTACAAAGACTCCTCCTTTCCTTGCTTTATCTGATAAGCGGGTTTCACTTTGCTACAATGCTAGCAAAGACACAATCCTGTCATATTTTAGGAACACCTGAAAATGCATTTATCAGTGATCATTACTGATATGCCACTGAAGAGAAGAGCTATCCTGGGACAGTCTCCACTGACTTACATGATAATTAATTTTACGTAACAGAGAGATTATCGGCTAAGGCCACTCTACAGGAACAAAAGCTTAACAACATGCAGTAACATCTGCCAAGAATAGCGATAACCTAGGTTCCTAGCAAAAGCCCAATTTTGAATTACCTGACAATGGAAGATTGGTGTTTATGGACAGAAAAACTATATACTTTGTGTTCATTTTTGCCTCAGACTCTGCCTGCAGATACTCTATATTATATAGCAGGGTGGACTGTTTGAACTGGCTTCTAAATCTACTGTCTGTTTTTAAATCATAGAAGCCTGTAAAATCACTTTTACTGCATTTTACATGAAGTCCCTTTGATCTAACTTAACTGAGTGAAGTTCTTCAAATAGCGAGATTGTGAAAGCGACCTGCAAGACATGGATGTAATGCTACAGACCCTTGTAAATCTTTTACGTGTACCTATGGGTTGGCAAGTGGAGGAGCAGGTCAATTGGAGCTTCACGTAAATCCAACAAAAGCAAATGCAACCTCCTGCACCTGGGAAGGAGTAACTCTTTAGTGGGCAATTTATAGTTTTAAGTACATAAATATCAGGTATAAGTACCTGATGGGAGGGAATAAAGACAAAGGAGCCAGACTTTTATCAGTAGTGCCTAGTGACAGGGCAAGAGGCAACGGACACAATTTAAAACACATGAAATTCCATCTCAACATCAGGAGACACTTTTTTACTGTGAGGGTGACTGACTCTGGGCACAGGTTGCCCAGAGAGATTGTGGAGTCTCCATCCTTGGAGATATTCAGAACCTGACCAGACATGTTCCTGGACAACCTGCCCTAGCTAACCCTGCTTCAGCAGGGATGGTTTGATGAGATGATCTCAAGAGTTGCTTTCCAACCTAAATGATACTGTGATTCTGTAATTTGCACCTGAGTCAGCAGTGTGCCCTGGCAGCAATGAAGGCCAGCATGGAGGTCAGCAGAGATGCACAGAGGAAGGACTAGAGGCAAGAGTCACACGTTGCAATGAGGGAAATTCCAACTGGGTCTGAGGAAAAAAACCAATCTTTTTAATGAGGATAGTAAGGCACTGTAACTGCTGGTTCAGTAAGCTTATGCGATCTCTGTCTTCAGAGGGATTCAGAATTCATCAGGACCAAGTCCTGAGTCATGTGATTGAACTTTCAAGTTGGCCCTGCTTTGAGCAGGAGGTTGGACTAAATGACCTCCAGAGGTCCCTTCCAACCTGAATTGTTCTCGGATTCTGTAGATTATTCTTATATGTAAAACCTGTGTGAGAGACTGGAACAAAGGTGATTAAGTTCCTTGGGTTTTTTCCCTTTAGTGGAGAACAGTATTTGTATTGACAGTAGGTACAATGCAGAGTGTGGGTTTGTACCTCTTCATGGCCCATATCTCTACAGCAATACTTAAAAAGTCATAAAAGTTAATCAGCCACTTTAGACTACATTCATTTCAATAAAACATTACTGGTTTTGAAAGACTTCTTGAACTTCCAAATTCTAATAACTACTATGTTTACATACTACCCTCCCTGAAATGCACTGTTTTCTAGAACTAGTATAAGAACAAATACACTGCATAATTCAGATTTTAGAAGGCATTTTAGGTAAGTACACTGGCACAAACTCCCTAATCTTGCAAAATACAGAAAGCTGTAGAATCTTTTGTGATGTCCATATAATATATAGAAAATAATTTCATATATAGTAAATAATTTTGTGGAATACAAAATAATTAATTTTGGATTCGATCAGCTAAATGTGACTACAGTAAACTTGGGACTAACTGAAAATTGGTGCTTTTCTGAATGCTGCACACCATGTTTCTTTGAAGCTTTGAGTTTCAAGTCGGTGACAGAGAATATAAAACCTCCAGAAGCAGAAACCATTCCCACTGAGTTGAAGGAGAATTTCTCTCAACAGTTTGATCTTTTAAGACTTTGATGCATAAAAACTTCTGCTTCTATCTCACAAATGTCAGTTGTCCATGGGCAAACATCTTCTTTTTAATAAAGAAGCTCTGAATTTAGACTTCTTTTACTCTCTGGAAGAAAGAGAATTCCAGTAATTTATGGCTCAGTGCTTTTCTTGTTTTATTTGAGTTTGTGTCAGAGAAAAAAAATACAGTAGTTGGCTCAATTACTAGATAAAGCAAAGAACTTCAATATACTATCTCAGCAGTTCCTTCTATTGACACTTATTGATCATAAGTGTAATTCTGGCTTCTAAAAGGCAACACACATCTAAAAAATTCATCATACTCTGTGAAAACAAAAGTGATCAGCTTATGGAACTAGAAGCACACTGCAGTGGTATAACTTGATTGAAAAAAAAAAATAGTAGAAGAATAATGAAAAGCTTTTAATTATGACCAAGTTTAAAAGAGCAGAGACTCCCAAAATATGAATTTTTTTCAGCAATTGTAAACCAAAAGTGTTTTGAGTCAAAAATCGTTCTTTCTGTTTATAGGTTCTCATAGTCCAATTCCGATTTTATGTTGGAGGTATTTTTCTCAAAACTCTGTCTACAGGAATGAGTAGGTCATAGGAGTTCCTTATCTATTGCTTTCAGAAAATATGCTTTTCCTTTTGTGAAGGCAAGTTTGAAAATGTGACTTTTAAAAGGTCTTGGGATCTAAAAGCAAATAAGAGTCTTGGATAGAACAAGGATTAAAATATTATGTTTTGTAACAATCTCATGGTCATAGGAATCTTACTGAACCCATGATTAAAAAATCAGTTACTTCATATGTGACTGAATATGAATGAGTTTATTCGCAGGAGCGCGAGATAGATTTGGACAGCCTTGAGCTCGAATTTCAAGGGTTAATGTTGTACCAAAGATTATCTTGGTATTTGAGACTGAGCTGTAGTTAAGAGGAAAGAGGGTTGATGTGAGGGGTGAGACAAAGGGAAGAAAGTGGTTGTGCCTGCAGGCACATTGCCCTGGTAAGCTGCCTGGACCTGTAGCTGTTTCATTCATTCTTTCTTCTAGGAAACTGGTTTCCAGTCTCTTTCCATTTGTGAAACTATCAAATTTTTTTTCCTTAGAAGTGTGGATATTTGTAAGGAGAACTTAAACACGTTGAGAAAAGTACATCGATTGAGAGTTACCTTTGGCAGACTAATCAGAAAGAACACACTATCTGAATACCATAGGTTAAAAACTACTGAGGCTGTGCAGTGTTTATCTTTCCCTTGTAAGTATGTCTTTCCTGATATTACTTTAATTACTGATTGTCAGGAGTTTTAGGATTGGGAAACTGCAGCATTTTTAAGGCATGCTGTGTTGTTCTACCATCACCAGCTACCACAGTAGTTAGCCCCATTGGATTTGTTTCCCCCAGCTCTCAAAGTGATTTGGTGTGGGGCAAGGAACATAGTACGCGTGCTAATGGGAGGAGACAAGAACTGAAATAACTTGCCCTCAGTCATCTAATAAATCAGGGAGAAAGCTTGGAATAGAATAGCAATTCCTTCTCATATTTCTGTGCCTTACAGGCTTCAGTTAAATGCCTACCAGCAAAGGTTTTAAACAAATTAGATCTGCATTCCCTTCAGTTGTCAACTAACCCACTGTGATGTGCCAAAGGATTATTAACTTAGCTAGGTATATGTAGCAAGAGAGGAACTCTGACGATAAGACCCTTTCTCATGCATATTTTAATAAAAAATAAAATTAAGAAAAATTAAGGGTAAAGATTGCATTCTGATCAGATTTTTAAAAATATTTGTGTTTCACTGAAGATGAACCAGAGAGGAAATTTTACAACATCATGCTATTCATGCAAAGCTTGAAAACTGGAATTAAGAAACACCCTGGTATAACTATTGTGTGCAGTTTACCTGAGAAACTCAAAGGAAAGAAGAAATGGACGAGAGGAAACAGAAGCAAGTCCCCACTTGAGAGTTGGCTAGATAAAGGACACCCTTCCATTTTTGCCCCAGAGCTGACCATGCTTTGCCTCTGATGAAAAGTCTGAAACCTAAATCCCTCTAGCAGCAGCAGGCACACAGTTGTTTCCTGTTAGTATCCATTTGTAGGTCTAGATTGCTTACTAAGAAGTGAATTGGGAGTGATAATAGGAAAAAAACTAGAGGCTTTTTCAGATTAATGTGAAGAGCTATTCCCAGGAGAGATAATGTTCTTTACAAGTGTGTCATGTGTCTCTAATCCAGCTTGGGCAACTGGCTTTATTTCACCATCATTATATATCAAAACAGAAGTGTGTCTGCTTTGTGATTCACTGCCTAAGTCCCTGTTTGTTAACTTCTGATCTTGTATTAAGCCTATCAGTACCAGGTCTATGTGCATTGCAATGGCATACAGCTTGTTCAGGATGTTATTGTAATTACAGTGCTGCCACAAAACACTGATTCCTATCTGCACTGTTTACAGGCCTCTGACAATGCTATTAGTTCAGTACATAATTTAGTAGTAAGTTAATAAAGAGGCATTCACCCCATTAGGCAAAACATGCTTGCTTTGCAGACAGTCATAAATTAGATTGTGAATTATTGACTGCTCGCTCTGTCCTGGTTTGTGTTAGGAAGTTTGATCTTATTAACTCTGTTGGTCTGTGTATCTGTGTGTATCATTTTTTGAGTGACCGTGGAATAAAAAAAAAAGATAGAATTACCACAGGGGAACTAAATGAAAAAAGGCAGGTCACAAAATGAAAATCAAATTTTCATACATTATTTTTAAAGTTGAACATGTCTTACCATGGCTCAAGTTTTAAATTATCAACTTACACATCTTTTCATCCGTGGAATATATTACCATGTAATTCTCTTTGTTGCCTTCACCACTTCACTTTTCTTTAGCTGAATCTTTCATTTTCTCTTTTTTCTATGTGATGTTTGCATTCCTTACTTGGTATTGCAGAGCCCCAGTGTGTCTTTGAATTTGATTGTATTTCTGCTTTTCCTATGTAAAAAATAATTTGGTAGGCTGTAAAAATTCTCTTATGTGGTGCAAGAAAGGAAAGATAAACTATGTTTTAACAGCTGAATTCTCCGGTAAAGAGAACAGAATTTAATGGGAAGAAAAAGGTACCTCTCTGGCTTGTGGTATTTGAAACTGCTGAATTTTAGGAGCCTCTTTATGGACAGCAGTGATGGACATTTTTGTAGATGTTTTCTTTTGTAACACAAAGGATCAGTTTCTTCCCCCTGTAAGTTTCTGAGCTGCTTTCCACTAATTGATAGCACTACTTGTGAATAACACTTAAGCAAAGTAGCACGTTATTAGGACTTTAGATACACTGCAGTCACTTAATGCCCATTGCCCTAGGTATTTCATGCAATGGTACTGAACTGGTTAACAGGGCTCTCTCCCAAGCATTCCTTTAGTTCCCATCCTGCCTGAAATTACAATCGCCCCAGAGTGCTGCAGCAGCAGAACAGCACCATGCAGCCAAATCCAAGTGATTATTTCATCAACATGTTTGCACTGCTACTGCAGTTATGAATTTAAATAGCTCAGTGATAATTTATCTGCAGTAAGAAGCCTTCTGTGGTTACATACCTTAGAAATCATTGGCTCTTTATGGAGTCTAGTGTTAGTCAAGGAAGAAATATTTCACAGCTGTTCCTGTACTCGACAGGTGTAATCCTCTGGGGTACTGCTGAATTCTTCGTTTCTTTCAATTCCCACCGAACCTGAAAATAAGATTTTGGATTAAAAAGAAACTCACTTAACTGTCATAAAAAAAAAAATTAAGTTCCTTATAACTAGCAAAGATCTAGTTCTAAAACTTTCAAGAAAAAGCTTGGTCAACTTTTTGCTTCTGACAGCCAAAACCACTAACACACGTGAGACAGTCTGTTCATATGCTGTCAAAACTCTTGGCTGTGGTCTGAATGAACAATTTGGACTTTCTGACTTTAGCCAAACCATATTTCCTGATAGTACCTCATCATTGTTGTCACATTCCTTACTCCACTTTTAGTGCAGATGTGAGAGCAGGGGTTTTAAATTTATTTCCCCATGGCATGTGAGTTTTAATATCGAACTTGCAAGATGTGCGAGTACTTTGTTTGGATGTGTTGCTTACATCATGCCATTCTGCATGTTACTCTGAATCATACCATTACGAAAAGCAAGCTTTTTTTTTCTTTTCTACTTACCTATTTGCATTCTGCTCAAAGTTGCAGCTAGCTCTGCGTTAAGCGTGTAGCCGAATGGTACTGATGCTCTGAAGCTGCTGAAGTTTCTTACTGAACTTGAACTGCATGTTTTCTCCTCCACTTCTTTTAACGCTACAGCTTTGTTTGGAATAGCTATTCTCAATCAAATCAGAGCGGAAGGGAGGGTTTTCTACTTGTTAGTGCAAGCACCTGGGAGGTAGGACTGCTTCGTTTTGTTCTCAACTTGCTATGCCTGATCTGTGGCAACAGTTTTCTTCTTTTGTGCTAAAGTTTCCCCATTTGTAAAATGGGTATAGTGATCATTATCTTTGCCTCACGGGGTTGTTGAGGAGTTTAAAGGAGTTCCTATTTGCAAAGCACTTTGAGAGCCCCAGATGAAAAGTGCTTGTAAAAATACTGAATCCGGACTTGCCTTCTGGGTTATCTGTTCTAACTGGTTTTCCTGCACAAACCTGAATACGCTTCAGACAGCGCTACTGTCAGTCGGGAGGATTTTAACCGCGGGTGAGGAACAACCGCGTAGCTCGGCGCATTTAGCAGGCAGAGCGTACCTCAGTCCCGAGGAAGCGCCTCGTCCATCCCCAGGCTGGACTCGCCGAGGCCGGGCCGTGCCAGCTGCTCTTCCTCGGGGCTCTGGGCCTCGAAGCCCCCGCATGGCGCTGGAGCCAGCTAAACCGGAGGGCTCGGGGGGTAAGTCAGGGCTGCGAAGCCACCCCTGCCCTCCACCACACCTACGGAGCCTGGCCTGGGGCATCCTCCTCTACCTGCAGCTGGGAGGAGCTTCCCAGCTTCCTGGTGCCTTCCGTCACCTCGGAACTTACCGGGTTTTGTTCTGCGTTCCCCTTTCTTTACCTCGACACCTTCCTCTCGCAACACCCCCCAGCTACCTCCGCCTCCTTTTTCTCGTTCTTCGCCTCTCCGCTGTCCCACTTTGGCCTCTGGCTTCGAAGGGCAGACGCGAATCCTGGTTCTGTGAGCAGAAGTCTTCCTTCTGGCCACCATTAGAGGCTGCTGCCGGAGCCGCCCGGATCAAGCCGAGCTGCCGAGCGAGGCTGGATGCGCGGGGAGTCGCGGCGCTCGGTGGCTAGCGGGAGTAGTTTCGGAAGGAAGGCGTCGTACATGGCAGTGGCGGGAGACGAGACGCAGAGGGACTGAGGATAACTGGGGAGGCAGAGAACGGACGGAGGAATGGGAAGATGTGGTAAGAGCGAAGGATACCAAAGCTGGAGACTGAGCCGGAGGAGAAACGCAGAGGGAGGAGGAATGCCGGGTGGGAGAAGCAGCTTAATTCGGGGAGGGAGGAATGGAAAAAAGGAAATAGTAGTTCCTATAGCTCTCGCGAAAGAGGTTAATAAAGAAAATTTGACCCAAGTTTGAGAGCCTTCTGGAGGCCCTGCCAGCCCCAGGGTCCTGCCCACCCTCTGCACTCCCCCTCCCCTTCCCCTTCCGCCCCTGCCAACAATTCACCGCCTGCTTCCTCTGCCGTCCCCTCGCTGTCGTGAGCTCGTAATCAAACACGTTTAAGCAAAAAAGCGGGCTGGTCGGGCCTACCGGCTGATCAGTTGCTAACCGGGCGTGTGGCCAGCGGCTGCTGACCTTCTACTGCCCTGAATCACCTCACGCTTCTGCCTGCTCTGCACTATTTCAAATCTACCGTTTTTCGTAAAGTTGTACTTGATTTGCAGTAAGTTAAGGTGGGAATCTCAGGTCTGTTAAGTACAAAATGGTCTTTTACGCGTGGAGAATTGTTTTGATTTGTCTTTTATACCGGTGCATCTGGCAAAGGGAAGGGCTCATCCCCAAACCAGCAGCTTTACCATGACATACATTTGTGTTACATTTGTGTCTCACAGCCCCTGCCTCTGCTTGAAGAGGAGGTGACAAGTCTATCTTACTCAGGGGCATTTTAAAAGGAGTTATGTGTGAAGCGAAAGAACATAAACTCTGTACAAAATTCCTATAGGTGTGGGTTACCTAGCAAAAGAATTCATTTGCCTTGTGTTATGCTAGCCAAGCAATAACTGAAGGCATGATGGCACAGAAAATAATTTCATTATAAATGGTTTAGAACAGCTGTACCTCCAAAAGTATTATACAGTGACAGGATATCATTCTGCTTTCAGGATGTTACTGATGAAGAAAAAAAAAAAAGAGAGGTCCTCCTGTTGTAGATGTACTTAGACTTGACTTTTCAAAAAGTTTATGCTTGAGTCTGTGTGGAAGCTGAATGGGTGTCAGCTACTCCTCCCTCAACCCCATATAGCTACACCCTGTGAGATGAGCTACCATTAGCTAATAACTACTTCCCATTCTCAAAGTGTGTGTAAGGAAATTGTGTATAAGGAGATGCGGCTCTTCTGGGAGGCATTAAACCAAGTGGGGTTTTGCTTCTCTCCTCAGTCTGCATTGGGTTTGTCTGTGAAGCATCCTTAGCCTCTCTGAATTTTATCAGACACAAAAAGAATGACACTTTTTTGTAGTGGTGGTGTTGGTTCAGTCTTTGAGTAGATATGTGAGAAATTTTAACTGGATACGTTTTTTTCCTAAGATGAGGATGTAGAGAATGATATTTGCAGTTGATGTGGAATTTACCATAGTTTTCAGCTCCTAGATATTATTGATCATGTTGCATGAGGTCATCATGAGTAAATTTTAAGTAACACCAAGTCAATACCATGCAGTGAGCATTCATATAGTTTATGAAACTTCAGCTTTTAGATAGCTTCAAATAATAATAAGGTCAAGTTATTGATTTTGAAATTAGAATTAATTTTGAAATTTTGGTAACAAATTCACTCCTACAGCTAAAAATTTCCTGATATTAATTGCTTACCAAGATGTTTTTGGAAATCAGTCATTTAAAATAGAAATGCTTAGTGCATTTGGCAGTAGTAAATTTTTAAAAGTTTTCAATATATGTGGTAATTTATTTAAATTACACAGTTTCTTTATTTGACTTGTTAATTGTTTAAATAAGTTATTTTTTAAGTCTCCCTTGCCCTGTGAATGTTTCTTAATGGAGTGCTGGCTGCATCACTGCATAAAAATTTGCTATCTACAAATTTCAGGTCTAAAAAGACTTCAGAATACTATGCTAAAGCTGAGCAAACATTTTTTGATACAAAATGAGGTCCAAATTGCTCTTCAGTGGCAAAGGGAAAAGAGTAAATCAGGGCTTCTTTCATTCACAACAGTAGTGGCAGAATCACCTTTCAGCTCACCTCTGAAGGGAAACCTGCATTCACCATCCTTCTCTCTCTGGGGAACATGAGCCTACACCTTCCAGAGGAGTAATCAGACCATTAAACTGGAGAGGCTGTGAAATCAACGTATTTTATTCTTTCCTTCCAGAGTTGTTTCACTTCCTCAAAGACAAGTAAATGTTAACTGGGGCAAAGCAACCTTGCAGTGAGCATGCTGTTTTGAGAGTCAGGTAGAGGTTGTGGACCAGGGTCTCCTCTCTATGGATGTCCTGAGCACTGCTCAGCAGCAATCTTACACGTACCTGCATTAGTTTCTATTGTTGTTACAATTTCTGTAATATTTTTAAAGATTTCATCAAGTCAAAGCAAGAGGCAGAATTTCTTTCTAGTCTTGTGACTGAGGATGCTTTCCTGAATAATGGGAGATTTTGACTGCAATTTAAGAGCATTAGATTATACAAAGTGCAACAGCTTCAGTGATGGAAGCAGAGGTAGTTAAAGTAGTTTTCTAGGAGATGATATTGGGTAATAAGACAGCAGATTGTTGTTTTGATTTTTTGTTTTCCTGACTTTCTAACCTTTTATTTTATTCAATTTTATTTTAATGCATAATAGAATGAAATTTATTTTTGGCTTGACTGGAAAATTTATTCAGCATAAAACAATGTCATTTTTGTCAAGAAAAAACATAATACAAACAACCTTTTTTTTCAGAGTTTAGTTATAAATCTGTAGGTGTTACAGCCAAGAGGCATTCAGATAAACAGAAAGATGGGTGCTGGTGTTTCCGTCTCTGAAATTAAATTAGTGTTACCAGTAGTTCAGCTATATGCCTTTGGCTTGAAGAGTTTGTCTAGCAGGGCCTTTTTTCTTATGATGAAAAATCAGTTGTGAGATGTAAGAGATTATGTCCTGTTTCCTAACTACAGGAGAGAAACAGAATGACCAGGGAACAATGTTTGCTGTCTCTTCTAATGAAAGCGTTTGGGAACATGAAATAAAACTAATAAGCAGCAGGTTAATATATCCATAAGGAGATAATTATTTGACTGGTAGCAAATCTGTGGAATTAATTGACAGAGAACACTGTGGATGTTAAAAGTTTACATGGGTTTTGAAAGCAGTTAAACAAATTTGTGGAAGAAGAATCTATCCAGGGTTATTAAATGAAAAAAAAAAAAGGTACCTCTGACTCAGGAAAGTCCCGAGTTGTCAGCAGCAGAAAATGTATTCTGGGTAAATACAGTGTTAACGCTTTTCCTTTACCATCTGGTAAAGGCCACTATTGGAAAGAAACAGCAGGCTAGATGGACCCTTGGTCTGGATTATGGCTTCATATAGCTTTTATATTCTAGGCAACCGAACACCTTACTCCACACATTTTAGCTCGGATCTTCCCTACAGTGTGAACATTCAGGCAATAGGGGCAGCAGTGTTTCCATTAGGCAAGGGGTTTGATTTCTGGGTAGGGATGTGGTCGGTAAGGTTCAGCTGGGTAGCTCTGGCACAAGCCTCGTTGATGGCCGTCTTGCCTTGCTGCCTAGTTGTGTGTCTCTGCAGCAATCCTGCTGCCAGGGGCCGAGGTCTCTGATTTTAATCTGTGGGAGAGGTTTTTGCACTACAGGGTTGTGACTGTTCTTTTCTATTTTTATTCCTGTTGGTAGCAATTAATGGGCCCCCTCTTGAAATCAATCACTGCATGGCAGGTTGTGCTGGAACTCAAGCTAGTGCTAAATGAGCTCAACATTGCAGAGCTGCATTAATATGGCCTTTTACCTGTGGTAATTGGCTGTAGACATATGGAAAATATTGATCGAGGTGTATTTCCATGCTAGATCTACTCTGTCAGTGTCTGAGCTGGCTTGGATATCTCTGCATGGGATTTCACTGTGCCAATTTGATGTAGTATGAGCTTTCTTTGGGGTCAGACTCACTTGGATTCTCGATGTTAGCTTGGTGGGTATTTTCAACCAAGAGGTGTATATAAACACTCCCAAACAAACAGACACCCTGTGATAAAGGCACACTGCTTAAAGGGATAAAGGGATCTGTTCAGTGTGGCAGAAAGGGTTAACTGAAGGAAAGCCCCAGCCTTGCCCCAGGAAGTTCTCTGAACTAGGCTAGAATGCAGAAATGATTCAAAGTATTTTAAACAACAGATAAACCGCTTTTTAGCCAAGTTTGTGCCTGGAATGAAGTCTTACAGCTGAGTTTAAGACCTTTAAGAAAAAAAAAAAGGGAAAAAAAAAAAGTGCAAATGCTGATGTGTCCTCTATTGAAACTGTGTGAATAGGAACATATTCAAGCTTCTAAATATATTTTCTTCTAACAGTCTAAAGGCTGCAGGGACTTTTCCATTCCTAATTATATAGTGCAGTATGCTGTCTGTTTCTGACTTGCAACTTCAAAAATAGAAATTAGAGTCATAAATGAAACGTAGAGAGAGGGGTAAAGAGATGCTGTGTATGATAAGGAGCTGCTCCGCTAGTATTTTTACTATATTGTTACCGGTCACTTGTGTTTTAAATTCAATTACTATTATGCTGACCCTTTAATACATTGACATTTCCTTAAGATGGCTGTTGTTTTAAAAAAAATCCATGAGTAACTAAAGCAGTAGTGAAGGACAATAAATGTAAATGTCTTTTGACATTTCAGTAGCTGTGCTGGTTGTGTCTCAGATCTCAGGAAGGTCATGTCATTAACAGGATATGGAAACACACAGTCATTTCAGGCAATAACACATTCTGAAATTGAGAAGTATTTTCTGAAATCTGAATTATTCCCTGACAATTTGGGCTCCAGTCTCTGTTCTGGAACCAAAATAAAGCTCAAAGTCCTCTGGTAGCACACCTGCAAGTCACGCTGGTGTGACCTTAAGCCCTCCTGGATGTGATCTGAAATTTTTGACTGCATTACAGTAGGCATTTTTACATCCTAAACCATCACTGGACGCCTCGTATACAAAGGAGGAATTTCCTTTGTCCTTTTTGCTTTCTCGTGCAACCTTCCAGAGGACAAGGACTAGAACTTTGTGCTAGTGGGTCCTGGATGTGGGAATCAGAAAAGTGGCTGAGACACCGCACCGATCCGGAGGGACGGAGCTGGATCCACATGCGCAGGCTTTTTCTGCTGCTCCTCTGCTTCTTTTGCATTCTGCCATTTAGACAGGAACACACTAGAGATGGACTTTCACTTGGAAAGAATAGGTGGCTCTTTTCTATACCAAAAACACTGCAAAAGTTGAACAGTGAACTGTGGGGGTAACAACACAATTTCAGGTCGCCCTCCAAAACCTTATACTGGCAGCTGTGGGCTGAAGGGTGGTGGTATGCTGAAGGACAGACTGGGTTTCCATTATGTTGTAGTAAAATCTACACATACCCTTAAATCAAAACCATTTGTAAAATGTTTTTATTTCAGTCTCTGGGCTGCAAATCATTCCAGTTGCTGGTATGAATTGTGAGGCTGCAGAAGCACGGCACTAGGCTTAAATGAGCACACCCTGGTTTTTGGCAAGACTTGTTAGCTCAGCTGTGCTCCAGCCTTCAGGCTCCCAATGGCCAACACACCGAAACTGGTTTGCCAGTGCAGGTGGAGAAAGCATCCGTCTGGGTGAACTTACTTACAGCAATGCTGTGCAAGAGTTTAGTTCCCGTCTTTGCACACACACAAATGCACACACAGCGCAACCTTTGTGCATGGTGGAAGTGTTTGCCCTTCATCTCTCACTTCTGAAGACTGGTTACAAGCTAAAGGCAGGGAGCTGCTTTTGTTGGTTATCTATTATTTATGCTGAGTATGCCTAGAGGCTGCACTGAGGGTTATTCCCGTTTGAGATGAGCCAAGAAGGTGTAGGCTCTCCTCTGGAAAGTTTATTTAGACTGTAAACAGGAGACAAAGGAAGTGGGACGCAGGTGGGGTTTTAATCCTCTATTTGAAGATCATGAAAAAAAGAAGTTAAGTGACCTGCTCAGGGTTGCACAGGAAGAGTTGGGGTGGCACCAGGCCAGCATTTTGGGGGAAAAGATTATATTTTTTTCAATTTATTTCATTGTAATAGATTAATGTCACTTGCTAAAGGATTCAGAGGATTGAAGGATTATTTTTTTTCTCGCAGGAATGAAACACTGTGTTTTTAGTCCTTATTTACTTTCCTCAGAACCAAAGACAATCCTGCTCTTGCTAGAAGCAAGTGCCTTCATGTTAAATACAGTTGGGTTACCATTTTACTGTACCAATATTTGCATTTATATTTAAATCAAAATCACTCCTAGGATTTAAGGTTTTTTGTTAAGTTCAGCTCAAATTCTGCTGTGTCATTCATAAATTATTCTCCGCCCCAAAATCATAACTTTTATCAAGTGTTATTTTCAGTCAGTACCCGTTCTGTGAGATACTTGGAATTTCATTATAAAGCACGTAAGTGTCAAATTTTGTGTTAGGATTGGCTGGTACCTTCATCAGACATTTTCATAAGCACTAGATCCTCTCTAGCTTCCAGAAATAGCCAGAAATTTTATTCTACTGCTAAGTTTTCTCTTTCTGTTTTTAAAATAGACATAGAAGTAGTTTTATACTACGTTACAATGTCAGAAAGGGTCCTGAGGGTATATGTGAATTTGCTACAGAAATTGGATCTTGTGTCTAAGGATCATTGTACCTAAGGAAACAGTATGCCCGATGGTACATGTATATTATTGGCATTTAGTTTTAGCTCTGTATTCTGCAATTGGAAAGACAGATTTGAAGACTGCTGTAGTAAATTTGAGATCCTTTATTCTGAATTCTTAGTTGAAATTAAAAAAAAATAATGCTTTATTCCTCTTGGAAAGACATTATATTGGCCAGTACCAATAATTACATTTTTTACCCCTATATGCTGTAAATTTCACTTACTATGGGATCGGAAGGGTGCATATAGAATTAAAAAAAAGTAGGGGAGAGAGAGTCAGTCATCCTGAACTAATGGGCTAGAATGATTCTCCTACGGTCAGATAATATATTTATATTATTATTCACTGATCACTTGAAGAAAGGATAATTATTAGTCCTTTCAGCTTGTCACCTGTAAGCACCTTAAAATGCTGTGTTCTTGTAACTTCTGGAAGAAAGAAAGCATCGACCCTTTTATAGGGAGGCTTTGGCTAAAAAGGTTAGACAAAGCAGGAGCAAAGAAATAAAGTGAAAGTTTAGTGCTTCTCTCTCTTACTTTTGTTGTCTACCCGATACCTCCGTACTGATATATGGAGGTATATATTTACCTGATATATTCCATAGCTTTGCACTGATTCTCCCTTAGTAACAGTATTTTTACCTTGATTTCTAAGCTTTGACTAAAGAATAAATAAAGTCCATATCAATTCAAGTTTTGCTGAGAAGGCAGCTAAAAAAAAAAGTTAGAATTGCTTAGAGGTAATTTATTAATGTTGGCCATTCTGCAATAGAAAGCATGGTAACTGTATCTGTGAGGAGCAGGACTGTCCCATTAATAGACTGCCAGTTAGTCTGGAGGTGTCTGGATGATAACGAAGACCTGTGGATTACTGCAGCTTTTAGTGTCATGAAGTTGTCCCATGGGGCACAGATCATTCCCTTGTTCTTGAGTCCATAGTTGGTTTCAGCTAGCTCCTTTATGGAGCTGCAAGCAGTCTAATGTGTCTTGGCAAGACCATTTGGTCTTCTGGGGCTCTCTGCTGCAGTACTAGTAGGCTTTGGGTTTCTCTTCAGGGCACCATATTGCACAGAACAAGTGAACAGAATGATCATTACTAGTTGTCGCCTACTATATCTCTTATTATATTTCTAATAAGCGCCTAAGGATTGTACTCCTCTTGTTTACTTACGACTTGACTGAAGCAATTATCAGTTTTTCAAGGATGTCTGCATAATTCCTTGAAAACTGTAAACATGAAACTCAGATGAAGGTAGTCAGGTTTAGAACAAACTTGGAATAACCCCTTAAGGAACAGTATTTTTCCTTAAATCAACCCCTTATGTGATTTGAAGATAGCAACAACTATTGAAAAACCTCTGTGTCCCTGACCTTTCCCCTTAATGGCAAGATCTCTCTCATATTTCTTGTATCAGTTGTAACTGTCATGGCATGATTATAGCAAGTGTTCTATATTTTATGATCCAGGGTCCTTCATATCTGAATTATACTACAAAAGTCTTGTAGAATATATCCATTTTGTTAAAGTAGAGGAGCCAGTGTGCCATGGGACGAGCTGCCTAGCTCATTTTAACTCAGCAGTTACCTGGAGGGGTGATTCTGCAGACCTGAATAAATTTAAGTATATACATAATGCTAAGTCCCCATTTGAGTATTTTGGCTAAAATAGAAACAGGATTATTTATACCTCAAAAATTAATCAGACTTATATGCTGTGCTGAACTGAGATATGAAGTCCCTCTTTTTCCAAGGAAACAATAGCATGCACGTTGCTTTTAGGCTTATGTTTTTTTAAAATATGGTTAAAACATATTTTAATTCTTTTTTTTTTTCTGCACAGCACTTCCATTCTTCAAAACACTTCTGATCACATATTGCTTTTCTTTGAAACATGAATCAATTTAGTCAATAACTCTGTGAAGCTGTATCTTTAGCAGATGAGATTATATTGTTAAATCTTAGCAATTAAAGTTCTACATTTTAGGAATAATTTTTAAGAGTTCTTTTTGTATAGAATTAGAGAAAATAGAATTTCCTCTAGTTTAATTGTTGCAAAAGTCATTAGCCGTAGCTTAGAATACAACCTCCTTTTCTGCTTTGTCTCTCATTAGAACTTTTTACAATTCACTAGAAATTTTTACAATTTTTTTCAATCTTAAAGAATAACTGTATCAATAGACCTTACTCAAAGAAGTATATGACATTAGGGTTTACAAGTAGAATGGTAATAATTTAAAAGTGCTGAGTGTTAAAGAAATGGTTTAATATTAAAAAAACATATTTATGGTATCTTGTTGTGGAAACAAGGAAAGTCTTCTTGGAACACTTTTCCTCCTGCCTTGATTTTTTGGTGTTGAATTGCTGTAGGTATTTATGAAACTATAAGGATCTCTTTTGCTGGATTTGTGTATCACTGTCTTGGATTATGAGGCAGATCTTCTTGGCACAGGTCTGAAACTGTGCTTGCAACTAATTTCTACATACAGTGTATACCCACCTACAGGCCTTAGGAAGATTTTGAGATAAATAAGGAAAGTAATCCATGTATCAACTGAAATAAACTTTTGCCATATAGTTGTCACATGAATATCTTAATGAAGCAGGGAAAATACATTGGAGAGCTGTTTGCAAGGGCGAAATAATTTTGCCCCTAAGTTGTAAGACCATACACTTGATCATCTGAAAGAATTTTCTTAAACTGGATTTACTGACTTTTTTTGCTATTATTATTTTAGGTTTATATCGTTGCAGCATTTACAGGTCACTAAAAGAGCAGAGTTCTTACAGAGTAGGAACTGTACTGTAAAAGTTTAAATAGAAGGAAAAAGTATCCCAAGACCACTGTCACAGACTTCTGTCTTTAGATAATAACAACTATGCCAAGTATTGGCCTTGAAAACCTTCTGCGTAGATTTAAGGAGAAAAATACGCCATCACAGTCTATGTGTTGTTCAGATGTTGCTTCAGCTTTCTTGTTTTATTCTCTTCTCTGAAATTGTCTTATTTTTTAGTGAATAATGATTTCTCTTCCAAGTGCTCTATGTTCCTAAATTTTTAAAAAAGATTCTGGAGTTTCTAGATTAATAATAATAAAAGAATCATTTAGCCATTAAGGTTACAGTCATCCCACCAGTTTATGTAATTTATTTCATTGCACCATGGACCTGCTGTTTTAGAGGCCTGAATATTCTCACCTCTGGGAGAACAGAGTGAAGAAGGGGAATAAAGTTACTGTGCAACAGTAACTGCAGCTGGAGAGAGGAGTGAGGATATGTGAGAGCACCAGCCCTGCAGCCCCCCAGGTCAGTGCAGAAGGAGGGGAGGAGATGCTCCAGGCGCTGGAGCAGAGATTCCCCTGCAGCCCGTGGTGATGAAGACCCTGGTGAGGCAGCCTGTCCCCTGCAGCCCAGGGAGGTCCACAGGGGAGCAGATCTCCACCTGCAGCCCAGGGAGGACCCCACGCCAGAGCAGGGGGATGCCCGAAGGAGGCTGGGACCCGTGGGAAGCCCATGCTGGAGCAGGGTCCTGGCAGGACCTGTGGCCCTGCGGGGGACCCACGCTGGAGCAGTCTGTGCCTGAAGGACTGCAGCCCATGGAAGGGACCCACGATAGAGAAGTTTGTGGAGGACTGTCTCCTGTGGGAGGGACCCCACGCTGGAGCAGGGGACGAGCGAGGAGTCCTGCCCCTGAGGAGCAAGGAGCAGCAGAGACAACGTGTGATGAACTGACCACAACCCCCATTCCCCGTCCCCCTGCGCTGCTGGAGGGGGGAGGAGGTAGAGAAAATCAGGAGTAAAGTTAAGCCTGGGAAGAAGAGGGTGGGGAGAAGGTGTTTTTTAAGATTTGGTTTTATTTCTCATTATCCTACTCTGATTGGTAATAAATTTCACTAATTTCCCCAAGTCGAGTCTGTTTTGCCCATGACAGTACTTGATGAGTGATCTCTCCCTGTCCTTATCTCAACCCATGAGCTTTTCATGGTATTTTCTCTCCTCTGTCCATCTGAGGAGGGGAGTGATAGAGTGGCTTTGGTGGGCACCTGGCATCCAGCCACGGTCAACCCACCATAAAAAAATAAAGCACTTTATGTTAAAGCACTTATTAATTTGACAGCCAAACCACACAATTAAAAATTTGGAAAATTAATAATTCTGGCATTGAAGGAAAGCAGCAAACCCAACCATTGAATGAGAACTGGAAACTTTGCAATACAGTACTTTTTATCAGAAGGGAAGTATCAATTTTGTGTCCTTTCCAAGTTTAACCAGTTGTCAGATAAAGGTTGCTGTCAACATTTTCCCCTGTAAATGTTCTTCCAAAAGGCTGATAACACAGAAGGTCTTTGGTTTCAAATAGTTGTCTTTTGTTTTGTTTTGTTTTGTTTTTAAATAAAAACAGCAGCACAAGAACATAATAAAAATCCATCCTAAATTCTCAGAGTTCAGATAAACTTTTGGTAAAGCTTCATTCTCGCTTCTTGTGCCAGGACTCCTGAGCAATACTCGGCTCAAGTGTTCTTTTGCTGTAAAGAATAACATTCGATAGTTGATCTTTATGTATAGAAACATAGCGGAAATGGGAATATTTTTAGCAACTCATATTTTCTTCACTGATTATCCTTTTAGACATGCAGAACACATTCATTTACATATGCCTTTTTCTTCTGTACGCAAAATACTTAGAGACATCTCATAATAAATGTACTTCACAAGAACAGTAGTCTCAATTCATCCAGTTCTTTGGATTTTGCTCTTCTCACTTACCCTCATTTGCAAAGAAAGTATGGCCCAGTAGTTAAGTCATTAGCCTGCTGGTTTGGAGATGGATTTTAGTGCTCTCAAGGTGTAGATTTCCTTTCCAACTTAGACAAATCTGTCAGATAAGGAGAATATTACTCCATCTAACCAGGACATTTTGAGGCTGAATATATTAGTTCATCCTCAGATAATGTAGTAAGTGCCCAAAGTAAGAATATTAGGGAATTTTATTAGTATTCTATGAAAAATAGATGCTGTTACCACACAGCATATCTTGGAGCCTATGGCCAGTGGTGAAAATGTAAAGAATGAAATTTGTGCAAATTATTTAGCATGAAACACTCTCTTTTAAATTGTCTGCTTTTTTGTAGGACAGCATTTTTGCCTTGACAACTTAGAATTCTTTGGCTCTGATGAAGAAATGTGAGAGATTTAAGGAGGTGTTTGAACAATTAGTGGTTTCTCTATATTAAATTAAATCAGCTGATTTCCTTAAGAGCAACTGTAGTAGTAGCATGCAGCATGAATCTTGTAATTCGATTATACTGTTTAGTAAAAAGTGTTTTAATGAAGCCTATAAAGACAATTTGTTTTTTACTCATTTCTATCACTCTAGTGGATCCAACCCCAATTTATGAAGGAGGATGGTAGGTGTTGGGTGATTAGGTAGAATTTAGTTTGACTCAGGTATGTCTTTTGGAGGGACTAAGTGTTCTGTTTCTGTCTCATTGCTGATGAAGCATATCGCATTAAGACTGTCATCTGGCAGACTTCTCAATGAAGTGTTCTTCATTTTACAGCACTACTGACAAAACTCTGTTCAATCCAGGATAACAGCTGAAGCATTTAGTAGCTATGCTTCTTTGTTTTTCTTCTAGGGTCAACGATTGCATCTTGCGAGTGAATGAAGTCGACGTGTCAGAAGTCTCTCACAGCAAAGCCGTGGAGGCCCTAAAAGAAGCTGGCTCCATAGTACGATTGTATGTTCGTCGAAGGAGACCTATTCTGGAGACCGTGGTAGAGATCAAGTTGTTCAAAGGACCTAAAGGTAAATGTGAAAATGAAAAGACATCCATTTTAAACTTTGTGTTTAACCTCTCCTGTAGCTCAGATGACATCTGACTTGTTGGTTTGTTAACTGGTTGACCTGTCAAATACTGAAATGCAGTTAATTTAGGCTGGTAGAACTTCAATTCATGGTTGCATGTCCCTTCCTGAAATATAAAGGAATTCAGGGACTTGTGGTTTGTTTCATTTGAAGTTTACTGTAGAGATGGCTCGTTACCTCCTGAAGAAATGTAAGATGCAGAGATATTATGCTTTATATTGGCAGCATGTATACTTCCTCTAAAGTTCCTCTACTGAGACCTTTGGCTTTCATTTAAGGTGCTGTTGAATACAGAGTTTCTAAATTCTCCCTTTTTTCAGAAGGCTTCATGATTATCCAACATATCCTTTCTACTTTCATGTTGATGGTTTCTTCTGCAGTTGTCTTTGGAACAAGACAAGAACACTAACTCACCCAGATACGTGGGAGAATTTTATTTTATCCTTCAACAAAATTACACGGAAGTCTAGCATGATACCTTCACTAGTCTAAATCAGCTTTATCACTTCCAGCAGAACCTTCTGGTTACAGAAAAAAAACCCAAATTCCTTTCTAGAAGCATTAGTACAAATTGTGAATATTGTATTTTCACCTTTCCTTTTGCAAAAAGTTTTTATTTGCGCAAGTGTTATTTTTAACAAATTTAATTTTATTGTTTTTCCTGCCTGAAATTTCCCTCTCGCTACTGTATTTTTCTTCATAGCTAATTTCTGGGCAAAGAAAATGGATACTTGCACAATACCTGCAGATAGAATGAACAGCAGTAGATTTTTGGATCCATAGTAATTATTTCATAAGCAAGTCTTTAATTAATGGTATATACATGAAATGAAGAAATATGCATGTCTCAATATATGCCATGCACATGAGATTATTCTACCTGTCGTATCTACTGTGAATAAATAACCTGTAGCTTTTTCAGTGGTTTCCCTTACATCTCATCTCATGTGAATATTACAGTATGCTTCTACATAGTTTTTTATACTAGTAATGGAGTATATTTGTTTCTAATACATGTGGAATTGCTGAGATTATCCATCCATAGTATGCAAAGATAGTGCACTGTTTTCAAGATTGCACTATACCTCTTCTACGTATATCATGGTTATTTGGCACAGCAGTGTATTCATCATCCTCTATTCTTGACGAACAGTAAGAAATATTTAAACATGCATCTGGGGTAAACCCCTAAAAGTCTGGATCCTTGAGGTCAATTACAATGCTAAATTGACTTTCTAATAGAAAAGCATCTCTAATGAGATTTTGTACGTGTATGAACTCAGAATAGTAGTGCAGACAGCAGTGGGTTTTTTTAAAGCTTTGGAATTAAACTAAGTGTGTGATATGATAGTCATTTTGAGTAACCTAAGGCTAAAGAAACTAAAATTAACATATCCTTTCAGGTTGTGATGAAACAGTAAAAATTATTCTCCATGACCAAATTTTTGCTGCATTGTAGAAATGGACAAGAGAGGCAATCATTATCTAATAACATTTTTGCATCATGTTTGTTTTGATTGTATGCCTGAAACTCTTTATTTTTACATTTCTTTTCATAAAAGAGAGTGGATACCAAGAAAGTGCTTTTTATGACAAGCTAAAGAAGCTTTGCTGCTTAGTGCTACAAATGTCATTTCTTAGCTATGTTCTTACATGAAGTTCACTACAGATATGTAATATAAATAGTGAATTTCATTGTTAAGCAGAATACCTTTTTAAAATTTTCACTTCAATATTATAGAAATAAATTAACTGGAAATTTGGATGAAGCAAAAAGTTGATGTGCTAGTTCTTTGCAAAAGCCAGGGGTTTTATCTTTATAATTTAGGCAGTAAGGAAGCATACCATTGTATGCTTTCTATATTCCACAGATGAAAAAAGCTGAATGAAGAAAATAGGTTATAGATTGGTTGGAAATCTTATCAATACTAATTATAATATCTGTAGCAGTTTTCCTTTGAATTTTTCAAAATATTCCATGAAAAATAAACTATCTGTTGAGAGGCATCAAACTCACAGCAGAAGTTGAGAATAAAACCTGTGAATCTTGGCTGTAGGTTTCAGTGCTAGTCACTCGTGTGATGCTTACCTACTCATATCTCAGGTGACCTTTCTGTGAGCTGCTCTTTCACACCATTACTATGCAGTGCAAGAACAACTTCGTATTTATATACACAGTGTTTCTTATTTCTCGGGGTGAAATTGGGGTGGTGTGATATTCAGAGCAGGACCTGAAAATCAGCGTGGTAGCTCCCATACCATTCCTTCCTTCCTACTCACAAAGTGAATAAAGAAAGTGAATCTGTTTTTTAGACAAGAAGGCTGCTCCATCCTAAACTTGGAGCGGCAAGTATCTTTCCAGTTGCTTCTTTCCCTGTCTGTCTCTGTCAGTATATAACTCAGTATATACCGAGTTCACTCCTCACTGGGTTGAGAATTTACCACATGAAAGCAAGTCTTGGCTTCCATAATAGCATATAAACTCAGAGATCACTAGGTTGCCTGTGTATGTGTAGTAGATCATATCTTTCAGCACTTGAAGGTGATAAAGAAGGAAATTTGCAAGGCTTTTTATATAAATATTCTTTTAATTTCATCTGAGGTATTCAGGATGAGGGCTTTTACAAGCTCTGAGTCCATGAAGGTTAGATTTTTTTAAAATGGATGTTAATTTTTCTAGCTAGCAACCACCATATAAAAGACATAGGTTCATTTTGCAAATCTATTTTGAACATAAGTTAAATATGCATTGTGTAGCAATGGCTTTTGGAATATGGCAGGGGAGAGGTCATGGTAGTGTGCTGCCAAGTGGCACCTTTTGAATGCAGATCCCCATGCAATTGTTGCTGCTGCTTTACAGAAAAGCTGTCCTAGCATCACATGTGCTAAAAGGCCATGTAACTCTTTCACTCGTCTTTTTGGGAAGAGAGGTAAACAAAGGCACAAATTAGTTGTGTAATAGAAAATCAAGGTATCAAACAGAACTGCAGCTGTATAGGTATTTAAAGCTGTGCATTCATCAGTTTGCCACACTTGATTGATAATATTGGCTGATGTCAATAGTCTGTGTCTTGAAGGTAATTGCTAACTGTGATCATTGCAGGATCTCCCTCTCACTGTGCTTGGGAGATTGTCTTTTGTATGCTTTTTGTGTGTCTGTTCAGTCAGATGTACAATTTTAGTGATTCACTGTTTGGCTTTGCATAGCATTTAGTAGCAAACAGTAGGTGTTTTATTTCAGTCACTCCCGGGACACTGCAGGTTTTAGCAGCCAGCATCTTTGCAGTAGCTGAGGGCTGTAACAGAGGAAGGATATACAATGGAGCTTTCTTATTGAAAATCAATAGTATTTAGACATAACTGAAAATCCTATCCTTAAGTAACACACTTTTCTTGCTCTGTATTGAAACATAACAAGACTAACAGTAATGAGAATGGATTGCGTACACTGCAGTATTTGTTCCTGGGGAGCAAACATGCAGACATTCAAAACAAAGCAATTTAATGGTGGTATTTGACTTTGTAATATTACTTGTGTATTAGCTTCCCATAAGACCCTGCAAAGAATTGTGAATGAGCAGTGAATTATGAACTTCAGTCACTATTCAGAGATTACAGTGCTCAAACCCATACGATTTCATTTGACTGGAGGTTTTTAAACCAAAGGAATTCCACTGGCCTCTGGGATTTTCATGCTGTCCTATCACACTGCAAATCTACTTTTTACTAAAACCAGAAGTATTGAGTAGTATGCTTGATGTAAGATTAGTTATAAAAATTAAACTTGATTTTTTTCAAATTTCAGTTTTTTAAAGAATCAGCCAGAAAAATGCATTTCTACCACTGTAGAAAATTTCTACAGTCAGAAACTTAGTTAAACAGAGAGGTTGTGTAATATTTTACCTACCAACACAACTGATAATTTAAGCTCTGATACTATATACCAGAAGAAAAAAAAAATGCAGAAAATAATGATTTCAGTAACTGCAGCAGAGTTGGATCACGTAATAAACTTCTGACCTCAATTCTATAGGAAATGTGATATCTTAAAAGACAACACAGCTGCAGAAATGAAGTTTAGGGTATGTGAAGCAGAACAGCTGAGTACCCGGAAACTTGAGAGAAGAAATGGCAGACTTAAAAACACCCAAAAAAGGAACAATGTAAAGGATAGCTGATTCTGCCATCTGGGTATTCTGGTGTCTTGAGTATAAAGTCATAGAGAAACAGGATTAATCTCCCACAGCCTTCATGATAATTCAGTAGTAACTATCATGACAATGTTTGAACTGCATCGGAATCTTGCAGTGATGGCTAGAGCTGCCCTTTTGTTGACTGTATTTTAGATGGAAAGGCTCTGGACAGATCAGCAGCTATGTCTCTTTTCTGTTGTGTGTAAGCATGCTTTTTTCTCATTCCTGGTGAATTCAGCCAATGATGTGTTCTGATCAGGTTCACCCCACCCAGCTTTGGGCACTTTACAAAAGATACTTGGGGGCACTTATTCCTCTACTCTTTCCTGCTGTCAGAATTAGGGCCATATCAGGACTGTTCATTTAATCCATTTGGAGTGTTATTACGTTTTGGGGCTCTAAATTAGAAATTAATGCATCTGTTAAGCATTGTTCAGCCCAATTCTGTATCTCTCTTTGGATGGCTATCCTCCTTATCTTAATTTTCTTCTTAATCAGCAAAGACTAAGCTCCTAAACTGGACATCTCAACAAAATACTCAAAAATAAGATGGGATGAATACGAAGGGCATAGTACACATTTATTTTTTGAATTGTGTATATCTGTCTAAATGTTAGATGAAGTCATTGGGCATAACTAGTTCTGGAGTTTCCATTTCATTGTTTTCTGTGCTGGACTAAAGCAACTCTGCAGCACGTGGTGGCTTTCCTTTTCATGTAACTATTTGTTTGGTTCTTGATGACACTGATTAAAGTCACTGGGTAGTAGTGAAGCTTTCTTACTATACTAAGAAAAGAATCAGTATGTTTTAAGTAGTATATTTTTTAGCTCATTTATTAGTTACGAAAGTTTCATGAGAAGATGCAGAGATTTTCACCATCAGTATAAGGTATGATTTCACTGTAGATTTACCTTGAATTGTTACTGAAATGTTCTCTACTCCATTACTGTTTATAGTTTTATAGAAGTTCATACTTCTGTTTCGTAGAAGTTGACAAATTTTAGTTTGGATTGATGGCTTTATTGGAAAAATCTTGTGTTCTGTTGCATAGATAGCATCCCAGCTTGCAGTGACAACTGAAATAAGTCAAAAAAGTACAGTGGAATTAGGTGTATTTTAAAATGTCTGCTAAAAAAAGTGTTAAATTTAGAACAGCAGAATGGAGGAGTTTTTTAATTTTTACAAGTGCTGCTCCCAGTAAGGAAAAGAGAAATCTTACCATTTTTATCTACTAAAGCAAAGCCAAAGGTTACCTTTTTATCTCAGGTAATAGCTACAGCACTTAAAATGAAAGAGCGAGCTTTTGCAAACAAAGAACCCCAATTATTTCTTTCCCAATTTCAGAGAACACTGAGAGCTTTCAGATCATCCTGTTTGATAACTGATTGTAAGTGCTTGCTTCAGACTGATGATGATACATGTTTTTATATTAATATGGCTGTCACTTGAACTACTGTACTGGCCTATTTTCTCTAATTTAAGGGACACTAAATACCGCATAGCAAACTTTAGCATTTGGGGAGAGGGGGGTTTATGGCAAGTTAGGCAGATGTTTTGTTAATTTATGATCACTTGAAACCTTCAAAACATTTTTTATTTAATGCTAAGAAAAGTTTTTGTAGTTCAAAAATGTTTTCAGCAAAATTGTTTTTTCACAGTCTGAACAGAACCTTAAACCTTTTCTTCTGGTCTTTTAAGAATTTCAGTCTTATGATCTCTTCAGCTGTGAATTTACTTCTGTTTTTCAGTGTTCTCCTCCTTCTGTGCTGTGAGCTTTTTAGGAATCCTGATCTAAGACAGAGCAAAATGGGGCAACTTAAAAAAAAGACCTGTAGAAAAATGAGGAAGCAGGCAAACTTTCCCAAACCTGGATTTAACAAACTATTTAGGTTCTCAACTGTAATTTAAGTGCTTCACTTCATATTACTGTAACACACTATCACTTACTACAGGTATAAATAGAAAACCACAACTGAAACTAAAATACCATATTTTGTGAAATGTCTTTGCTTGAAGGGACTTGCAGTTCATCCAATTAGAAGAAAGTGCTCTCTCAAGCACTAATACATAATTTTCCAATTTTAAGATAGTGATTCAAACCCATCATTTATAAGTTAACATCACTAAAAGGCATGACTTGCCTGCAGGCTAGGATTGTCTAATGTAAGAATATGTGAGTATCTGCATAGTTTATCACATGAAAATTGTATTCTCTTGAAACTCATAAAATTGGAAAGCTCTGTGATAGTGCTATAAAAGCCTTTGCTGTTTTTCAGAAATATTTTGACGTATTAGTGTTGCCAATGCCTGATGAAGAAAAAGTGGTAGGTTTTATCTGCACCTTCATTATTTCACAGACTGAGGATCTTGTTCTTTAATTTAAGTGATGATATCTGCATACAGCTGCTGTTATCATATTCTGCTTTATGGCATATATTAAATATTAAATGTATTATCTGCCTTTGGTCACTGCAGACTTGCCATCTCATTTGTATAAATTACTACATACAAAATATTTATTAAAAACCATTCATTCTGTAGAGTGGTTCCTTCCATTCCTGAAGAAATGTAGTGCTTGTTTATTGTAATCTCACATAATAATAGTTATTGTTATTAGCATGGCACTTCAGTTCTAGTATTTCAGGCCTTGGCTACCATCTTTTTGTCTTCAGTGGAGAAAGAAAGTAAATCTGTCATGTTTTTTGTTACAACTGCAGTTAAATGGCCGGTGATGGTGGTATCGAATTGTTGTCACATCAGACCAAATTCAGCCATCTTTGGAGCTAAGTAGTCAATCGATAAAGCAATTATTTTCCACATCAACAAGGATAATTTCAAATGGAATTCAAAAGCCATCCATCTGGTTGGCTGTCTTACCTAAAACTAGAGCTATCCTGTGAGCTGCAGGATATCACTTTGAAGTTTTATATTTTCATGGTAATTCTGACTTCCTCTTTTGTCTTTTTCTGTCATATTCCATTAGCAGTGAAGGAATAAACAAAATGACTTGGAAGACTGTGCAGCAATTTCATATACATATATTTGATTTGGTTTTGTTTGTTTTTCCCTCGAAACCATTCATTTCTTAAGAGCTCTCCAAGCAGTTCTAAGAATCCTGGGTTAATATGCAAAATGAACATCTAATCTTGTAGTAGATTTTAAGTACCAGTTTCCAGGAATCATTCACAAAGAGTGAGGTTTCTACTGAAATGAACAGTACTTTCTGCAACTCCATCATGCTAACTATTTTTGAAGTGGTGCAGTAGCAATTTCGAAGTGCAGTGCTGTATTTTAATAGCCAATTGAGATGGCTATAAAAATCCAGCACTGCGCATTAAGATCATTACTAAATTGCTTCAGCAATACTTACTGATGAGGCAGCTTCAGCAGAACACGATTCATCTTAATGAACTGTGGCTGCAATAGAGCAAAAGCAGCAGCACAGGGAAGGAAAGATGTGCAGGTAGGTTTGGATGCCAAAAAGCTTAAGATTTTGTTTCAAGAAAAAAAAGCTTTGGCTAGCTTCTTTTTGTCTTCAGTGGAGAAGGAGAGTAAATCTGTCATCTTGTTTGTTACAATTGCAGTTAAGTGGCAGAAGATGGTGGTATGAAATTGTTGTCATGTCAGACCAAATTCAACCATCTTTGGAGCTAAGTAGACCATTGAAATTTCAGTTGACAAAATCTTCTGTGCTGGTCCTCTCTGAATTAGGTAGGGATTTTGTATTATTGTCCAGCTGCCTAGATAGTTTCATCAGCTCTGACTAGAGACTGCAAGTGGTATGGTGTACCAGTGTGACCTTGTTTTTTATCATTCTCTGTCATAGGATGTTAATCTTTTTGCTGTGGTCAAACTTATTTCTGTGGCTTTTGCTGAGAATCAAGAGGGGTTAGCATGACTTACTAGATTCGTGTCCCCACACACACACTGTTCTTGTCACCTTGGGAGGTTTAACTCTGCAGTGTCTCACAGGAAATTTGCAGGGAGGAAGATGTTGGATTTTCTCTTTTTTTGTCCACTTCCTCTACCCATACAGAGGGAAAGGGCTTTTAATTTCTGTGCTCAGATGTTGGATAAGTAATGGATGCATCTCCAGGTTTGGCTCATATGGCTTGCTTCTGAGTGAGAATAAAGCAGACCATTCAAAAAATTCTGTTTGATTTATCCTTTCCTTGTGGAAATGCTTCAAAGGAAATTGCTTACTAAATGGATTTCCCAGCTACATAATGATCTCCACTGCACTGCTGAAAACTTTCTTGGAACATCTTTTGTCTCGGGCTTGTATGGAAAACTGTGATGTCTGTGCTTTGTGATGCTACTTGACACTGCTGCCTTTTTCTCTGTGTCATTTTTAAAAATCCCAAGGACTTGTCTCTACCACCAAGTGCTTTTTTTTTTTTGTGTCTATGACAAGTGTTACACAAATTCGCAATGAATCTTGGCCAACTTCTTTTCCAATTCTAAATTTTTCTCCTGACCAAATGTAATATAATTACAATAAGTCTCATAATTTCATCATTATAGCATGCCTTTGTACTCCTTTTTTCCTTTAGATTACAAATTTCTGGGTCAGGGAATTGTTTCATTGTTTCCCTCCCCATTTTACAGTGCTGTGTAAGAGTTAAAAAGGGAGTAACAGAAGATCCCTTTCATTATGTTTTCTATTGCTGTTTTCGTCAGGTCAACATCAGAGAGGGAGGAGATGCAGCAGACAGTGTAGCAGAGTGTTAATTGTCTCATCAGTATTTCCAGATACACAATAAATCAAAAGATGAGGAAGGAGAATGGCGTCATTTGCTAAACTACTGGGCTGAGTGTGGAAAGAACTCCTGTAGACAGAAGGCCAATATCTTTTTTCTGTTTTCTTAGTGGAGGAGTGAGTATTTTCTAGGGAGTGGCAGTTTTCTTGGCCTTTTTTCACTACCTATATGTTCCTTGTTTTAAATTCCTCAGGTAAGTTTTAGAGAATGATTATGCTTGATCTTTCACCACTTTCATAAATAAAAAAATTATATGACAGCAATTGCTGGTGTTACATCCTCGTGCAACAGAAGATATATTAAGGCTTTAGCGTCCTATGTGGAATACATTCATTGACACGACATCTGTCACTTGCAGCTGAGTAGTCTGAAAATCCTTATATTTGCTGCTTTGTAGAACTTCATCGTTTTTTGAATATAAAACCAAATGTGCAAATTAACCAGGTGAAATTACAGAGCAGTGATTTCATCCTTTATTGTTCAGTTAATTATCTATGTAGCAAGTTCTGTCTTTTTAGATGTCCAGATCTTTCTCAAGAAATCTGCTGTCTAGAAGAAAACACGCATCAGCAAAATATTGCAGTGCCATGAAAAGAACCTTTAAAAGAATAAATTGTATTTAATTCTATTTTTTAGCTTGTGGAGCTGTAGCTATTAATTTTTCTTTTCTTCTTGTCTCCTTTTTTTTTTTTTCCTGTAATCCTAAACACAGGCAGACAGTATTTTAAGTCTTCTGACAAAAGCAGTAGAGATTCTGATCGTGCTGGAGTGATAAAGCTGGGTGAAGCTTTAAAGATCCAAGTGATATGGTAAATAAAATATCAGTCTGCAGCCTATTTAAAAGACTACTCTAGATTGTCAGTATTATTCTTTTGTTTCCACTAGTTGAAAAAAAAGGAAGGACTTACATTAAAGCATCTCTGAACTTATGAAGGGAATAGCTGGCTTAGTCAGAAGCCAGACACCAAACTGATTAATTGCAAATAGTCATTCATCTGACATCCAATACTATATCCTAGTCCTTTCTGCAGGTCTGTCATCTTTGTTTTGCTTTCAGAATTCTGAATTCTAGCTAAAATTGTAGTTATCCTTAATGAAAACAAAAGAAAGAACGCAACTTGGGTTCTTTTTATGTGACAGCTAAAAGTGGTAACCAGATCTCAACACTGGGCAAAAAGAAATTGCCCTATAGTATTTTAGTTTTGACCATTTATCCAACAGCTTTGAAAAACTGCTTTTCCTTCATCAGTTAGGGGTTTTTGTTTTGTTTCTTTAAATATTATATTAGTATTCCTAGAAATGGCAGCCTTTCTTTTGGAGTTTAGATGGAAGAAGATCCTTTGCCATTTGTCATGAAACAAATGGTCTGTGCAGATGACCATACTTTGCAATTGTGCCATCTTAAGATATGAGACCAAGAAGTCCAGGCTCTGGGATTCCAGTGCACAAGCATTCTGGTTCTGCATGTGTCGCATCAGTGACAGGTACAAAAGGCAGCTGATTTGGACATGTAGCAGAGGTTCCTATATTGCGGACACAGTGAGATCAAGCTTCTCGCAGAAGCAAAGTGTAGTCTAGGTGTGCCAAAGACTTATGCTCCCTGACACATAGGTGGCTCCTCTTCAACTCTTCTTTCGAGTGAGCAGTAAAGCCATGTGATTTGTGAGAGAGTATCACTTCTTTTTCTTTGCTTGCAGAGACTTTTTAAGATTTTTTTTCGTTCAGAAATTCTGCCACTTGGGACAATGGCAAGGTGATATGTTTTTTTCAACATGAAGCATTTTGTGTGTTTGGTAGATTAAAAAAATTCCTGTGACCTCTTCCAGGGTACATTCTGGTTGACTTTATATGAGAAAGGCAAGGAGACAGCTTGATGCTTATGTCTTTAGTGTCTCATTTCTGAGACAAATGCAGCTCTGAAAGCTTAAAAATCAAATTATTTCTGTGGAGGGAACCTCCTGTGAAGCCACAAACACTAGCTAGTATATCCAAAGTATTCCATGAGCACAAAGCCATGTGTTCATTGCCCAGGATGTTGGCTTCCAAATTTTGAGTAGTGATTTATATGAACAAATAAGAAGCCTGCTCTTGGATTCTTTAGAATGAATTTTGTTCAATCATTATCTTTGACAGGAAGAAGCAGTTGCAAAGCAAGATCTTAGAGCTGAATGAAAGGTAAAAAAAGGATATAATGACACAAAAAGTCTTTAGGATATGATAAAAGATATGTTGCATAAGCGAAAAGAACAATATCCCCAAGGCATCCTTGACGTTTTTATTTTGGAAACTGATATTTGCAAATAAGGACATAATGGACTTTTTTCCCCTAAACTGTGTTCTTGTTTTTTGTTTGTTTTGTTTCCTATGAAAAACAATGTGTAGGATATAAAATTAACAGAAAGACGTACTAGCTACTCCAACAGAGAGACCTGGAATAAGGAAACATAAAATTACAGCAAATAATTTAGTGAAGTTGTTTAGTGCAGGCACGTTTACATTTTATATACTGTAATTGAAAAATGAACTCTCTCTAAATGGTAGGCCAGGGGAAATCTTATCCATAGTCTGTAGGTCACATGAGTTTCACATCTAAATTCTAATGATTATCAAATGCCATAGCCAAAATTTCTGGAAGTTATTTTTAAATAATACTTTTAAATTCTGTTATATCCAATCACATCCCCTCTAATGCAGTGGAAATAATTGTAGTTTAGAGATGTACTTTGTAGTTACAGAGAGATGTTGAGATGGTAGGTGCTTTCAAGGCAAGATATAAAAACTGCCTCCCTTTTTGCTGGCATCAGTTTTCACAGAAAGGTCATCTGTGATCAGGTTGCTATCATGATTAAAACCAGCAACCGAGGGACAAGACCTCAGCTTCAAAAGAAGAAGGAACAGGCCTGGCAGCACTTGAGGAAGTTAGATACTTTTACACTTGCGGGTCCTGGTGGTCTTGATCCCAGACCACTGAAACTTAGCTGATGAAATCTGAGTGCTGACAATGATTGGTTTTGAACACCTATGTGGAGAAGGTAAAGTGAAAAACTGGAAAGGGTAAGCAGAAAAGTCATCTTCACTGAAGTGAACAAGACAAGACAAGCAACTATAAAGCCATCAGTTTGCTTTCAGAACCTCAGAAGAATATTGGAACAAGTAGGAAATCTCTTTATAAGCACCTAGAAAAAGTTTGAAGTGTAATGATTACCAGAGGATGCCATACTCCTGTTATGCAACTCTTTTTCACATTTTTCTCTGATGACACCATGTACTGGGAGGGTTTAACACTGAAAGTGGTCTGAAAAAAAAGTTGTAATTCAGCAGAGACAACTGCAAGGTGCTTTCAGCAGAAATAATCAAATAATCTACTAAATAGTGCTCAACAGAAGACTGTTAGGAAAAGAAGCCCATGGAAGAGTAGGTAGAACTGCATTAGCTCTAGCATCTTCTCTTTCACACATCATGTTGTGCTGAAACATTCAAGTACTATATTGGGATTTATAAACAACTGAGGTATGGTTTATAAGACATATGAGCAATCCTTTCATCCCTCACAGGTAAAGCTTTGAGCTTTCCACTTCAAGAAGGGTGTAGGCCAGTTGGAGGGACTCCAGGGGAGAGCAGTAAAAATGATCAGAGATTTAGAAAGCCTATCCTACAAGGAAAGAATGAGTGATCTGAAGTAATTTATCTGAAATACCAAAGACTTAGAGGGGGGCTGGGGGCCCCTGATAACAATTTTCTTGCCTTGCAGCACATCTTTGAAGAGTGAGTTTGCTCTGTGTGACCCTAGGGAGGGTGTGGAACAAAATTTAATACACAAATTATGATAAACAAAATTTGGACTGGATTTAGGACAGGTGAGGATTGTGATGTGATAGATTACCAGGCAGGTCACCAGCTCTTTGGCATGGGAAATACCCGGGTGCACCAGACAGCTATTTGTTAGCCATGATGCAACTATAGTTGGTTCTACTTCAAGTTGAGAAGATAGAGTAAATGATCCATTGAGTTTCTTCCAACCCCAAGATTCAGCGATCATAACAAAATTTTGTCATTTCACTGCAGTATGAAGACAAACAGTAGGCACAGGGCTGTTTAAATCCTGCACCTGCAGAAATAAAGAGGGTGTCTTCCAGGCAAAAACCACAAACATTTCCTTCACTTGTCCTCAACAGTAATTTAGTATTTTCAATTTCCCTCTTTTTTGTGTCTACGAGGGATAAAACAGTTTTAGAAAAGAAACTTCTCCACATGTGAAAATATTAATGAATACTAGAACAGATAAACTGCAGTCTCAGTCTGCGTTTGTTTATTCACATCCAGCTAGGATTTCTCTGGCTTTTCAACTTTTCTGTTGCTCAAGCCAGGATCGTGCTCCTTAGGAACAATTTGGTCAGATGGGTGGCAGGTTCTTCACCAAAGGCTGTTGTCACAGCAGGTTGCAGTATTTGGAGGATGGTCAAGACTCCTTTGCTTTGCACTGCACTAAGGCTTTTAATGCTAAGTCTTGACTTCATACAAACCACTTTTGTCCAGCTCTAGGCAGAGCTGGGTTTCTTTACACCTAAAATCAGTCTTGTAGGCTTTGGGTTCTACATTTTTGGGTCTTACTGGGATGAATCTTTTCATCCAAATAGCTGCCTAGAATTTCCAAGGGATGGCCTAGGAGTGGTCTGGGAATAAATCAACACGTTAGAACATTAATTCTTTCCCCCAGGGTTTCACTTTTCATTAGGAGTGCTGTGTACACCGTTCCCAGAGACTGAGACCTACACCCTACCTCTGGCGTTGCAGGGAAGTTCAGGGATTGTTATTAATTGAAATAGCTGATGGAAAAGCCATGTTAATACCCTTCCTAGATAGAACCCCTCAAGGGACTAATAGCAGAGTCTTGTGTTATACTATATCTCACAAAGAGTCCTGATGAAAAATATCAGGGAAACTTACTCAGAGAAAATCTGCAGTGTAACTCAGGCTGAAACAATCACATTTAAGTGTTACACTCTGAGTCTCAACACTGCTAAGCACAAGATCTTAGAAAATCTTTCATGGTCTAGGACCAGTCTGAAAAAATCTGTATTTCTGAATGCAGATTTCAAATATGGGTTCACATTATCTTTCTAGTTATGTATACTAGAGTACAATTCCCTTAGCAAATATTTAGCATAATTCCTGTGAAGTCATAGAATAATTGAATCATAGAATATTTGGGGTTGGAAGGGACCTTTAGAGGTCATGTAGTCCAACCCCCTTCAATGAGCAGGGGCATCTTCAACCAGATCAGGTTGCTCAGAGCCCTGTCCAGCCTGACCTTGAAGGTTTCCAGGGATGGGGCATCTACCAGTTCTCTGAGCAACCTGTGCCAGTGTTTCTCCACCCTCATTGTAAAAAATTTCTTCTTTATATCTAGTCTGAATCTACGCTCTTTTAATTTAAAACCATTACCCCTTGTCCTATCACTACAGGCCCTGCTAAAACGTCTGTCCTCGTCTTTCTCCTAAAGTCACAAGTGTCTGATTTTACTCATTTTACTGTGTGAGTATAAAGGGTACTTCTCACTGGCAAATAAAACATTTTTGTTTCACTTTGTTTCTTAGAATATTGCAAGAAAGCATCATCAGTAAAATGAACTAAGGCACCAAAGTACAGTTTCAGGGAGACAAAAAGTCAAAGAAAAGTGCAAGGACTCACGAATCAATTTTCAGAGTGTCTTGCGTTACTACTACAGTTCAGTAAGCACCATCTCTTTTCCTTCTCTGTATCATGTATATACTTGTAAACTTTAACGTCAGGGCTCTGTAAATCCCCTTACATAAAAAAACCCAAAATTACTTGTAAATTTGTGTCTTGATTTCTCTCTGTATTTTTTTAAAAAGGAAGTAACTGAATGGATGACAGATTATTTATGGATTGATTGCAAATAGATAAGAGGCTACAAGATGAACTTTGATTTCATTTTGTATTTTCAAGCTTCAACATAATTGTCAGATAGCTTTTCAAGAAAGTATTTCTGTTCAGCTTTGCAACAGGGATAAGAAGATAAATGCTAAATTCCCCTCATCAGATGGAGGATGAACAAAAGAAACTGATGAGTCTCTCCCTGACATTTATGGGTGTTAAACAGATCCCAAATTGATAAACTGCTCCTTCTGTCTCCATTTTATTGGTGACAAATTATTAAATATTTTTCTAGAAGAGCCATCCAACTTAGAAAGCAGTGACCCAGCTGTATTCAGTTAAAGATATATCGCCTAATGTTATACAAAGCAAATATCATTTGTTCATGAATTAGAATAATTATCTCTTGTGTCAAGTCTGTAGATTTCAAGAATGAATCTTGGTTGGAAAAAATTGAGGGAAAAGCACAGCATAGTACCATGACTTACAGAAATTAACATCTCATCAAAAAGTAATAACTACTTTAAGACAGATCTTGGTGTGCACCTCTACAGGAACAAATGCTTTTCATTTTCATTATTAGGAGGTGAAATAACTTGTGCTGCTATCAGTAATTACAGTAATTTTTGCAGAAAATTATGTAGGTACTATGGGTTAATGACAGACAAACTATGATCGACTGTCAGCATAAATTTGGTTCCTATGCCTGAAACAACTGGTGTACTCTGTGCATGGAAGGTGAACCATATTTCAGCATTTGAACCCAAGTTAATATATGATGTAAAAACAATAGCAGATTCTCTGGATCTTCTCAGTGCAGTCATTCCAGGTTTCTGTAATTGCCTGCTTGTCTTGGCACTGCAAAGGAGCCATGGCATGTTATTTTTGTGTCTTTGTCCAAAAGTTACGTGTCTGAATTTATGTGGCATCAGGAATTAAGTAGGGTCAGGTGAAATTTAAGAGCATGAGCAGTGGGTGAAAGGGGAAAAAAAATTTCAAGATTTTGTCTGAATTGTCTGGTGAAGAGAGGAGACAGTCAGGGAAAGGAAACTTCTCTTGGTTTTACACCAGTGAGATCAAGATCTGCCATGTTGATCCCATTTCCAGATACTTCTTCTCAAAATGAAAGCCTTTGAGAGCTGATTGATTATCAGTTACATATTAAGGGAAAATGGCATTTTTAACAGGAGATGCAGTTAAAATAAATACAGTTATAAGAGCATATTTATGGTAATTAGGCTAATTGCCTTAAAAACTTGTGTTAGGAAAAAAAATATGGGACAGCAGAGATAATTTGGTTTCCCATTGGTTTCAACCCATGTGCATAACTACTATTCATGTGCATAACTACCCTCTGAATTAAACATTCTCACAAGACAGCCAAAGATGGTTAAATCCAACAGTCTCAAGCCCAGTGCTTCTCTTGAAAGGGTGAGTTAAAGGTTTCATATTTGATTGTCTAACCAGGAAAGGTTCATAGTACCAGTGTATCTGCCAGAGCAAAAATTGGAGAAATATTGAATAAGCATTATTATTACACTGTTTTCTTCCGATATAGCAATATCAGAATTGTCTTGGCTCTCAGGAGCATTACAAGCCTATGATTGCTAACTTCTCTTTCTCTCTCTGAAGCTTAGAAGAGCAGTTTTATTGTTCCCTTTCCTCCCAGTAGGACTCATGCTCTAAAGGCATATTTTTACTGCTTTCTTTTCAGGTGCTCTGCTAGCCTAAATAGCCATTTCTGTCTCACTCACTTCAGCTACTTGCTTCTGTCCCTGCATCTTTGCTTCTTGCCACATCCGCCAAGTTCAGTTTGCCGAGCAGCAGTGATAACATTGCACTGCCCTCCATAGGAGTCACAACTCCATAAAGTGCCTTGTACAGAACTGTGCTGAGAGGAAAGGTGAAAATGCACCTGGTCTGTGATTCAGACTAATTTGTTTTGGTTTTCATGTCATTTTCAGCTTGCCAATCCATTTGGCTAGAAAATCTTCATGGCTAATACAAGGCAGGCAGTGGGAAAGAGTGGCCAAAGGCAGGGAGGAGAGTAGAGTTCTCACTTTTGGCAGTAGTGAGGCTTTAGATCAGCATATGACAATCTTAAAAATGCACCCTGCAACCCTCTACCCAGATTTTGGTGCTAATTAGGACAACTGGCTGCTTAGAATTATGGAATCATGGAATGGTTTGGGTTGGAAGGGACCTCTAAAGATCATCTAGTTCCAACCCCCCTGCCCTGGGCAGGGACACCTTCCACTAGACCAGGTTGCTCAAAGCCCCATCCAGCCTGGCCTTGAACACTGCCAGGGATGTCTTCTTCATCTGCAGTCATGCAGAGTCCGGTTGATTTTTGCCCAAATGCATGAAAGGACAGGGGTGAGGATGAGATAAAACAAAGCAAAACAAAACAAAAACCTCTTGCTAAGAAAAGTGCTGCTAATGCAGAAAAAAATAGAATGAGAAAAAACAGTCTTTAACAGTCCATTCATGTCATATTCAGCCATACCGTCACTGATGCTGTGTTCAACATTATTCCCTGCAAGATGTAAATGATCCTATCACACAGGCAGCCAGCCAGATGATGTCTACCCTAATCAAAAATTCTGATTTTTAGTGACTCTGGATCTGAGGACTATTTATCCTTGTGGGTGCACCAAAAATATGCAAAAACTTCCTGCGTGAACAGGAAGTCAGCGTGCATGCACAGCTTCAGTTGTAGGCATATGCAAACCTGGCAGGGAAATGTGAGAAAAGACATTTCAAAAAATCAAATTGTAAGCAGTTAATCCTGTTCCTAAGTGGCACATCTTGGATTTATCTGCTTTACATCACTAATCTTCACTTTTTTAAAAACATAATTTGACTAGTTTTAACATGAAATGTTTAGACTTCGTGTATCATGAGGCTTTTCATAAAAGAGCTGAACTGTTTACTATAGTTCTTGGAGTGTCAGTATATGTCAAAAATGAAATAATTTTCTCTTTCTTGCACTTATGCTAGTAAAATTGTGACAGTGCGATTTAATACGATTTTCAGTGAACCTGAATCCTCATTAATGCTTTAAAAATCAGCTTATTGTGAATAGTTAGGAATACTGCCTTCTCTTTTCAAGACAAATTTTAAGGTATTCTTGAGAATTCCTGTTGTGCAATTAGGCCACTGCTCATTGTCTGTGCTTTCTGGGAAATTTATTCCTAGTTAATTTGAATAAATGTAAAAATACAGAGTAAACACACCTTGTAATGAGGCTCTAAGTGTATTTTCCTAGCTTGCTGTTTCCTTTCTTTTCAACTACATCTGAAGGGAATGTGTCTTTAGGGATAAATATATGTAGGCAAAAAAATTCATAATGGGGAAAAAAAAAATGTAACTGCAAAACTGAATAGAAAAGAAGGGATTGTTTTCATTTGCATGTTAGAGATTTTTTTACAAATTTCTACAAATAGCAGTGTAATTTAACAAGATGTGTTTTCAAGGCTTTATTAAAGATTACAGAAAGATTAGCTTTACTGTTATGATAATGTAAAACCAATGCCTTCTCTACTGTACCTACAGCATGATTGTTTTTAAACATGCACTCACTGCCTTGCAGGTACGTTAACATTTGCGTCATAATCTCACTTTCCCATCGTCTCCTCTCTGACTGGAAATGTAAACAATTTTTTACGCCAAGGAGTGTAACCCTGTGTCCCGGGAACAGATTCCTTTCTTTCTTGTTGTAACCCAGTGGATTTGACTGCAATGTTTGATTTCAGCACCCAAAAGAATGAAGAAGCAGTTGGAAAAGAGTTGTAGTTGTTTAAATTTGCTTCTGAAGCCAGAGCAGAGTAACTCAGCAAAAAAAATCCCTGAAATATCCAGAACACCTTTTTCCATATTCTGGACTCTTCTGTTTTTCTGACTTTTGTGGGTCTCAGATTATGTCAATGAACCCCTTGTGTCCAAAGAAAAGATGTAACACATTGCATTCCCTTATCTGCAGCAGAAGAGCAAGGTCAGAGAAAGCAGTGTTAGTCAGGGAGCTTTCTGGGACATCCTAGCACATAGCTGTTTTGGAACAGGTATATGGAGCTGTAGGTAGGAGCGTGGTAGCCAAATTTTAAGATTACATATGCTTCCTAATGGTATGGATATCAGTTTGTAAAATTTGAAATGGAGACTGCAAAATTGCTTAGGTATTCTCAGTCAAAGGTATGGAAATCAGCCTGCCATCACTGCCTACTGGATCACCAGCCAGCAGCTGCTACCGCAGTCTCTCCTCTGATGAGTTTTAGCTGGCTGCTATTCTTCGAAGCCTTTAGTCCTTCAGGGAGCTGTTTGGGGCAGTATGAATGTACATATGCACCAGTGTATTGAAGACATTTTAATCTCTGTGAGATCATTATCTCTGTTCTCTCTCATCAACCAAGCAGTGAGAACAGACCTCTGCAGATTCCTGCACTGGGCTGCACAGCAAGATTGTGTCACTATAATGTTTTAAATTTCAATTAATTTTTTTCTTTTTACTAAATTAAGAAGAGTTAAAATCAGAACTATTTTATTGAAATTTATTTTTAAAATTTGAATTTTCGGCATTTAAAATACATGCAGATAAAGGCAGATGAAAGATGAAAAGCTTTACTGTTTACTTTCTACTAAAAACTCTGACCAAAATCTGCCTGCATGTGGAAAAGTTCTAAGTCCTCTCTCGCTGAAGTTATGGAAGAGTCCAGTCCCTCAGAGAGATGTGTCAGTGTTGCTGTGCAGTCAGTGCTCATTTGCAAGGAAAGGATTTTCTTTGCCTGCTGTGTAATCACAACTGCCAAACAGTATCCAGTCATAGCATCTCTCATGCTGGCCATACTCTGTGGAAGTACTGTGTGTTCTCTCCATTTGATCCTCAGTAGAGGCTGTACTAAAATCTGGCATATCTGTTAGTTCAGTAGTATCGAAAGGTGGTGCACTGGAAGCCAGAACCTAGGGATTAATGAAAATAATAACTACAAAAATGGCTGTGGGCAAGATCCAAGGAACTGTGTAACAACTGCTGGATAAATAGGTGAAGACGTGAGTATATAATGACACACAGTGTAAAGGGGACAATAATTTTCTGCTTCTGTAAGGTGGTTTCAGAGAATATTCTTCTTACCTGGTGGCATTGTACGTAATTTTTATTCTGTCTGGCATCAACTGGGAAATAACCGAAAACACTGAATATTTCTGCAAAAAAATGTCAAAACACTAAGGAAGATGCCTGAAGTTTTTAAGCCAAGGCCATTAGAAAGAAACACTAGATGACAGTAGTCTCAGTTAGATTTGTAGAGAGTTGGGCCTTTTCCCAGTCCAGGCTATCATCAAATTGCTGATTACAAAAAGAGACCTCTGAAGTGATCTGGGAGCAGAATCTGAAACAGGAATTAATGATGGCAATGAAAGTAGGCAGCTTTTAAGTATGTTATGAATATTAGTTAAAGTTTTATGAATCATACTGTACTTTAGACTGACTTTTTCATCCACAGAACACAATGTAGTCAAATTTTATTCATGTAAGTCCTTCTGGTATAAGCTGTCACATGAGTCAGGAATAGGAATTGTTCTAAGAACTCACTCAAATTGATATTTGAATCTACCCCTACAACACAAAGGAGATGAGAGAGAGAAAGTGACATCTCCTATATTTGGGATTAATAGTTTCTCAGGAATTGATTCATGGGATAAAAAATAAAGATAGAAGGAGAGAGCTCTGTAGAGGAAGGTCGGTCCCTCCTTGTAACACTGCATAATTATTGTGAAACTGATTTTAATTTTTGTTTTGTAATGTATTTGATTTTTGTGTGTACCAAATAATAAAGGGATCTGCTGTCAACAATAAACACTAGTCGTAAGTCACAGCTACAAGAAGCATATTAAACTTCCACAATTGTGGGGTGCTACTTTTAAAGATGTGCTCTATCTCTCCTCCAGGAAAACTAAAATTGGCATTGGAGTCTTGAGCAAAGGGGCAGGGGGAGATATTCCCTGCTGCTCCTCTGTTTATAGTCAACCTTGTTTCAGTTTGTTTATTCATACAGCACTAGATATAACTGCGGTATCTGTCAAAACAAGTCAATCAAATGATATCAGTCAAAGCATTTTATATTACCCATGTTCCTTTCCTCCCTCCAAGTGGAATTTGATTAATTAGAAACCTGGATTAGACTTCATTGCTCCTGGTCTGACAATTTCATTGGTAGGTTCACCGGTATGATACTGTTCTCCCTTTCAGAGGAAAAAAAAGACTATATAAATATTCGTTCTGTAAGCGTAAGTAATTTCAACAATAAAACAACATGGAGCTATATTTGTTGTAAATGAGTGTTGTAGAAGTGGCTGGTCTGTGGAAAGGCAGGAGCTACCTCAGTTTGGGTTCTTCATTGCCTTGTCCGGTTGCTCACAGGAGCACGATCAATGTGTCACGTCTCGCAGCACAGCCAGGCTCGCGGTGCCAGGGAAGGTCACAGTGGGGCAAGTTGTTGCATGAGTACTTTCTGGTTGTGTTATCTTGTTTTGCTGCCTGAAACAGTTTCATAAAATCTGAGTTCAAACAGTGTTCTGGAGCAAATCAGTTTGTTTCACACCTGTAGAAAATTATTGTGGCAAAAAGCAATGAGAGATCATACAGGGAGAGTGATATTTATTCATGACATCGCCAAATAAGTTACCCGGTTATGCTGATTCTCTCATATATTTCATTCACTCTTCATTCCCCCATCTCGTCACAAGCCCCAGGATGCATGTGCTGAGGTGTGTAACACAAAGGACACAGGACGTCGAAACCTTATCACATCTCTTGGCATTTTCTTGATTGACAACCATGGACTAATTTTTGGACAGATGATTTATACCCTCTAGGAGTCCACTGTTGTTATGGGGTGGTCCTTTACATTGAATATTTCTTTCTTCAGTCTATAAGGCTTAGACAAGGCTCATTGTTTGTCTTCATTTAGTAAACACACGTCTTTATCGCTATGATCTGCTTTCCTGTTGGGTTTATGGGCAAGAGAATGGCATATGTCACATGCTGTAATCTTGCTGCCAACATCCCACTGTTACAGTACAGGGTCTTCTGCTGACAAGACACCTGTGCTGTGGTCTTAACAGAGTCCAGACATTCTGTCCAGGCTTGACAGAAATGACTCGTTTTCAGTTTTATTGCTGGGAAAGTTCTGTATTGTCAATACACATAATTTCTCTAACCTTTGCTCTTTCTTCTAGTGCTTACATGCACATTTCCATTTGTATTTCATTTGTTTCTAGCCTAATATTTCTGTTATGAGTCCTATGCATTTTGTGGCTTCATCAAGATACTCTATGTTCAACAGGTCACTTTGTCAGCGGTTAAGGCATACTGTAGTAAAGCCAGAAATCCAGCAATTAGGAATAATGCATTTTATGTCTCTAGAGCACACTGTTTTGGTTAACAACCTGCAAATCACACACTTCTTAATTACATTGTAAGGTTACGACTTAAATGTTACTTTCTTTGGCTTCCCCATTATTTGGAGGTTCCCATCTAGGACTGTGAAACTCACATTGGATTTACCCTCTCAAATCCTCATTCTGTTTGCTGGCTTAAAATAAACTTGGTTCTCTGTGTAGGATAGTAGCAAAATGCAACATCCCATTTGGGTTATGAGTAAGAGTTTCATTTAACTTCACTTCTTATTAGAAAGCTGACATTATCTAGCTGCAGTTGATCTTTTAGGCTCCCTCTTTGGTTACTGGAAAGTGATGTGCCCACAGTGTGATTCATCCCATGTGTCTTAAACAATGATTTTATTATTATCACATAGAGGCATCTGTTGCTGGACTAATCATAGGCAGAGCCTCCATGCCTACTTTTTACCAGAGAATTAGTTATAACATACTTTTTTACTAATATAGTGATGCATTTAAAATGTGTAGCTGGTGCAGCAAATAATGCAAAATACATGTAAATAGTCACTGGTTACCTTTTTCTGAAATAGCTATGATTAAGACTTTTGAATTGTTTTGGCTGCAACGTCTTTTTCTTTATGGCTTCATTACCTTTTCAAATATTTTAATATTTTGTTTAGTCATAATCCAGGGAAAAGATATGAATAAGTATCCTTGATTATTGTTAATATCAGCACTTTTTCTGCAGCATCCAGTTTTGATGGAATAGCTCCTTCCCCTGTCCCTTTTCCTCTTTGTGATAATAGTGATGTCTCCTGTCTCATTCCACTATTATACATGTTAATATCCACAGGATCAGTGATCAGCATTTGTGGAACCCAAAGGCAGATGAATTTTACAAAAACTTATCCAGTGAAAATGGAAGGAAATAGAGTTTGATTAATCTTCCCTAGTTTACACACTGACCCAATCTTATATGTGCCTGTTCTCTTCAGTGTCTTTGAATGAAGCTGAGTTTGACTTAGATGTACACCAGTATTGAATCCAGTTCTCTTTCCTTTTTCCTCTTGGGGTAGTCTTGTCTTCTTCATAGAACCATAGAATCATGGAATGGTTTGGCTTGGAAGGGACCTTAAAGACCATCTGGTTCCAACCCCCCTGCCATGGGCACGGACACCTTCCACTAGACCAGGTTGCTCAAAGCCCCATCCAACCTGGCCTTGAACACTGCCAGGGATGGGGCAGCCACCACCAATCTGGGCAACCTGTTCCAGTGCCTCACCACCCTCACAGTGAAGAATTTCTTTCTTATCTCCATTCTAAATCTATCCTCCATCTAATTCCTGTTGTGAGGAAACAGGGTGCTCTGTCCAGGCTGAGGTGGTGGTGTAAAGCAGATTGCACATTAGCAAAATAGGAAGTGAGAGGGAGGGCGATCCTCAAAGTTACTGCTGATCTTCTATGTTCTGATGGCAATGTTTTCCTAACCACAAGAGTCAGTAAGAAAAAGGTTCTGCAATTAAATATGGTATTTTATTTTGATTTTTTTAAAATTCAGTGGAGCAATGAAAAAGACCAAGTTTAGAAAACGTCTTGCTCCCTGTGTTCTCAAATGTTTGAATGATTCTCTGCTTTTAAAATAGAGTAAGAATCTGGTATGAGACTAACCTGATGTAGCTAGTGACAAGAGGAATCCATACCAGGGATGCACAAACCTTTCTGAGGTCTTAAAACAAAACAGAAACCTTCAGTCTTAATGGAGATGAGATTTTAACTGAGGCCGTGAACTATTATGGCACTGATCTTCCCACCCACATCTTCCCACATCCAGCCCCCAGCCTTTCAGAAACCAGGAGTGTGATTCATCTCATCTCTTTCAGATGTCTCTTTGAGATGAGATGAATCATGCTTTAAAAGCCCTTAATGAATTTTCATTGATTATAAAGGTAGCATAAATGATTAGCATGCTTGTCTGATGTCATTTGGCCATATGAATCCTACCCAAAAGTTTTCCTGTATTATACTTTCCTAGTGCCCTAGCAATTAGCAAAAGTCATTTAACTAAAATTAAATGGGCCAGTGTACCATTCACCATTCTTCCCAAGAAGAAATCTCTTTTAAGAAGGCAAGTGTGATTAGGCAATGAAACTAAATCATTATCGATAGGAAAGACATGGAAAATCTCTCTCTTCCTCAGTTGTCTCTCCTACCCACTCTCATCATCATTCTGGAATACTCTCAGATCTTCACTTTACTGGTAGAAGCATGCGCAGATGTTTTGGGGGGTCAAAAGGATGATAATTATGTCACCAAGGAACATTATTCAATCATTGTTCCTTGTCCACAACTAATGTTTTAAAGAAAATTTCTATTCTTGATGTTTTCTTAGAATATCTTTTTGTTTCTTTGTTAGTAGGCCCAGGGTAATGAACAAATTCTTCCATGCTGAAGAAGTCATAATCTTTTTATTCTTGTAGTTGTCCTGGCAGTAGCGCATAAATAGTAACAGTGATCACCAGCTGTAGCTGGAAATTAAATAAAGCTTTATTTTAATTATCCCATAGTTCTGAATTAACTTCATGTGTATTGTTAATAGTCATCTTAATTAATTAAGTAGTGTTTCAATTTGAGATATAAATTCAGAGGGTTCTTTTTGTAATTTACTGTTTTGGCACTATCCATTAAGTAGTCCATTATGTTATCTGACCTCACGTCTTTTTTTAAGCTAAAATAATAATCAAATGAAAATAATGTGAGAAAAAAAATAAAAAATATTTAATTCTCGCAAAAACCCCTTATCTCTGTGCTCATATAGCTGCTGAAAAAGCCTGCATGTATTAAATATACCCTCCCTTAAGTTTTATTGCCCAAGCAGCCAGGCTGGTGAGTTTGCGATAAAATGCCAAATTCTAGGCAACTCATTTTTTACTGTTGCATTTTACTGCTCAGGCTGCAGCTATTACTAACATGTTTGTTTAAGAACGACTGAACAGCATAGATTTCATAGATAAAACTAGTGATTATTCTCTAAATAGATGTAACTATTTTTTCTGTGCAGCTAAAAGAGAAATGCCTGGTTGAAGCAATAATCTAAGCAGGTTATTGTCAGTAACAGTTTATTTGTTCAGCTGGAAGTTCCCATTAGCTATATGAACTATGAAAAATTAGCTGTGTGAAGTAGATTTTTATGGAAATAAAGCACAGTAGTTTCTGTCTGTTCTCTGATTGAGAGATAAAAATGTTATTATAAATGAAAGCAATGATTTGTCTGTTTATGCAATGTGTCAGAGGATAGGAAAAGTAGGAAAAGGGTAAACCTGTCTTTTTTTTCTCCCCCCCAACATCTATTTATTTTGCCTTCCTTTTCCTGAATCATATCGGCATGTATTATTGACATTGTTCCAAAGTTTGGCTCTTTGGGTGTTTATCTAGGAATTTCACAGATCACTGAACAGAAGTTGTATACGGACTATTGCTTTCTTATTTTATGTATCCATAGCCAAAGATATTTGTGTCCTAGAAAAATACACGAAGCAGATTTAAATCCAAATGTCTACACCGTTTATCTTTCACTTTCACAGACGCTTCACTGTGGTATGGCAGAAGCTTGCAAAATCCGCAGTACGCCTCTCCCAAGTATTTTTCAAATTGTGTGGACAATCAGAACACCTTTAATTTTGTTCTGATAGACGGTGATGTATTTTATGCCAATATTTAACAAAATAAACTCCAAGCTTCAGAGTTTTATAACTAGTCATGGCAAGTTGTGCCGTAACTTCTTGACATAGGCTGCACTGGCCCCTGGCGAGGACAAGCCATGGGTATAGAATAATCACTGATTCGATTCTTTTTCTCTCTACCTTCCTATAATTGTACATGACAAAGAATTTCCTTAATTTATTTCTGTTCCTGACCTTCCAGGGAAAGTGAAAGAGTATTGACCCCACAAATAGATCTTATGTTATTTGTATTTCTGTAAAAAATACTGTAATTGTACAGCAGATTAAATATATGCTACTCTTGCACTCTTTTTTAAATATTATATGTTGTATTGCTAATGTTTTATTTTCCATTTCTTCTCCAGGTCTGGGATTCAGTATTGCAGGAGGGGTTGGAAACCAACACATCCCGGGGGACAACAGCATTTATGTCACCAAGATTATTGACGGAGGAGCTGCGCAAAAAGATGGGAGGTTGCAGGTTGGAGATAGACTTCTTATGGTAAGTATGACAAATCACATTTTATTTGGCTGAAAATTGTTTCATATAAGGACTTTCATTCACCATATATCTTACTAGAGGTAACTACTACAACTTCTATAATAATTTTGAGTTATATTTCTGTCATCTTCATTTTTTCCCATTCTTTATATATCCTCTGAGCCTGCAGTTAAGAAAGCATTACTCTGGAAAACCAACATTTTATAAAGAGAAAGCAATGGGTTATATTACTTTGACAAACTTTTAACTGAGAAGAGAATAAACATATTATGCACATCAGCAACAAGTCAAAATGCACCAGAAAACTTTAAAAGATTTTAGACTAACCGTTCATTACAGCAGTACTGATTCTACTGATCATTTTAAGAGAATTGAAAGATGTGAAAACATGCTGCTAAACTCTCACATGTAGCCACTGTCAGTGGACTGTTACCTACATTTCAGTACATGTAGGAATGCTTTATGTGTATGTGCCATGTGGATGTTAAAAAAAACCCAAACTTTTTCCATCTTTTTCCTTGAGGAAATGTACTTACTCTTCTGATGGATCTCACGTCAGAAATTCTTCCTGATGTTTGCAGTGCTGGTACATTGTTCCTTGTAGATAGTTCTTTCCCACTCACAGAGTTTGTTTAATTCTTTGTGAGGGGGAAATCCTGACCCTGGTGAATCAGCAGAAGTTAATCTATGTCAAGTTATATTCATGTCAAAGCACTGAGCAGGTAGAGAAATATTTTTTTAATAAGTGCCATGAAAAAAATGTACTGCAGTAGCTCTGTTTTGTGATGTGATATCTAAGCAGTAAAAAATTGCCATGACCTTTTTTTGCTGCCTGCAAAACTGTGCCTGATTGCGGTTTTCTTTATTTGGCTAGGGACACTGTGTTCCAGTCACATGTAAAGATGACCATTCGTTTTATACAGGGTATTAAACAGAACTGGAAAGGCACTTGGTTGCTGGGTTAGTGACTCTGACTTTTTTTAATTAACCCAAGTGGATAGATAAAACAGCTTAAGGATCAAATGGTGTTATCAAGATCAAAGCAAAATGAAACTAGAATTTACAATTTCTTTGGCATTTCTACTTCGCGGGCTCTCAGCACAGTAAAATTCAAGTCCCTGTTGTATAATGAAGTTTTGGCTCATTTTTCTATAGAAATGTGTATTTGTATTTGCCAAATTTGCACCTTATTTTGTTATTTTGCACCTTGCAGCAAATCCGCTTGTGTTCAGTCTTTTTCATTGTGAGAATTCCTCACAGTTTTTGTATCATCTGTATTTTTTTGTTACCTTACTCTTAATTTCTTCCAACTCACTTGAGGTAATAACACAGACAAAAAAACAGGTGCAAAAACCCCACATTCATCATCTCCAGTGTAATTTAATCAGGATGACTTTGAATAGAAAAATAATTATTTTATACACCACTAGGTATAAATTCATTCTTTCCAGATTTTTATAGGATTTGTCTATTAAGCATCTCTTCTCAGCCTTGAACCTGTGATACACTGCAGTCAGATATAGATGTTTCTTCACTGGGACAAGTTTATACTCCTGAATCTGACTTCTGAAAATGAGCAGAGGCCATTCTCAGTGTGTTTAATGTCTTTATACTGCTTTCCTTTCAGTCTGGACCAGTTCTTTACTTACTGTCATCTCCTTTTATCACTGCAGGTAAAATGAGCAAAAAAATCAATCATAATATTGCTCTCCACTAGTTATGTACTTCCAGACCAAGCTTTTCACTGTTGCATAAGAAAATTGTAGTCAACTTACTCTTTGTATACCTTAACCATTGCATTTTTTGAGATAAATTTACAAGATCAAAATCTATTTCTAAAATTTGTGCAGATAACAGCCATGTTTTCTTGTTCTCTCCAACAAGACACCCTGATTTCTTTATAACTTGTGTACCTTCAGTATTTTTTCTCTTCTACTTTGTGAAGTATCTGTCAGTTCATGGCATTAACTTCATGTTACTTTGTGAAAAGTGAGTGAAGGAATTCATTACTTTCTTTTGGCAATGTACCAACACAATATTACCCTTGTCATCTATACAGTCCTACTTCTGCTTCACTGGTTCCTTATTGATTATATATTTGAATGCTTCCTTTTTTTTTTTCTTCTCCGTACTGTGTCCTTTCTTGATCTTTGTTTTTTTCCATCATTTCTTTATAAAATTTACTAGAATGTCATCCTTCTGGAATTCTCAGAAGTTGCTGGGGGGCTTATTTCATTTTTGTGTCTGTGTTCTGATAAGTTTGTGTGAAATGCTTTCAGAGCCCAAAGAACATGCAAATCAAAAGCATTAAAATTTAAGATGTAATAAAAGACATGCTGCAAAATCAAAACTAATATTGAAATGTAAAACAATTAGGTGCCATCTGAGCATTTTGCAGCTTGATGGCCCTACTATTATTAAATGCAGATTGCTAATAGTGTATTAAGCATTGAGAAGATGTGTTATGTAAATACCGAGCATTGTGATTATTGTGAAATCTATACAAGGGCATGTTATGCAGTTATGTTTCTGTGGTACTGAGCCTGCACTTAAGGCTTATTATCCTGAGCACTTGCACAGGAAAATGTTCCATTTTAGAATAATCCTGAGGTACCCATTAGGAAAATGACTGGAAGAAACATAAGAGTGCTTAAGCCAAAAACTGAACACAGTGGTTTTTCTAAGTATATGTGAAAGGAGCAGAACAGAGATCTGCTCTGAAGACTTACAGCTAGGAGAAAAATACTGTATTCTGGTGGTAATGCCTATGGTAATGTCTACTGCTGCTGGTGGTAATGCCCACGGTGAGAATACCACTGCACTGGGTATCTCAGCTAGGTTGCTTCTCTTTGCGCTGGAAAGGAGCAAAAGGAAATCACATACAGAGAATCATAGGCTAACACAATAATTCTGGGTCAGCTGTAGGGCCAGACCAGGTTGCTCAGGAATTTATCCAATTGAGTCTCAAAAATCTCCAAGGATAGAGCTTGCACAGCCTCTCTGGGAAACCTGTTCTACTGCTTGACTATCCTCATGAGGAAAATACTTTTCCTTATAACCTGTTTGTCCCTCTCATGTTTTGACATATGCCTAGTGTCTCTCATCCTGTTACCACATGCCACTCTGAAAATCTTAGCTCTGTCTTGATGACCTCCCTGTAAGCACCAGGGGGCTGCTCTTAGTCGTCCCCAGAGGCACCCCTTCTCCAGGCTGAAAAAGCCCAGCTCCCCCAGCTTCTCCTCACCAGGCCAGGGCTCCAACCCAACCATCCTGGTAGCACTCCCCTCCACTTGCTCCATTTTGTGATCTTTCCTGTAGTGCAGGGACCAAAACTGAAGGCAGTATCTAGCTACAGGCTAACGAGTGGCAGCTCTTGGAGAATACTCCTCCCCTGCATCTCCTGGCTCTGCTCTTGCTCGTACAGCCAGGGATGCTGTTGACCTCTTTTCTGCCAGGACACAGGACTGGCTCATGCCCAGCTTGCTGTCCACTGGGAGCCTCAAGCGCTTTTCCACAGAGCTGCTGCCAGGCTGTCAGTGCCCAGCCTGTGCTATTGAAAGGGGCTAGCCTGTGCCAGGGGCAGGACTTACTGTTTCTCCCTGTTGAACATCATAAAATTCTTGTCAGCCCCTTCCTCCAGCCTAGCCAGGATGGCAGTCCTGCCCTCGAGTGTATGGACTCGCCCTCACAGTGAAGTGTCATCTGCAAACGTGATGAGAGCGCACTCCTCACCTCTTCCAGGTCATTGTTAATGATGGTCAGGAAGAGCTGAAAAACTGTTTCAGTTATTACCTCTCAGATAATTACTTTCTTTTTTCTGATACCGTCGTCTCAGTTTGGAATAGTTTCTCTACAGAATGAATAAATGAGAAATCAGTATAAAACTGCGTGGTTTTACTAGTCCAAAACAACACTAATAGCTAGAAGCATGGTATTCTTCAGTGAAAACTCTAAAAACATTAGGCTTTGAAAAAAATTTAAGCTAATATTTATCTCTTAATATACGTACTAGCTTTTCAGAAATTTTTCTCCTATGCCAAAATACCCTTGCATGTTTGGGCCATACCCTGTTGCTTCTTGGCCCATGTAGTCAGAGAGATCAGAGTTTTGTGGGGTTATTTAAGCTTATAGAAAAAGTGATGTTACTCAAATACCAAGAGATTTAATTTGATTCTGTTTTCTTGCTGAAAACAGAAGGAAGAAACAGGACTTACTTTCCTTTTCAGAAATTTAGGCTTGCTTTCTACCCAGTTCTGTACTGAAAAAAGCATGATATTGTTTGGTGGTTTCGTAGGGCTGCAATGGGGTTGTGATTGCACAGTCGTTGATATGTTCCTTACGGGATCCCCTACCAGTATCTGTTTCTTTCAGATTGTATATGGATGCAGGATCATGTTTGTGTTAAAGTAATCAAGGCATATCATTTAAGATGCACCTAGATTAGCATTTGGTTCTGATCAGAAGTGCTCTTTTAAAGTGATTTTGGCTGCCTTGTGGGATGGTCTTTTAGAAAACAAATTGGATTTTTTTAAATGAAACTGGAACAGAAAATGTGGTCCAGGAGCATTCCTAATTAGCATTGCATTGCAGCTGCAAACAGGCATTTTAGTCAGTAGACTAGATGTACTGTTAACTAACCCCCTTAAAAGATGTGGTGTGGATATAGTGTGGATGTCGTATCATCCAGACCCTCTGTTGCTGGGGATCGCTCCTAGGGCAGACATTCTTTGCTCAGGTATTTGCACCCACAGATCCAGAGTTTCACTGCTGTGCCAGTTGATGAAGTACAGGCATTACCCAGTTAGACTTAAAGGAAGAAAACAGTGTGAACAGATAGTACCTGATAGGCTGTACTGGCTGACTAGCACAAAGGAAACACACTAGAAAAAATATATTCTGAGGTGAGGAGTGAACTAGTGCTGAACCAACTCAGGGGCTTCGGTGGCTGCATCCCTTCTGATGCAGCGCTGGGCTCTGAGCCAGATTTACACTGTCATTGACTCTGGCCTTGCAATGCTTTATCTAGCATTCAAATGTAGATTTGCTAGGATCGGTCTTTGGATGGCACCCCAGCAATAAGCTTCCCAATTTATTCCTTCTGATGATACTCTCATCTGGTTGTTCCTTCACGGCTGTATCATCTTCATGCCTTGAAAACATTTTTTTTAACCTAAATCAGTTTAAACTGGGATTGAAAAATGATGGACCGCTATAGTACAGTGCCACTTGCACTGTGTATGCACTATCCTGCTTGAAGCCTGAAGCCCACTGCTCAGTCTCATATTTATCTGTGAAGCACAGATTCTTGCATTTCTCTGCAGAGAGGTCTGGTTTAGAACACTTAGCCCATAACTATTAATAATCTAAGCATGCTAATTTCAGAGAGATTAACAGACTGTGTCATCTGAAGATAGCCAGTTTCTTTCTATTCAGAGTCCAGCACTTGTACAACTAACTCAGGAGTCCGTGGGACTGTAAGTAGTTAATCCAAACACATTTACATCCTTAGGATTGGTCTTCAGCACTGAAAAACCTTTCACTTTTCGCAGCCTTTTAAATCATGGTGAGTTTTTAAGAAGGCCTTCAGCATTCTAGATTTACAGCCGGCATGTCGCAGGTGTTTACCAGCAAGTGTTCACTCAGGAAAATCCACTTTCTGAATGAAAAGTAGAATATTACACAAAAGCAAACATTACCACTGGCAAGGTAAAGATCACCTCTTTGTCTCATTCACTGAGTGAATCAAATCTCTCTTACCCTAAATCAATAGAGGAAAGGAATGAATTCCCTTTAAAAAAAGAAAATTAAATAAGACAGACTTATTCCTCCAGAGCTCTTATTCTGTTACCAGCTTATGCTGTTGTGAATTAAGTTATTCTTTAGAGCACTTGTACAGTCATTTTGGGGATTCTAAGCTTTTCACTCTAGCTACTTCTCAGTGCCTTTGTTTTCCAATATGAATCTAGGAAAACTTCCAAATAAGATAATTCTTGCTTAGGTTTACACTTCATTGCCTTGATTATGCTATTTAGGAAAAAAACACCCCAGTCTTTTTATATCTGGCAAAATTTCTTACTGATTTCCCCCATCACTCGAATAGCTTCTTTGATTGGACTTGTATCTTTAATTTCCATCTCTATTGCTATATTATTTCTTCCTCTTATTCTTTTCCTGTAATATCAGTGTGTCTTTGTATCACATACTTTCTATTTAAAGAAACAGCTTTCCTAATTCCTTTTTTACTTCAGGTGCTGCTTGCATTTCTGCATTTTTTCTATATGGAACTTCTCCTATTAGAAAAGCCCCACTTGCTCCATGCCTGTTCTCCTTCTGACTCCTCTCCTTTGGCTTCTGCCACAACATTTTGTGGCTCAAGCATCTGACTCTTGTAACTAAACTGACCACTCAGATAAATTTCTTTTTTTAGCATTTGCTTTAGGTTTTTTTTTTTCCCCTCCTTAATTCAATGCTACTTAAATTGGCTTCCTAGAGCCAGAAAGTTGGCATGCAGTACTGGTTCTACCTACTCAGCTCTGATGTCAGCCCTTCTGCATGAAAGTTTCAGCATCTCAGGGGGTCGTATGCCATATACACTTTGATTTCTTATTTTGTGCACGTCTCCCACTCTTTATCTTCTTCACCTCTAACTCAACTCTTTTTTTTTTTTTTCAAACTGTATGCTCCACTAAGGTCATCTTGACAGCAGGAAGTGAAGCTTTGGTATGATGCATTGACTGTGCCACAACCACTGAAAAAGCCAGATTTAGTACTTGAGAGTCTGTTAAAATAGGCATCTTCTATGGAAACAAGAAGAAGCTCAAGAAATAGTCTCTCTTGGAGATTCTGAGAGATTCTTCTCTCTCTGTAAATCTTACCATAAAAACCAAGTACAGTATCGTATTTCCTAATAATCACCATCTCTGGCGTGATGTTTTATTCTGGCATGATGTTTTGAAGAATGATATCCAGAGATTTCCTTATGAAAAAAAGTACATACTACAGTCATCTTGCAATAATATCTAGAGAGCTGAACAATATAATTCTTCAGCATATTCAGGTTTTCATTTTTGTGAATCGGAGTACATACAGGTGTCTTTATTTGTAATCATTGTTTTATGATCAAAAAGTGAAAAAGATATTGATACATGCGCATAATAGTTTTAATGGGAATTGTAGGTCCAAAGCAAGGACTACCTTCTGAAGGAAACTGGAACATGCATAGTATATTTTGTATACTGTTAATTCTAAACTGATGTTGGCAATGACTAAGGGAAGGGGTTTTATTTCCTTCTCAAAGAGCTCCCATTTAAAAGAGACCTTATGGCACCACTGAGAATCTTTGTCTTGACGAATGAATCAACATGTTTGTTTATTTATTTGCTCTTGATGTAAATTGAGTCTGTCCTTATTTCTTTGTTTACTGAGAACTGAGCAGTCCAGGACAAAATTAATTAGTGGCAAACTTCCTTTCTAGGAGTGTTCTCTCTAGAGATGAGAAACCTGTAATTTTCTACATATTTGGGATGAGTTTGAGTAGCAATTTTGGTATATGTTGCTGGAAAACTTTTTATAGCAGAACTCTGTTTACTCTGAAGGGTCCTTTCTTCTCTTCAGATTTTCTTCCAGCATCTTTTCTCTGAAGTTCTCATTTCTATCTTGATTTCACTCATGTGTTACCTTCTTTCAAGTTCTACCAAGTTCCAGCTCTACATATTTCGGTTTTCTGCAGTATTCTGCACACTTAAGCTTATATGTACTAGAAATGAGAAAAAAAAATCCTTATACAAAAACTTTGCAATGATCTCTAGGATCTTGAAGTGTATAAAGATCAACATAATACATAACCGCTCAGACATTCATTCTTAGTTTAGAATCACTTGGTCTTTAATTCTTATCTTAACTTGTACAACTTGTACACAGCGTTGGTAAAATATCTGTCCTGTAAAGTTATTGTCAGAGAGATAAGAAGTAGGACCTGTCATAGCAAATACAAGTTTTATGTGTATCAAACTGTATTTCTTGTTTCTAAAATGGCTGTTTATCCTCCAGCTGCGCAACTGTGACATCCAAGTATGTTGTGATGGAAGTACAGCAGTCCTAACCAAGATTTTTATCAGCTAGATTTCCAGGAAAAAAAACTTTGGAAAAAGCAATAAGTCAGTTTGTGTCTTAATTGTTTTTATACACTCCTGAAAAGACCAAAAGTCAAAATATAGACAGTGCTATGATATTTCGTTTCGTGTCTTTTTTTTTGACTAAGAACATTTATTTACAGCAGCAGTGCAGTGGGAGGTTATTATGTGAGACTTTCTTTACTTCAGAAAGCTTGCAGTTAGGATGAAACACAACTTGATAGATACAATGTACGGACAGCATGGGAAGGTGAAAAGGTACATGATAACTGTGCAGTCGTATTTCCAAAAGTCTTCAGTATTTGGCAGTTTTGAAATACATAAACAAGAAAGGCATAATTTCAGTCACTTCTTGCTACCAACCTAGTAATTTAAAAGACATTTATTTATTAAAAGTGTATGTGTATGTTACTGCTGTTCATAACAAAGAAAAACAGAGAAATTTATAGAAGATAGCTATCAGATTTTTATTTAAATTGAAGACCTGTCAAAATACAGCATACAGTGTCAGCAATTCTCTTCGGAGTGTTAGGTTGTATCATTGCTGTTCATGTCAAATTGTCATAACATGCCTGTCATTGCCTCTTTCAATTAACCTTAAAACCAAGTCTGAGAATTATACAAGGAACAAAGTTTAAACAGAATCCTTACATTTAGGAATACTGTCCAGGAGCAATCATTCTCTCTTGGTGTTGATGAAATTGTCTGGGTATGAAGAGTCCTCCAGTGATTCATAATAGCTGGATTTCTTTCCAGCTACCAAAGCCTTTGGCAGTAGCTTGTTGTCACAGCCAGTTCTCTAATAATTTACTGATAATAAATTCCCTAGAAAGTATGTATTTTTTTGTCTGTTATTTACAGCTGTACTATGTTATACTATAGTTGAGGAGCTACTTTTTCTTCCATCTTGCATGATCTTAACAAGGAATCCTTGCAGTAACTGTAGAAGTTGGAGGATGGCACTTTAAATCACAATAGTTTCATATACAACATTCACTGTGAAATGTAGGTCACTGGAACAGGCTCCCCAGGGAAGTGGTCACAGCACCAAGCCTGTCAGAGTTCAAGGAGTGTCTGGACAACGCTCTTAGTCATATGGTTTAGTTATAGGTAGTCCTGTGAGGAGCAGGGAGTTGGACTTGATGATCCTTATGGGTCCATTCCAACTGGAGATAGTGTATGATTCTATGATTTCTGTTGCCTTACACCACATGTCTGAAACCTATATCTACACCCTTCTTTACTTCTTTCATCTATCCTTTATTTTTGTCGTTCAGGATGTATGTTTTTGGGGGCAGGGACCATTCACTATTCTGTTTAGAGGAGCACAACCTATTGTTGACATTCTGTGGACGTAGTGGATTTATATGTGAATAAATTTTATATGCCTCTACAATAAACCACTTACACTTTTCTTTTGATTTTCTTTCTCTGGGAGTAAAGCATAAATAAGCAAGTTTATTGCCACCATTTCCTTCCCTATTTAAGCTGTAGTCCTGTACTCTTATCCTTGCTCTTGTTAAGTATTTTTCTTTTCTGATAAAGCACAGAACTGGTACTACATTCTCTTACTTTTTCAATGTCTCTTTCCTGTGCTTCCAGAAAACTGACAAACTTCCACACTGAAAATCCCTTTTCCCCCATCCAGAACTGCCCTTTTTCATTTCCCGCACCTCATAAGCAGCCTCTTATTCTGTATATCACTTTGTACCTCTTACTATTTCAATGGTCGATGTCATATCAGGGATGGAAAGATTTGGGGGTATTAAGTATTGCTGAGGGCCCAGCCATGCATGCTAAGAGCTGAATTTGGACAGTTCACCTTGACAGATGAAATAACATGCAGTTTCTGTAAATGATGTGGTGTTAAGTTATTAAATTATTATTAATATAGTTTTATGTTAACAATGAGACTGGTAGCAGAATATCACAAAGGACTTTTCTACTGACAAGACCAAGTGCCATCTCGACCCATTATGATTCTGTGATATCAACACTGCTATGTCATTCTTTGAATATGCATGTGCTAAGAAAACTGTATTTTCTACCTTGCTGCAATAGCAAACCTTCTATAATCTTCAGTGCTCTTTGTCAACAGTATTTTTCCCCAACATTGTGATAACTGCAAGGCTGTGTCATTTTTTGGTGTCTATTTCTGCATTCCAATTCACCTATCTGATTTCTCCTTTAAGGTAAATAATTACAGTTTAGAAGAAGTTACTCATGAAGAGGCAGTAGCGATACTGAAGAACACATCAGATGTAGTGTATCTGAAAGTTGGAAAGCCCACCACCATTTACATGACTGATCCATATGGCCCACCAGATATTACTCACTGTAAGTGACTACTGCAACTCATTTTGTAGGAGATACCTGTTTGTCAGATGATTGTGGTTTTTTCATTGCTTGTCCAAAGTACCCAATTAAAGTTTATGGAACAGCTTGGAAGGCTACAAAAATGAAATGTTTATTGCCACTTAAGTATGCTACAGTCATGAAATATTACAAATAATATAATTCTGCTAAAGTATTTTTGCAGCAAAAGTTACAATGTAGCTGATGTACTGCTGTGCTGATTCCAATTAGCCATTGTCCAGGTGATCAGACTGAACTGTAATTCTTGTGATAATTACAGTAATAAGTATATGCAAATATATTTTGAAATATGATTAGATTTGTAGTCTGCAGTCCTCTGTCCACTGAAAAATCAGAACACACAGCAAACCATCTTGTACAAACTAAGTGAAAAGCCTGAGGCAAATATCTATCATATTTGTATAAAATATTTACTTGGAATGTAAAAATCTCTGTTCTACTTAAAAAAAATTACCTATTTTCTGTGTATATCCAATTCCTAAATTATTGTTTCACTTTGCTTTATTCTCAGTCTGTCCATTAACTTTATATATGTTCATCTGCTATTTTTTCACTGAGGACCAAGGCCTTATTTGTCCTTGCATTCAATGTACACTCTGTTGTAGGAAAAGTTGTTGAAACAATATGGTAAAGCTCAGTGAAGGATCTCATAGGAAGGGAAGATGATTTTATTTTAGAACAAACCTATTTCAATCAGGCTGTCATATCCACACTCTCAAAATCATCTAGGCTCATGTCCAGCATTCAGGTAGAAAGACACGCATCCAGGCGCATTGCCAGGACTCCCTGAGATGACCAAGTACAAGGGTGGGTGGCAGTGGAGTCTTTATCATACACATGTACCTTCTTATTATGTTGAAAACCTCCTTGCTGATGTGCTTTTTGTACCGGTAAGGAGATCACAGCAATTAGGATCTTCTGTCTCTCCCATCTGTCCCACCTAGCTGTCTTCAGGATTTACTCACTTCTCTTTTGTCTCCTTATCTGTGTGTACTAGGCTCCAGTCTAGTCTTTATCTCCTGCCATCACCTCTTAATGGCTTGAGTCTTTGTTTTAGTTTGGGTGGAGGCTGTCCTGACAAGTTACAAGTAGTTATGTTGAGTATTGATGACCTATTGATGGATCTAGGTGCTATCAGTACATGCCAGTCCTCCTGGTGTCCATAGGCAGGCATTCCCATTCCCTTTTCATTCACAGCAATCTGAACATTCAGTTGCAGCTCTCTATACCACTGGTGTCTGTTAGTCTAAACAGTTCATTATTGAAACTCCGTTTCTTTGTTTAGCTGTTCATTAAAAACTGTCTGCCTTGGGTTCAACTATCAACAGGGACCAGCTGCACCATCTAATAACTGGATGGCAGTTTAATATTTGAGAAGAGCTGCAGCAACTGATCCATACCCATCTTGATCTCCTGCTAATAATCCTAGGGGCACTTAAGGCCAACCAAGGACTGCGAAAGGCAGATTTTTCCAGTAAATGCTAGAGATTTAAATTTTCCTGCACTTTTGCATAGTGTTTCTTCTGTGGACTGATAAAGTTGAGGGAAAAGCTAAATATCCATAATCCTCCTTATTTAGACTGCTCCATAAAAATAGAAGGCAAGGTTTTGTAACATGCACGTCAGGTGGTATACTCAACTGTGCTGAGGATACCTATTTAGTTAGCAAATGTTACAACAGATGGCAATCATGTTGTTCAGTAGCAGTCTGGTCTGGATCTTAGCAAAGCCCAAGAAGTAAAAATGCTAAATGTCTCTATCCAATCTCCTGCTTTATAATACTTTCCAAAATAATAATTTGGGAGCTCTAAACCAGTGTGTTTTATTATGTCAGATTATAGATCAGCAGCATATGAGAAGACAGAAGTAATTCCAGAGGGAGAGTAAAGGTTGAAAAGATTTGCAGTAGCCCATCCCAGGCTGTTGGTGCATACGGATTCATTTATCCTCAGGGAACCTTTCATTATACCTACACGTTCAGAGTGTTTCAGAACGGGTAACGGCCTTTCCCTGTAGAGACATTTTGCTTTGAAACATTCTGTATCTCAGCATCTGAAAGAAAGATGGAAACTAATACTAGAAAGTTTAGCTGTCTTCTCATGAGAAAATTAATCATAGCTCATTGCAGAAGCACGTATCATTGTTTTCCCTATTTATCATTTCCTTTTCTAATTACATTAACTAGAGATTGAATACAACTATTACTACATCTCTCCAGTCATAAATATCCCCAGTAACTTCAAAACAGGAAAAAGTAAGCAAAGAACAAAACCCACAGACCCAATATAGAATCAGACAGCATAGTCCTGTAATTTCCATTATTAATCATTAATATGTAAGAGACTTGTATCCAGTTTCTGTTTTAAATAGACAGATTTACTATAATCTAAATACCATCTATGTTGGTACTGAAATTTCAATTATATTGGGAATTCTGGCACCTTTAGTGCATCGCAGCTGTAAATCTTCACCATACATAATTCTTGCCATACATAAAATTCCTGCTCCTATCCTGCATTGAGCTCTTTACTATATTATTCGCATTGCTGTATAGTGGAGCCAAAAAGAGGAGTGTGCTTTTAATCTCATTCTCTCCTCTTTACATTTCCTTCTTCAAGTCAGTCCTAATTTAAGAAAATGTTTCCTGTCTCCCAATCTATCCTTTCTTATTCAGATCCCCTCTAAAGAGTCAATCCCTGCAAATGAGCCAGCATTATTATTATTATTATTATTATTAACCTTTCAGGAAAACTTCAGCTGTTCATTCTTCCTTGTTATATTTTAAGCTCTCGCAGGCAAGGACTGTCTGTTTTGATGTTATTTACAGCAATGAGCTCGTTCTTGGTACTTAACTAAAAAATGGTGCTCTTGTGACATCTAATAAAACGTGAAAGTGGCTAACTAGAGATGCTTATTCTTACCCTCAGCTTATTCTCCACCAATGGAAAATCATATACTCTCTTCTGGAAACAATGGCACTTTAGAGTACAAGGCATCCCTGGCCCCTATCTCACCGGGAAGATACTCACCCATTCCAAAGCACATGCTTGTGGAGGACGACTACACCAGGTCAGATGCTTCTCTTTATTTGTTACCTTTCATGACAATTGCAAAGGACATAGGTAAGGCATTAAGTGCACCTCAAAAAGAATATGGCATATAGTTCTTTTCACCCGTGTTCAAGGGAAGATGAATCGAAACTGTTAACAGGTCTGAAGACAACTAAGAGAAAGATCACAGGAATGAATGCTGACCTGAGGGCCATGTTGTCTGGGTGCAATCCTGCACTAGTTCCTAAACAACATGGCTGCACTAGAACAATGCTGGCACTGAGCAAAATTTTCTGCTTCTTAACACATCTAGGAGATCTCAGGATCAGTGACTCATCCAGCTCACTGCATGTATGGGTGGAGGGACTGTATGTGCATCTGTACCTGTCCGTGACAGTACACTCTGAAAGGTCCAGCTTGTTTAGTTTAGTGAAAGCGAGGCTGAAATAGCCTGTAATTGCTCTGTGTACACACATTGAAAGATAAATGTTATGGAGAGAAAACACTATGGGAAAGGAAAGAAGATGTACAAACTAGCTGCAAGTAAATATAGGAGGCACACTGGAAAAAGTTTTTTAACCATTAGAGCAATCATAATATGAAACAGTTTTCTGTGAGAGCACAGAGGTTAAAAGGAAGCTGTTTATGCAGTGGCACTCCATACCTTTATAAAAGGGCTTCTTTGATGTGATTATCAGCAAAAATTACCCTGGAAATTACTTCTAATGTTTTGGGTTTTTTTAATAATTCCAAAAGACTTGTGACTGCTATATGGAAATATGGTAGGAGAATTGTATCTATGTAGTTGATTTCCAGGTAGAAAAGACACATAGAAAGGTGCTAGGAGGGTTCTTTTATGCCTTGTGTTAGATCAACACTGAATGTCACTGATGAGGCAGTATTTATTTATCTTTTTGTTTGAAGAGCACTACCGTTCACTTAGAAGACAACAGTTGTTAAGTTTGTAAAATGAGCCCTCATTATAATGTCTAGTGCCACAGAAAATGAGAAATTAATTTTTTTTCTGTGCTTCAGTATTTATAAATTCATTGTATTTAAAGCTAGGAGGAGGCTGTTCTGATCAACTAACCTGACCTACTGTGTATCTCAAGCCGAAGAATCTCATCCAGTTATGTATTCATCAGCTTCATAACTTGCTAATTTGCATTTCATTTCTCTTGTTGCATATGATTATGATCTCAAGCTGCTTAACTTGTTGGATCAGACAGATTCAGAGTAACTAAATCATGATACAGTGTTTAATCAGGACAAATGTATGGAAACCACACCTTGCTTCACTCTGTTGGCTAAAAGCATTTCTCCTTTGTTTTGATTGAGAATGCAAAGCTGACATTGCTTTCCTTCAACTTATGAGACATTCAATTAGGATGAATTTTCTCCAAAGGGTTTCAAGAAGTTACATTTTTTAATTAATAGTTAAAACATTGATTTCATTAAATTGTGCATCAAGGCTTTACCTGGGCTACTACTGACCTCATAATTTCTAAAATGCCTGTGTATATGACAAATACCAATATAGTAGCTACGTTACAATGATGAAGGCTTTGTCAATAAGGTTGTAGTGCTGAATTCTCTCCTTCTGTAATGAGATGTCAGCACCATTATTACTGAGAAAGAGTTGGCAAAATTTAAGAACAGCAAAAAAATGCAACCTTAAAAGTAGATTATAGCTAAGGAGACCAAGAAGTCACAGAAAGTGAAAGAAGTAATCCTAAAAAAGGAGAAAGGCTGCCCTGAGAATTAAGAGAACATTTAAACAGTTAGAAGACCTGTAAGGTAATGAAGAAGTATCTTTAGACAGTCCTCTGTTTCTTTGTGTTCCATGCAGATGATTTTAACTTTCTAATTGCTTCTACCAAAAAAAAAAAAAAAAAAGAAAAGAAAGAAAAAATAGTCATAGAAGAAAAGGCAATGACAGTCCTAGCCCATTAGTTCAGTAGATATCCAGTAGAAAGCATACTTGCTCAAAGAACTGTGCAGGATATGTATTGAAATTAATTAGTATGTCTTTTTGATCTTTTCAGGAAGAAAGATGTATTCCTATCCTGATATTTTTAGTTTGTTTTTAAACAAGTTAATTTTGCTGGTTTAGCACCTGGCAGTAAAACCAAATACTGACAGAGTCTCGTTCTTCACTGAGGTATTCACACCAATGTCCATTTTGCATTATCTGGGGAAAAAAAAAAAGAATGCCCAGAGAAGCCATGTATATTCGGTGAAATACTGCTCTCCTGTGTTCTTCTTCCTGGATTTCCAGATTAGTGTGCTGTCTAACGAAGGGCTGATGTGCAAAGTCTTCTGTGGCGTTGGCACTATTGACAGGAGAGGCTGACTCTAGAAGCGTGACCTTCTGTGGAAGGCGTGTGGCACTGGCAGAAATAAAGGTGTCGAGTAATAGGAGCAGACTCTGAATGCAACAGAGCAAATCAGATGAAAATCTCATAGTTCTAAACAAGTATTTACTTTGACCTATTGAAAAGGAGGAGGCTGTTATGGACTTAATTATATTAGTGATAATAGCTTATAAGCTACACTGATACCCAGGATACAAAAGCAAAAGATAAAATAAATGTAATCATAAGAAAAACGGTACTTCTTGCCATTGCATCTCCTCACTGGATATAAATCATACAGCAATATCTGAGAGACAGCCAAACAAGAGCCAGAGACCAGGTTTCTCTGACTACGAACTACTGTTTCTCTGACAAACTAAGGTCTGACCTTCAAAACCAAATCATTTAACCCCTGAACAATGCTGAACCTTTTTTTTTTTAAATGTCCATGTAGTTAATTATGGCCTATTGATTCAAGTGGGACTATTGAAAATGCCACAGTTAATTCTCACAGTGATTTTCACAGCAATAAACTGAGGATAGCGAATGCACTCTTTCTGTGCAATGCCATAGGATTTTCCTATGAGTCTGCCATTAAAATAAGAAGATACTTGGAAAGTCTTTGTTGCTGACCAGTTTAGAAAGACTTAAAATCCTTTGGGAAGTTAATTATCATATTGATAATTTTAGTGAAACCTATAGATCCCTTGATTGCAGCATTTATAATTAGGTTTCCTCACATAATTTTTTATAATTAAGATGATTGCCAACTACTGCAGTGCTATCCATTAAAACTACCTGGTTCTTGCTAAATAGTTTTTCAGGGCTAATTTACATGGTGATCACATAAGGAAATTTATTACCCGTGCAGTCATAATATGGCAACACTTCTGGCAGATTTTCATTTGTGCCAGCTAAAAATATTTGAAACAGTAACTTCTCCACTATAAGAGGCTTTTGCAATTTCATAATTCTTTGTACACGTGATTTGAGTGAGGCCGAGGACAAGCCTTCTTTTGATTTACTTGCTATAATGAATCTATCAGTAAAGCTTAAGTGGTTGAACACTCAATTTGTCTACTTTCTCTTGCTTTTTCTTTTTTCTTTTTCTTTTTTTGTTCCACTTCTAAGGCTTTTTTACCTAAATACTTGCGTTTTGCCTAACAAAAATAAGTGTTTCTGTTGAGAAACCTTGTATTTTTGGTTTGATATTGAATCTGCATCTGAAAAAAAATTCAGTACAACTTTGACTTAATAAAACTATGGGGAAAAATTAACTTAATCCGAGCACAAGGGAAAGAAAAGTAACAAGCCATCTTCATCCACAAGTTTTAATGAAGCTGGCTGTTGTCTTTTAATTACTGAGCTTTTGGAAGTTGTGTATATTATTGATCAAAAATGCTGTCAGTGATGGGCGTAATTTACTTTTTGTTTTGTTGAATTCATTTTAAATTCACTCAGGATGGAAGCTTTGCTTTCCTGTATATCTATGAAGACTGTCACCTTTTAAAATTTAAATAAAATAACACAACTTCAAGTTAGTAGAATGAGGGATCAAAAGTGGATAAAACCTATATGCTAAGTAACTCTATCAATACAATCATCATAATTCTGCAAGTAAGTCCTTATTTGTTTTAGTTTTTAGTAAGATTAAAGAGTTGTGCAGGCAATGCAGGAGTTTCCTCGATTGTGTTGCTGACAATTTCCTAATGCTGCTAGAGGGGAGAAACAGGAATAATTCTCTGCTTGACCTGCTGCTTATGAAAAGGGAAGAACTAGTGGCAAAGGTGGTGATAAATAACAGCTGGGATCAGAGTGACCGTGAGTTTGTTCAGTTCATGATTCAAAGGAAGTCTGGAAAGATAGTCAGCAAGTTATGACTATAGATTTCAGAAGAGCAGACTTCAGCCTGTTTGGAGAATTGCTAAGCAAAATCTCTTGGAATGCTGCCACAGAGACATAGGGTCCATGAAAGATGGATGATTTCTAAATAAAACTTACTGAGAACTCAGGATTGAACCACTCTGTTGAGCAGGAAGGAGGGGGATTCAGCAGAAGGCCTTCTTGGCTGAGCAAAGAGCTTTCTCATGACCTAAAATGCAAGATGTAGACAAGCGTTGCTTGACTGCTTAATGACAAAATCAGAAAGCTGATTGATTTGAGCTAAGACTTACAAGGGTCATAAAGGAAAACAAAAAGTGATTCTGCAGGTGTGCTACTTTCAAAAATGAAGGTAAAATTTGATGAAGAGAAAAACTGATGAATAAGGGAGAAAACAATGTAATGACAGACAATATAGAAAAAGCTGAAGTACTCAACATCATCTTTGCCAGGCATTTAAGGACCAGAAGGTAATTGGAATAGTCAGCATAGCTTTACCGAAAGCCTGGTTGCCTTTCCTGATTGAATGACTAGCTGCATGGATGAAGGAAGAGCAGTGGCAGCCCTATCCCAGCCAGTGTTACAGCACAGATGCTGCCCTGAGCAGGAATGCCTCTTTGCTGGGTGAAAACACAGCTGACTCCAAAGGCATACCTGACCCATGCCATAACTCCCACAGATGTGCATCTGGGATCTGCTGTGGGACACGTGGTGATTCCTCTTCTCTACTAGTTGCTCTGGGGAGTGGCTGCAAAGGTATTTCTCACACCTCTTCTGTGGGCAGGAGAAGCTGTAACACAGGGAGCACCCTTCAAAACTCCTCCAGCAGCCTCTCATCCAACCATGAGGAAGTGTCAGATAAACACGTACAACTAATCCATAGCTGGAAAGAAGATATGATTTGTCAAGGTTTGGAAATCTTCTGGATAGCCTTTTGGGTATCGCCTGGATTATATGCTGTCACCTTGCTCATTAGCCTTCTCCCAGCAAGGCTATGCTCATTTGCATGCAATGGCAGACTTTGGTAAGGCTTTTAACACAGTCTCCCACAGCACTCCCGTTTGAAAGCTGAGGAAGAGTGGGCTAAAAGAAGAGACTGGGTTGGGAACTGACTGAACCAGTAGGCTCAAAGGGTAACGATCAGTGAATGTCAGTGAACGTCTTCATCAATGACCTAGATCATGACACAGAGTGCACCCTCAGCAAATTTGCAGAGGATAATAAATTAAGGGGGAGTGGTTAACATGACAAATGGCAGAGCTATATTCCAGAGGGATCTTGATATACTTGAGGACTGGGCCAGGAGAAACCTCATAAAGTTCAGTAGGAAGTCTGCTCAGGTGGAACAGCTTCACACACTTGTACGGGCCATGAAACAAACATCTGAATTGCAGCTTCATTGAAAATGACCTGGAGGTTACAGCGGGTGCCAAGCTGAACATGGACCCAGGAGTGCACTCTCATTGCCAGTCAGGTAATCAGCATACTGGGCTGTAGTAGGAGGAGCATGGCCGGCAGAAAAAGATAAGTTATTTTCTAGAAGGCTGTGACTAATTCCCATTCTTCTACTTCAAGAGGGATGTGGAAAACAGGAGAGGGTCCAACAGATTCTCAAAGTCCTACGTCACATGGAGGTTAGAGGGATGTTGAGGGAACTGGGGTTTGTTTAATGTTGTGAAGAGGAGCTTAAGGGGCAATCTAAGAGCAACCTGTAAGTATTCAGTAGCAAAGATGATGAAGCCAAACTGTTCTCAGTAGAGAAGGACCAAGGGCTACAAGCGTTGGCTTTGGATATCCTGATTTCCATTTGAGAAGAAAAATAAGACACCAGGTTGGTGGAGTAGTGCTGGAGCAGGTTGCTTAGAAAGGTTGTGAAATATCCACCCTTTGAGATTTTTAAGATTTGGCTAGATAAAATCATGGCTGATCTGATCTAGTGTTGGCAATAATCCTGCTTCAAGCATAGGATTGGATGAGATGACTTACAGAGATGCATTCCAACCAGATTTTCTATGATAATAGGGAGAAAAAAGTGATTTTTGTGTGTGTGTGTGTTTGTGGAACATTCATTACTAATACAGCTGGGAGAGAAGTTACAATTTACTCTTTAGCAGATGTCTGCCTTCCTATTTCCAGAAATATTGAAATTGGAGTCTAAAAATCCTGTAGCTTTTAGATGTTCATTCCTTCTGCCTTTAACGAACAGCATAGGCAAAAGAGCCATAAAAATAAAGAACTACCATCTTGAGTTTTTACTTCCTTTTTAACTTCAGAAAATGGTAACATCAAACTTCTGTGCTTCAGCTGATAAAAAATTCACTTTAACATTTAACTCTGGCTAGATATTAAAGATTCATGGATGAAAAAGCTGTCTGAGTTATCTGTTTTCCTGTGAAAAACCTATTTGATTTCTTTTACATGCATCTTTGCAAAATAACATTTTCTGGATGAGGAGGAGGTGCTGAGTATTGGAAGGGGAAAAAAGGAGAACCATTAAGTTGAAGACTCAGGGGATTTTTTTCCCTGTAGTGAAAGTAATGTTCCTCAACCATTTCTTGTTTAGTTACATAAACTTGCTACTTGAATTGAGGATATTTTATGGCAACACCTTTAAATTTGAATGGATACACAGATTTTACTTTTCAGTATTAAGCCATTACAACTAATTTTATGGTTTGTGTCTTATAAAACTATCAATGACAGTTTTCTGACAATTGTTTTATGAAGCACAACGGTAGGAAAAAAGAATTGCAGTTTTTAGTAATGAGTCCTGAAAACTGTTCCTTTGGGGTCTTTAATGAGTTAACTTAGATCATCCACTGATGAAATATTCTGCATGTTTTAAAAGTGTGTATTTGCTGAAAGGAGTTAGCTGCACTTCCTGTTAGTTTTTGTGAGGGAATAGAATTGAAACTCATGTTTCCCAAATGAAGAAGATCATCAAGTACTGTAGGTAGAACTTTCAGATGGTGAATTTTACACTCTGGTTTTGACCTGATGTTACTATTCAAGTGGTGAGTAAAAGATACGTAGAAGTACACTGATACAGTTATATGCACATGGGTCGGGGCAAGTTTGTTCAAGTTAATATTTTCATGCTCAGTTTTTGCCAGGGGCTGGATTTGTTTATCTAGGGATAGCAAAGGTTGCATGTTTGTTTTGCTTTAAAATTTAGTGTAAATTATATCTGTTATTTTAAAAGTAATCTTAATTAACCATTATTATCATCAAATCAAATTGCATTTATTTTTAGCCATAGCAGCTTGGTCATTTAAGAGATGGAGGAAGAATTACATGGCTTAATTCATGTTCTATTCTGTGTTAAAAATTGTGGTGATACTATATTCTAAATACTGTAATATTCCATACATAGCTTCAGGGTGTTGAAATATGGCAGCTGATGAAACTGAATCCACATAGTATTTCTACTGCACTTGTCAAAATCTTTCTAAATGGCAACATATATAAGTCTTTGGGAAAAATGCGATTCATTTATCCTCCAAAATGTATTTAATATTTTTTTGCAGTACAACTCGTTAAGATTCCATATTCACACTGTGGTGCATCAAAGCTTCTCACAATTTTGTAATGAGATTATTTTAAAAAGCCAGCATGATTGAGCACAGAGTTATATGGCCAAAGCTATTTTTAGTCTCTACTTATTTCTTCCGGTTCTTTCTGAAATAGAAACATAATCAGGAGTGATTCTGTTCTGTGTTCTGACTGCCCATTCCTGTTAGATTTGAACATTGAAGAGACTAGAGGACTAGGGGGAGTGTGTTTGGCAAGGAATTATGGTAAGATTGGGTGTGAAAATGAGGGAGAACTTGTCACTGGCTGTGCAAGAATTGAAATCACAAGAAGGGAGGACTGGCATTTATTGGGTAAGAAAACTTGGATTTAGAAGGGGAGTTTAGGACACAGAAGAACATAAGTGAGAAATGGGTGAAGAGGCATGAAGAAGCAGTGGAGAAAAATAGCCTGGAGAAAAGCAGCAATGAATTTCAGGGCTGCTGAACCAACAACTCCCTCAGGGAGTGAGGCATGAGGTTTGGGATAATCGATAGTTGTGCAAGAAGACTGGGACAAGGAACAGAAATAGAGAGCAGGTAGGAAAAGTTGCTGATAAGATGCTGGCAGGATCAGGCTAGGGCCATCTCTCTGGAGAAAACGGAGAGGAACCCAGGTTTCTGGGGTTTGCATGATGCACGTGTGATCCCTGCAGGCAGTCTATCATGATAGTTCATTTGCATTACCCTTCCATCTGGAGGATGGCAGCCTGCTCTTCCTACTGGCTACTCCCCATCTCTCACAAGGTAGAGTTCTCATGCTGTAGCTCTTAAGTTGGCGACCCTGCTGATGAGTATTTTGAATTCAGTGTCCCATAGTAGGATTTCTTTCTTGGTTTAGTCTTTGATCAATCTAAGGAATTATTTAAAAAAAAAAAAAAAAGACCACTATTCAAGTTACACATTAAACATTCAGTTAAGAAAAAATTAAGTTTGTCTATATAACCTTAAATTAGACCCTTAGTGAAATACGATGGTACAGCATTTAGTTATGGTATCATCTAAAAATATCTACTTGTTGAACACCTGTCAATAGCTTTTCAGAAAAAAAAGACACAGCTGTATTTCTTACCTCTATGTTATTTGTTCCCTTCAATGAAGCATGAAATTGCTAAATTGTATAGCAATTATTTTATATTTCATGGTTTTAATATACAAATTTTATCTTAAACTAATTGTTAAACTTTACAAATGCGTAATAATTGTCTGCCTATCATAAGATTTCATTTTGCTACCCAAAATTTATTTTAAATAATAAGTCTTAACTTGGGAGAATAATTTATGTTAAAGTAAAAATTTAGGTATTGTCGAGTCACCAGATAATCTGTTATGTCCTGAGTAATCCACACATATTTAAACAGGCCTGTCAGAGATCCCCAGGTAATAGGATTTGAGTATTTTAATACAGTCAGTGGAAGCTACTTAACACTCTAAAAAACCACCGAAATTTCAGAATCTGCTTTAGTGCTTGTATGGACATTTTTCAAATGAGATAGTAGGATTGGCAGTGATAATACACACAGAAATGGTAAGTAACATTTAATAGTGCAGAGAGGAAGAAGATAACCCTAAGTACATGCTACACATGTCACGGACATGGGCTCTTAAAGCAGCTATTACCACTGAAGAAAGACACCTTGGGGTGATTGTGGTTAGTTCTGTGACATTGTCAGCTCACTACTCAAGAGCAACCAGAAAGGTAATTAAGAATGGAAATAGGATCTGATAGGAAAGGAAAAGAGTGCAAAATACAATGTTTTTCTGTATGAATCTACGATGCTTTACATCTTGAATACTACATGGAGGCAACTGGAAAAAGCCCCAGAAGAGGGTGACAGAGACAATCAGGGGTGTAGCATGGGTGCCAGGTGGAGCTAAATAACAAATAATTCCAGTACAGAAAAAAGATGTCAGAGAGAGATAGAACAAAGATCTGCAAAAGTGCCTATGGCATAGAGAAGGCAATAGGCAACTACTATTAGCGCTTTCTTACAACTCAGATAAAGGGAGTTTACAATGCATTGCCAAGTTTAAAATACAGAAAAGAGAAGTTTTTGAAATGTTACCATATGTTATCAATGTACAACCAAGTAACAGGCTTACAGTACACAAAGGTAGAGGTTTTGGGGTATGTCACATGACTAGTTTGCGGGACTCACTGCCACGGGGTGTTGTGAAGCCTAAGAATATAAAAATGTTCAAACACGAATGACGATAAGTGCTCAAATTCATGGTGGATAGGCCCACTAACCACAATTTGCCTGGCTTTAGTTTCTGGTCTACATGGTCCTTGACTTGCTGATTTCCAGCAGCTGAACGAGGAAGGGCTGTTCTTTACTGGCCCTGTTTCCTAAAAAGTCGCTGCAAGGGACTAGGGCCTTTGGTCTGATAGTCTCACCATTCCTATGTGAAACAGCCTTCTTTTCCATTACTGCAACAGAAAATCATTACTGATTTTTTTCAAATTAAGCAGTTAAGTCATTTCCTAATTCCTAATGGCTAAGAATAATGAGTGTAGAATTGGGTGTAGAATATTAAAAGTTCTAAATTATACTTGTGCCTTCTTGTAGGCCTTTTCATTTGAAAACCCAATTAAAATGTTTAAATAGTATTGTTAAGAGGAACAAGGCCATCCTTACTCTTTATTACTGTGGTAAAAAAACTGCCGTGATCTTAAGCACTTGTTTTGCAGCTACGGAAAACTTTAAGGCTCATGAAAATAGCAGTTAATAATGGAAAAGCTGAGAAATCATTGATTATAGAAGGTTTTCCAGAAAGAACTAAGGTAATGCAGTTCCAGTATTTTCTTCCAGCTCTTCACACGCCTTCTCTGTCTTTCATTTAGTTGAAATAAACATGTCATGTAAGTGATGGGATCTTATTTGAATTGTCAGGACACAGCCTATGAAATAAAACCAACTTTCAATTCTAAATAAACCTATTGAACAATAAGGTATGTGGTTCTCCTAGAAGGTTATATTAACAAGAACCTAAAAGAAGTCAGAAGACATATATATATAAAAATCACTGGTTATTAGAAGTGGAAGAGTTCATTTGTATTAAATTGCCATTGATTTCTGTTTTAATAGTGATTTACTTTTAAAGACAGTTCTTTGCACACTTCCCAGCAGCATTATATTAGCAATACTAATGTATTAGTTATCTTTACTGAACTTGGGTACAATTAAAAATTGCTACTCAAAAAAAATAAAAAATTGTTGGAAACTTGTAGCATTGTGAGATTTATCTTCTCTCAGATTGAATTTAGCGTTTCCTGGCTATGGCCCTGCATACTCAATATGCTGTGAGAGCTTAGCTGGTTGCTTTCCATATCATAAAAGGTTTTAAAATCCAAAAAATAAACTGTTAACATTTAATGTGCTATGTGTTGGCAACTGAACTCTACCAAACAGGATTCTGCAATAAAATAAGTTAAAATTAAATTGAGGACCCTGCATGCTGCTGAGGAGAGAACTGTTTTAATAATGCCATTTTCTTATAACCTCTGCTGTGCAATAAAGCCAGCCTGAAACAATAAGACAATGATGATCCAAGCAAGGAATAATAAGGACTACAAACAACTAGGAAGATTTGCTTTCTTTACACAATCTGTTATGAAATAAATAAAACCAGTGTCAGATCAATCTTCGACCTCCCACTGTTACTATTAACTTTTCCACCAATTAGTTATACCTTTCTGTGGAAATTGTGCCTCACTGCAGTTAGGTCTATCCTGATTAACAATTCCTGCTTTCAATTTTTGTTTTTTTTGTGTTTTTTTTTTTTGCTAGAGATGTAGTTTATGACTATCTGCTGTTCATAGTACTGTTTAAAAGCTTACCTTGTGGCACTGAGTGACTTGATTCTCCCTCATGTGATTGAATTATCTACTGAGGCATGTTCAAGCCAAGCTATGGTACTACTTACATTTTCTGGTGCTTCTCCTCTACTATTGTATGCCTGATTCTCATGCTAACCTAATTATCGCTGTCCATCTAGACCTAGCAGTTGTTGCTCTTATCTATCACAGAGCTTGGTTTTTAGCTCACTGATAAAGACAGAGAACTGTAATATATGTTTGTCACTAAATAGTTTAAAGACAGAAAGGGAGCAGATCTGCTAAATAAGAAGTTACAGCAGCAGTTAGTCATTTTGCAGAGTAGACCCTTATTAGATAATTACTCATTGAAAGAGATATTACAATTATCCAAGAATTATACACTAATATTCACACATTTGGCATTTTAAGGGGATTTTTTGCATAAGTATTAAAAAAAATGAAGATAATGGACAAAATAAATTCTGTGACATAGTTCTTTGTTCCTTCTCATGTTAAAAATTACAAAAATTGCTTACCATTTATTTTAAATAAGAAAAAACCTCTGAAGCTGTATGTGCTGTATCTGAAAGTGATGCAATTGCAAATAAACTACAGTGAATCAGACCTTAAATAATATATATCTAGCTTTTACACTTGTGTTACAGCACGCTAAATGACCTGCTACATGTTTTTAAATTCATTTGAAGAATGAATGCATCATAAAATAAGGCCTCAATGTTTATGTTCAGTCTGCAAGAAAAGTTGAGGTGACCTTGACTGTATTTTTTCAGAACGGCACATTAGAAACTATTTCTAAATAGCATTCTCCTTATCCCATGCTTTGAGAGAAGACAACCTGTCTCTGTCAGAGCACTGGAGAAGAAGATATGCAATACAGGATTTATCAGGTGGGCTGATCCCATTAGATAGAAGTTCTTTCTTCTTCTTCCAGTGAGGAGAAATGTAAATGACAAGAGAAAATGCTGCATTAGAAGAATCATTTAATAAAGCTGGGTGATCTTTGTAATTATCTTTTTTTTGGGGGGTGGGGGTGTCTTCCAAAGTAGGTAGGTATTATTGTAGCTAAGTACTAGTTTGCCATAGAGAAGGTGAAGAGTCAGGAGGATATTTGAAGGCAAGTCTGTTGCAGCAAGTATCTAATACTACTTTTAAGGATTACTAGCCTACATGAAGTACAGTTTGTATGACCAGGACAGTGGTCTGCCCAGTACGTTTTAATCATTCTCCTCCTTTCCATTTTTTATCCCAACTTTCAATCAGTTTTACACTACTTAGTTTATATTTACTAAACCAAATTGAGAGATAAAATAAGTTTATACTGATCTGAGCTGGAACCTTGATGTTACATACTGCTTATTTTTCAAGTTCTTGCTTTTCCTGTGCCAATAAAATGTGCAGCCAGGGCCCAGCTATGCAATTGGCACTATTAACATATGCCTCTGAGTAGTATGAAGGTATCTAAAGAACCAGTTCAGTCCATGATCTTAATGACCTTGAAGAATGGCATCTGATGGTAAATAGGTGGCTATGATGATCTCAGACCACTTCATAGACCTTACCAGAAGTGCACTCATACCTGGAATTCGCTGACACCCTGAATCCTATTCTAAGCAAAAAGTCCAAGCTTTAAAACAATAAGAAGTTTGAATTCCTTTTCTTAACCTTAAGTCCTCTCTCTTCAGCTCAATTACAGAGGGTATGTTATTAGCTAGGTCACAGTATCACTTGTATAAATACCAATGAGTAGAGGACTTTATACATCAGTACGGTGACTTCTAATTTTCTGTTATCTTACCATCCAGCAAGACTGAAAGGAGTGAAAAATACTAAAAGATTTAAAATTTGCTGTGCTTCACAAGACATTTTGTTAGGGCCCTGTGTTTATATTTGAAGGACTAATTTGGTCTCAATATGTAGGTAGATGTTGAATGTTTACCTTCATTTTGCTTTTGGAAGCAGTTTGTAACTGTCAATTAGCAGAGCAATCCCTTGTATCTATCCATCTCTGTGGCATGATTTGTGTCTCAGCACAAGGTTGGATGGTCACTCACTGATGACTCAGTGTAGTTTGAGCATTCACAATATATCCAAGGGGTAGCGACATTCTCATGTCATCTACCACTCAGAGAAGACAAGTAACTTGAATACAGGAAGACAGCAAGTAATTTATGGACTGGTTAGTGTTTTAAGCTATGGAGAAGTCTACAGTTTTTATTCATCTTCCTGCACTGGGACAATATTTCTTCAATTTTCATAGTAGGTATCATTTATATTTTGTATTTGTACTTGTTCTTTAATATACTGCCTAAAAGCAAAAGTGATTTCTGAGGCAATATAAGGCAGTATTGGTCTAAAGTAAAATAATAGAAGTGTTTTTTTCCTCTGGATTTTTTATATTGAAAGCAGCAATTGATTCAGTAAATAAATTATTAAATCTAGCCCTCTGAAACAAGTGTGAAATATGCTGATAGAAAAGAATTGCTACCTTAAACATATTTAAAGAGATTTTAGTAAATGCTTGACAGAATGCTTTATAACCAAATGAGTGACAGCTTTGCTATTTTGATATTTGTTAATCTTAAATCGCCATTTTTTTAACTGTAAAGTTTTCCCTGGGAAAGTCAGGCACAGAGAGTTCTCAAATCGTGTGTCAGATTGCTATGAATAATGTTATTGGCATTGAGTGAGACCAATTTTTAAGTAAAGTAGCTACTCCTTTTCCCCCAAAGGACAAAAGCAGAAGCTAACAACAAAGGAAAATATGTTCTCTGTATCTGCCAGTGCATCCATGACCGTAATAAATTCTGGTACCTGTGAAAGTCACAGCAAAAACCACACCCATGTGAGGCACAGCGCAGCCAGAAGAACAAGAAGAGTTCATTAACTGCTTGGCCTCTTGATATTTTCAGGCTTCTGAAATAAGATTTTCATCTAGCTAATACTATATTGCTGTGATTAAAGACAGCGGCATACCCTGGATCTTCTGGCAGAAGTAAGGATAGGACAGCAATTGTATCTTGGCACTCTTTAGAACAGAAACTTCAGGAAATTATGAGTCAAGTTTCACTCTGCCAGTAGGCCCAGAGGTATCTGCTGGGGCCAATGCGGTAGTTGGAGAAGTTGCACGATAGGAAATGTACTATGTGGTGCACTTTTTTGAAAACTGTTGCTGGTTGTCTCCTGTGGATCCCTGGCCGGTTGGTACTAAAGGCTGCATCCCCTTCTCCCCTCTCCCCAGGCGGCTCCCTGGGAGCTTTGTGGTAAGTATTGCCTCTCCCAAGCAGTTGGCCTCTAGGCAGCAGGAGAGAAATGCTAGGTGACCTGTGAGCATCAGTTTTAGGACCTTACTCTTCATACCTAGCTTCGCAGACTGCTGTCCGTAATTTGGAGCGGCAGTGCAAGTGCGATTGCAGTAGCCTCGTCAACAAGGTTAACTGTTTGAGATGTGGTCTGCATAATCAGATTTTGAAGGTTGAACCTGAAAAGAGAGCAAAGAACTCTTGAAATGAAATGAATTGCCTGCCAATGAGATGAATTGCTTACACAGTTTGTTACCGTCAGTGTTATTGCAGGATATTGCTCACTGTGACCACAGCTCTACTTGCAAAGCCCCAGCTCATCGGGGCAGGAGTACGTTGTATTAAAAAGTGATATGTATGTCATTGTTATCTTAAAATTAATGGGTAAAAAATAACTCTTTTCAGGTAATAACCATCGTATTTTCTTCTATGCAACGCTCAAAATTAAGATCACAGAAAGCTGTGCAGGAGTAATGTTGTTCGATTAAAAAAAAAAAAGAAAGCAGAGTATGTGGGAAAATTCATCACTGAACTTCAGAGATAAGATATTCCTTTTCAGTGCCACACTTCCCATAAGCCAGTTTTATGGCCCACTTACGTTGTGTATATCTTTATATGCAGTTGCTTGTATGCCGTAATACTGTGTTATCAAATTCTAATGTTTCCTTTAACAGCACACTTTACTTGTCAGGAAAACCCTACTGAAAAGGTCTTGCCAGATTTGCTATGCATGCTTTTAAAATGATTGCTGTGTTTTCTCTATATCCTCAGCCACTAATACGCACCTGATTTTTACTCTTGTCTCTGTATCACCAGGCCTCCTGAACCTGTTTACAGCACTGTGAACAAACTGTGTGATAAACCACCTTCTCCTAGGCACTATTCCCCTGTCGAGTGTGACAAAAGCTTCCTTCTTTCAGCTCCCTATCCCCACTACCACGTAGGCCTGCTCCCTGACTCTGAGATCACCAGGTACTGCATGCGCTTCTTCCTCACCTCCTTCATTAGAGTGCATGATCATCACTGGATTTATCTCATAGTTTGCATCTTCACCATAGATCTTCTTTTTCTACAGCTTGTGCTTGTTTTTAACCATGCTTTCACATCTGCACCACTGGAAGATATGTGCTATCTCGGTATATAATTTTGGTCATCCAAAATCCAGTGATGAACACAGGCAATGTTTTGATCCATTGGAATGGTGCTCTAAAATAGGTTACATAATATGTATCACATTTTACAACTGAATTCAGAATTTGTTTCTCTGTGAGTACTGAAAGTGACTAAGACTTCACTGAAAGCTGTAGTAATTTGGTTTGATTCAGTCATTTTATTTCTGTGTCGTGCATACTTTGTTCCCTGAGCATCTTTGGGTTTATAGGGTGGCCGCCTAAGCCATTCAGAAGAAACTGAGCAAAAAATAATCACCTCCCTCACCAAGTTGTGGTTGAGAATGCATCTAAAATGTAGCATTCCCTAGGCTAGCTGTGCTCCAGGAGGACAGTTAGTAAAACCTAGAATGATGAACATTTCCACAACTGAAGTAACGGAAGACATTTCTATAAAATATTGTCAGTGATTGCCTCCTGAGAAATATTTAATGAAGAAAAACATACTGCCCAAAACTGTATGCTAGTATAACCCAGCTGCTCTTCTATAGTCTAATAGGTTAGTAGTAAACTACCTGCAAACAAGACTTGGGAGATAGAGGAGGAGTTCGGCACAAGTTTTCAAGAAGATGTTGAGTGCTTCCTTTGTCAGGAAAAAACTATCATCTTTCTTTTATATTCTAGAGTAGAAGAAAAATAATTGTATTTGGAGCTTTGATCATAGACATTTTCTAAAGAAAACAGTTTTCAAAGAAAAGAGTAATGTGGGAAGAGAGGAGCAGAAGTGTGTAAGTGGAAAGTAAAATGGTAAATTAATGTGAGATACAATAACAGGAAAGAAACCCCAGGGATTAGAAAAACAGCTGTGAAAGGCATTGCAGTGCTATGAAATAAAAAGCTAAATTAAAAAAGCGGTAAGACAAATACTAGTGAAGAACGCAACAGATGTGGTAAGACCATGCAGAAGCTGTTAGTTTATTAGAATGAAAACTGGCTAGCTTCTAGAATTTGTAAAAATATGCTTAATCACTGGACAAAGTGATTAGTCAAACTGTTCAGGCCAGTGCAAGTTTGGGTGAAAAACATTGATAAGGGCAATGTTTTATAAAGGTATAAATAACTCCGCAAGGACACCAGACACTAACAGATCTATCCACAATATTTTAATTTCTCTGCAAGCATTATCTCAAAGGAAATAACTAGCCAAAAAAGTAGTAAAATTACTTCAGGTCTTTAGGTACAGTGTACACGAGTAATTTATCTGTAAGCATCACAGTATTTCTGTGTGTTTAGAGCCAGACAACAGAAGACATCATTATAAAAAGTCTCTTACTTTTAAAATGGTCCCTTTAGAAAGGAAGGGATCAACTTGAACTAGAAAGTTGAACAAGCAGGTTCTAGGGGATTTGGGGGCCATGGAGTTGTGTAGTGGGAGCACTGAGGATTAGACTGTGGCTTGCTAACTGTAGAGAGATGCAATTCATTGCTAAGTGGTCGATCTCTATAGACGTGACTGTGAGGACTATGGAGATAGGTGGGGGAAAAGGGTGAATCTGTTAAGGCTACTCCTGCAGACCAGATACTCAGGTGCCAAAAATCAGTGGAGCCCTGGAGAGCTCATAGAACAAGGCCATTTTGCCACCTGAAGGTATAATTCTCTACATCCTTTTGCTTTATTGTATGATTGATTGAATACTTGGTCATCAGATATTTGATGACCTGACATCAGGACTTAAAAAGCTGGGGTTTGTTCTACTGAGTGTCAGTTAACACTTCTCTTTAAGAACAAGGTTTGATTTCTCTTCATTCTACTTTGATATAAAATTAAGCTCTAGTCCCTGTATATTTAATCAGTTTGCTTATTTCAACAGTCCAATAAAAAAACTGCAAAAAGAACACAAAAAATGAGAAAAGACACAACTCACGGTTAAATGCTCTGCACTATGCTCTGCTACATGCTGTGGTAGAGGCAACTGATTGCTATAATTTATACTTCCTTCCCACTGTGAAATAACATTCAGATGGAAAATATGACAGTTTTCGATGTTCTCAAATACTGTCATCTTTTCCACAGGACTCTTTGAATAGTTGACTGTGGAAGAAGACATTTGAAATAATATTTTACCAAATGCCTTCGGTGAGGAAAGTGACAGCTTTACAACATATGATCTGTTTTCCAAATGGACTCAGTATTCACAGCTGGAGAACAGATTTTAGAAAAGTGTTTACCCCATTTTAACCCTAATCCAAGTGGCTATTTTTACAGAAGTGTTCATTGTACACAGCCCTAAATTTCACAAAGGTGATGTGTCTCAGGGCTGTATTGTGTTGAATATTTGGAAGAATTAAGCCCTATTCCTCCACATTATACACTCTCATGGTCTTCAGTCAAATAAAAAAGATATCTCCCTGTCTTTCTGCAGGCTTCCTAGAAAGAGTGTTTCATCAGAATTGTCAGCCTCAGGTTTGGGGAGGAAGGGACAGGGGTTATTTGCTTGTTTTGGTAACTGCGGTTGTTGTTGTATCTCAGTGCTCCAGTATTGATAATCTGCTGAGGAACTGCAAGAAATTTGGTTTGACAAACAACTCTTCCAAAGGAAGAGGAACATGATGCCATGTTCTCCCAATTGAAATGCTTGTAAGCCAGCCAACGCCTTTCAAATTACTGCTCCAGATAATTTGTCAGCTACTCCTCAGATGATTGTTTTGTCAGGCTCATTAACTTAATAGGCAAAGAGAATTCATAGGCCAAAGCCTTACTTGTCTATAATAAATTCAAGTTTATAACCCTTGCTTTTATGGTGGCCTGTCTTAGCTCCTGGGAGATTTGGAGGTCCAGAACTGTATACTCCCATTTTAGGATAAAAATAATTTGGTTTTTGATTGAATTATCAGTTCATGTGAATTGATATTAAAAGGGCTATGTCAATGTGTAACAACTGAAAATCTGTCCCACTGAAGGCAGGAGTAGAGAGAGAATTTTGCAGTAGTAAGTTTTCCTTTGAGAGCACCACGTGGGAATGTATGCAGAGTATTCCTGTTCTGGCCTCTATCATTATTGACAGTTATGTCTACAATTAGAAGATTATTGGCAGCGAAAGGAAATCACAGCTCATAGATGTAATACTCTTTCTACAAGCACGAGACTTTGTTTCCGTATTATGTAACACAATATGTTGTGTTCTCAGTCTTTGCACTGAGAACTTTGTTACATACACCACTACGTAGACACACTTAAAAAATGCTTCAGTTTTGCCCAGAAATAACTTCCCTTTCTTCACTGAAATGTTTTTGGCATTCTAGTTGCCAGCATAGCTTTTGCTAAAGGGCAGCCCTCATGTTGTTGGTTTCTGTAATTTTTTTTTTTTTTTCCCCCATCAGTATTTGCTTTTCTCTTAAGCCTTTGATCATGTGATTGCGTCAATATTTTTGAATACATCTAGGGGAAGGAACTAAGGGTAGAGTTTCGAACTTTGTAGTCATGGAAGAAAAGCTTGGGAACATGACTCCTCCAAAGAAAATAAAAATAAGTGAAAAGTTTGTTCATGTTTAGTCTAAACTTGCAGATCCTCCTTATGGTGCTTGGGTGCCTGGATTGAAAGTATTTGGCTTGCTTTTTAAATCAAGATTAGTTTCTTGAAGCCAGCCCTGGTTCTGGCTGACACTGTGATCTGCAGTCTTAGGCAAGGTAGTTAATGATTTTGTGCTTTGTTTCCCAGCCTCTAAAGAAGTTTAGCAATGATCTCATAGAGCTTCTTTGAAAACTAATTCTGTCTGAGACAATAGCATCCTATTATTAATGGTAATTTGTGTTATTGTTTAATAACATAAAAATGATTTTAAGGTATTTGATGAATTGGATGAATGACATCAGTTCTTCGGACCACCACTACTTTCTCACCGATGGGGATTAGGGAGAGAAGATAATACTGGCACAGGGCTCTAGGGCAGAGTCTTTTGCAGAAAACAGCATGCCATTTGCATAGGTATTCAAGGGTAACTGAGCATTGTGTAACAATAAAGAACTACACTAATAAAAGTGTGCTGAAATATATGCAGGACATATGGGTAAAGAGACTATAATGTCCAGAATCTTAATGATTGATGTGTGATGCTACTTCCAATGTGTGGCTGAATTCCCACAGCCTCCATGTAAGCACAGGAGGGTCACAACATTCCAGCAGCCTCCGCAGTCAGACTAGTGTACCTCCGCAACGCTATACAAGCAAGTGCTTGCGGTCACCTCATTTAATTGTCGGGATCCCTGGGATCCCTCCGTAGGCCATGAAGCGACAGCTGAGAAGGTGCTGATCGCTTTTCCCTGATCCTAGCAGGAAGTTAAGGTAACTGCACCTGAAAAAAGAGTGAGCGGTGGACCTCTGGTACTCATTGGTATAGGGTCTTTTCTCATTTGATAATATCTCTGCAGCCTTTTTCTTTACAACAGCCTACTGGGAGCGAGCTTATTGTCAAAATGATGCATATAACTGTACTTGTGTGTGGCTGCCTTCCAGGGAGGCTCTTGTCATCTTTATTGAAATTCACATTGTACAGGAGTACTCATCATCCCCTTTTCAATCCCATGTGTTTAATATAGGAATTATATCTCCCAAAACACATCTATCCATATTTTGAGGTTTTTGAAATGCCTGGCAACCTGAAAATGGGACCTATCAAACAAGCAGTAAAAAGCAATATTATGAAATTGAGTCTTCAACTTGCCCCACATAAACACAACCACCTTTCTTGAATTTCAAATGAGCATTTACTGTTTAGTTGTATTCATTGACTTATTTTTTGGGAACATTTCAAATAATAATTACAAAATTGGAAATTAGTCTGGTTTGGGCAAATGGTTTTAAATACTTAAATATTTAAAATCAGAATTGGAGCAGATTTGTGCTTTTTCCTATTTTAACATCTTGGAATCAACTTCTGGACTGATCTGCATTTCACTCAATTCAGTCACAGACAGCAAGCTTATATATGGTGAACTAGCGCTACTAAATAGCACTACTTAAAGACAGTGGAAGGGAATGAGTACACAATTCTTTCTGTGGATTTTTGAACAGCAAAATAGGCAATACTGAGGTTCAACTTACTCAGTGTCAATGGAAACAAATTAATCCTATAGTCACAAAAAAAACCCTATCTTTAGAAAATAAAAGATACCTGGTTAAAATAACTCTTGATAAAGTAGCTCCCTAAAACCATAAGGTGGCATTTTAAAAAATGAACGCTGTGACTTTTTGTTTTGAGAAGTGACTTTAAGGCATATCTATACACAGATTTAGGCAATCAGAGGCACAGAACATATAGCAAGCCCTAAGCAATTTAAGAGCTTAAACTGGTCATCACAGAGGCTGGCTTGGGCACTGATGTTCCTACTGATGGGAATTGAAGCATCCTGTTATTGCTGATTTCAGTGAGAATTAGGTGTGTAAGTGCTATGGCCTTCACTCCCTAAACAACATCTTTAGCAATTCAAGTACTTCTTTAACTCTGGCACCCAGACCTTTCTAAAAATAAGCTTGGACACCTTGACTTACACTCAGGAACACACACTGCAGTGGTTGACAAGATGCAGCCCAGATGTATGCAACCACATACCCATTATGCTTGACTGAGTTGTGCTGCTTCCGAAAGCAGCTCCAGAACTGCAATATTTTATAGGTACATATTATAAGGCAAAAAAAAAAATCAGCCCAAACTCTGTTGATTAACTGTCTACAACTCGAATACAACATCTCAATGTAGATTGTCCCTGCTTGTGAATCAGACTCCTGAGGCCTTTAAATTATTTAGGATCTTTTGGAAATGATACAAGTTAATTGTGGATTTTCCTTATCACTTTCAATTAACAAATTAAGAAGTGTTAACTGGAACAGTTTTCTATAATTTCATTTTAATCCTGACTCAAGTCTTCTCTTCAAGTAAATGATCCAGTTGTGTAACTGTTATAGTTAATGAAAGAAAAATGATGCTGCCTTTCAGCCTCAGCTTTCATGTTATTTTGCATGGATGAATCTCTGACTCTAATAAGCACAAACATTCCTATAGACTTTTCTATGATCTTTCATTTTTTTAATGAGGAGTCTTCAATTTTGGACACTTAATTAAAATTACTAGGAAGATGCACCTTTTAAAAACTCAGAGAAATGATTGCAGGAGAATCTTAACCTGTAAAGGCATAAAATCTCTACAGTTCAAGTGTTTAATTATGTAAAGTTACAGAAGCCTTTCAGGTTAAGATGGGATGCTTCAGGTTAGAGCTGCTGGGCTTTATTTCCAGTTGTGCTGCTGATTAATTCTCTGCAGTTGAGCAAATCACTTAATTCTATTTGCTTTGCTTTACCTATCAGTAACATAATCTTCTTACCTAGTTATATTGAGAAGGATAACTAAAATCATTAAACAGAACAGAATAAAATTTTAAAAGGAGAAAAATTAAGATGTTTGTTCTGTTCCATTATTTGGGAAAAGTTTCGTATTTTTGGAATATATGGTTTGATTTTTCAGAGATACTCTGCTTTCTTGTGCTACAGAGCCTCTTTTGTTCATATTCTGCACCCATGGAAATTAAACTGTATATTCTTAGCTCTTAAAATGGACAGAAATATTAACTCAGTTTTGTTAAGTAGCAGTATGTTCTTTACTATGTCTTTAGAGAAGAAAAAAATACCAATTCTCAGTAAGAAAACATCTGTAAATCACTAGTATTAAAATTTCCCTGCTGTTATGATTACAAATAGAGCTACAGAGAGACATTTGGGAACAAAGGAAAGATGTCTCCTTCCTTTCCATGCCTATAAGCAAGGTCTGAAATTCAGTCTCTTAAGTCAGTCACAGAACACTCCTGAAGTATCGAATGGCAGTTCCTATGTCTGTTTTGGATTAATGGTGAAGACTGGAAGTGGGGGACTAGAAAGGTATCAGGCATTTTTAACTGGTTCCTGTCTGAGGATTTTGGCCAGGGCAGTCAGTCATCCAGTATGGGGAGGACAAGGTGGACCATGACGCTCAAAACCAAAGTTTTGCCTGTTGTCTGCTTCAGAGGATGCCATTCACCACCTAACACTGGCCACAGCAGTTACTGGCTAGATACAAGGCAGGGCTGATGCTTCAGATTAACTCATGAAAATCCAGTCAGTTCATAACTAGGTCCACACAATAACATTGTTGTTTGAAACAGTAATTTCGGTGAGATGCAGTATACGTAAGCACCCACTCAAACGTTTTGTTCTGGTCTCTGAAAATCCCATTGAAACAGTTCTTCCAAAATGATAGAGCACTAAAACTCCAGGCGTAATGTTGAAATGCTTCTGAGTGTTGGGAGAAATTTAAACCCACATTTTTTAATATTGCTTCCATATCTGGTTCAAGTGTATTCAGAATAAATGACAAAAAAATTTGACAGAATGTGTCACTCTGCATAAGAGTGCTACAATAACAAGCTAATGGAGCCATTCACTGATTCAAATCTTGTCCACAGTGACAAAAGTTAATGACAATTATTACCTGACAACTGTCTAAAGGCCAATATGAGAAATGGGTTTGGAGATTTCAGTTTCATTCCTGTGGACAAGTTTCCACATCATAAAAATCATCACTCCATCTGTCACAGTAATTGCTAGACTCTCAGCTCATCAGAAAAACCAAGAATAGATTTAACCTGGAGAACAAATTACTCTTTTTACCCTGAGAGAGTTCTTTGAGCTTAGAAATAAAATATTACTGTGGAGACAGGGTAAATAAAGCCACCCTGTGGCTACCTATGCTGTACCTGTTGGGGGAAGAATAATTTCCAGGGTTGTAGCTGCACATAAAAGAGCAAGAAACTTACTGGTTAGAGCAAAGAGCTAGGAACTGGGAAATTGGCCTGTACCACTGACAGTTTGTATGACCTTGGCAAATGAAGACTTTCCTTCAATTTTGTCCAATTGTGAAATATGTGACACGCATCCACAGACAACACCAGCAGCCCTTGGAGTTAAAAGATATTTCCAACAGGTGCAGGTATGCATGATTTTCTGCACTGCATAAAAAAGAGTGATCATTAGTACCAAGTGGACTGAAAAGAAGCATCATGGAAAGCAGGTGGGACCTCTAATTACAGCAGTGTAATATGTCATGGAAATGCGAGAGAATTATAACAACAGTAATAATGAACCTTCCCTCAGCCCTTTGCTTATCTTGTTTTACACTACAGTTATCCCACTGGAGTAACGTGGTGCTGACTCAGGCCCCCAGGTTATTTTGTGTTTAATTATCGCCATTTATTATTGTTGACATAAGCCCTATATGTAGATACTTGCAAATATGTCCATTTCTGTTAGTTTTGCCAAGTCAAGTAAGGTCTGACTTTGAACAGGATATGTCTAAAAATACGCTTGTGGTACAGAAATCAGGAGGTAGCACTCTGCTGAGTCTGTGCTAGGCCAATGGTACTGCAAACCTATTTGAGGACACTGCTGTGGAAGGTGTTGCAACGCTGAATGAGCTGTTTAAACTAGCTCCTCATCTCGTGTAGTTGCCGATTTCACAGCACTTCTCCAAAAAGTGTAAAATACTATTTAATTGAATAGTCAGAAACACAGAAATAATAAGATTAAAAAAACCTCCTGATGTGATGGGATCCACCTCCTGGGTCTGCTCTAAAATTTCTACATACGTTTGTTTTCAGATTTTTTTCCCCACTCTCAGAACGTACCTGTATGTTTATGGGTCAATGAGGATAATTATTTGCCATGGTAAAGGGAAAACTGATTTCAGTAGCCAAAGGCTAAAACAGTGGGATCAGATTCTTCTGCCATTTCTTTGTTTTTAAAAGGACATACAACCATTGTTAGGAAAAATGTAACCAAATGGTTATATATTTCTCATGTTACTGCAGAAATATTTATTGATCAGTACTTATTACATTTCCTATTTCAAAAAAGCATTTGTTACTCTTTGAAAATATTGACTATATAATTGGAACCATCTGTTTGCAGGGACTTCAGTGTGATACAAGTAATGATAACCATAACGTCAAAACTTCAAGATGCTTATCTAAATTTGAGTTGGACCGAAAGTCTCAACTTAACTTTGGGAGGTTGTTGTACGGTGTTCCCCGATTCAGTCTGGCAATACAAATACTATAAAGGGGTTTAGGAAAATGGGGAAAATAGCAGAGGAGAAAACAGAAAATTGTGGGAAATTAAACTCCCCTTTACCTACATAGTACATTTATGTACATGTGTTACAGTTAGTGAGATGTTTTTAAATACCATCTGGGCTTTGAATAAATACCATCCTTATTTTAGGTTAAGCTTTCATTTTGATGTGAGGAACTGCTGAACTTTTTTTCTTATTCATTTAAATTCATTTTCATGTAAATATAGCTATAAATGTTTGTAATATTTAAGAGACACAGAAGATACTGAATAACATTTTTAAAAATTACTGAGTGATTCACTAGCCTAGCGAGAAAATTGGCTGTTGTAAAATACAAGATGAGCTTTCAGATAATCTCATGAGTCAAAGTCCAACTGATTTCCAGTAAAATACAGATTTGGAAGTACCTAAATTACATTTGAAAGTGAAGTGTGAACTACTAAAGAAATACAGGCCAGAGATATATAGGCAAGAATCTCTGCTTAAATTCCATAGTTTGGCATGTAGTTACTTTGCAAACCATGACACTTTCGCTCTGTACCCCAGTTTGGGTATTGAATTTTCCATCTCTTCACCTTTCAAACTGAAAGTAGTGTGAGTATACACTTGCTACAGCTTTTTACCAGCCCCCTTTTAAATCCTAATTAAAGCAATATCACTCCAGTCGACTTGTCCCTGTATTTTCTCACTTCCCTATTTGGTGCGAGAAATAGTAGCTCAGTCCTTCACAAAGAATATTTTAAAGCTGTTACTGCATTTCTTGGGTGGTTGGTGGTGCTATGTGTTTGGCCACCAAAATAATCTGGTGATTACTTAAAAGTGGTTTATTTGGTTGCTTTGTTTTCCCCTGTAGACTTAACTTCTAATGATGTAACCTGCAATGAGATCCAAATATGACTTCAGATCTTTAAAATTTCTCTTTTAGATTCCACTTCAGTTCCAAATATACATTAGGATTTGGAAGGATAATTTATGTTATCCTGGTGGACTAGGGTTGTGCCTATTTGCAGTCGGTTTTTCTTCCAACTCCTTAGTTTCTTTGGCAAATTTGCATAAGCACTGTAATCTTTTTGTATGTTAGTTGAATGTTTTAAAAGAGCATGTGTGTAGGAAATCAGCCGTAGTCATTATAAGCTGCTGTATCAATATGAAGTTACTGGGAAAAGTTTTTGTTTGTTTATTTTGCTAAGAAAGAAAAGAAAAAAACCCCACATATTAGGTGTGCAGAAAGGATTACAAGCTCTAAACATCCATGAATTTTGTGAAAGTCTAGTTATGCAACTGACCTTTTTGGGTTGAACCTAAATTTAGCTAAATTGTCATTGTAAATTTGCATGTAGAATTTGTTAATGTTTTGGGATCTTAAACAATTTATTATTTAAAAGGTTGTTATTTCATTTTTAAAGAATAGCACTAGAAGCAGCTAGCTTACCTGATTTTTTTAAAATAATGCTTATAGTGCCTATACCCACTACTGTTACTGCATAAAAAGCAAGGTCAATGGAAGTGACAAGATATTAAAATACATCTTTTTAGCTGACAAAGGGAAGGAGAGGAAGATTTAGTTTGACTTTCAAAATTAAAATTTCAATATTGTTAAGGAAATACCGGAACAGAAACATTACAATCACCAGGGAGATGCATAGACAATTTCTTAGTATTTCCATACTCCATGCAGAAAATGAATCATTCCACAGATAATTAGAGTTGCTTGCTGTATCTTTTGAGGATCGTTATAGTTCTTGCTTTTATGCCATTGAAATCACTACACTGATGAAGTGGGGAGCAGGGAAAAGAATATAACTCTACAGTGTGAGAGTATACTTGTGTATATGGTCTTGCACATCACAAATTGCTTTTGATTTGATTACACTGATTTCTAACATCTGAATTCTGAATAGCAATGACTGTATCCTTAAGATAAGCTTTCCTAAAAAGCATCCTGAAACCATCATAGTGTATTACACTGTGTAAAGAGAAAAACGTATCAGCATGCACACGTGAAATGCGCTGAAGCCCACATGGGGGGAGTACACAGTGCGGAAACCAAATGTCACTTGCTACTACTCACTGGTAGTAGGGTGCATCTGCGCAGCCCAGTGCAAGACCATTCAGATACTCCTGAACTGGTTCTAGGCAAGTTAGGTTAGCTGATGAAGCAGTCTAACCTGCTTCCAATAAATGCCCACATTGATTTATAGGTGACTTGGATATAATCAGCAGTATGTGTAGACAATTCAGTTGCTGATCTGATGAAGGTTGCGTAAACTGTAATCAAAACTCTTAGCCTATTCAGGGTACAGTGACTAAGAGTTGCAGGTAGGAGGACTTAACATAGTATCTGTGGCAAGAGTGTGGTTATACAGGCTTGGTTGGAAGCAGAAGTCATACAGGTTCGGTTACCATACAAACTCAGGTAATACTGTCATTGCACCATGCAGAAGAGAATTTGCTTTTGACGTTTCAGATTCAGTGGTATGAGTGAAGGTAGTTAATTTTTCATATCAAGCCTTTACAACCATTTTATATATTATAGTACTTCAGTGAAAGTGTATAAAAAGTCTTGTTTTATGAAGACATCTAAAGTAGGCAATGAATTAATGAGTTTCATTGAAATCACAGGTGCTGTCTAGAATCTTGAGGCTCAAATGATTGAAACTTCTCCTGGTTAGTATGTGCACAGCAATTAGAAAGGGAAGTATGCAAAAAAGGAAATTTACTCCTGATGGAAATTGCAGTACATTTTTCCTAATGAATTTTGCCTGGTTTCCCAGATAAACTTTTGTAGTCATCAGTCAATAATTAGCATTCATGTTGGTATGCCAGGGATTACAGAACTGGGTCTGTCAGCTAGAGTACTGGAAGGTTGCACTTTGGAACCAAAAATTCAAGATCCAAACCATACTGGCAATGATCAGAACACAAATCATGTTCAGCCTATTTCTTTTCCTTGTCTTCCCTATTTTTTTCTGATACAGTCTTGTACAATACCATAGTGCTTTGAATTAATGACAAGAAGGGTAGAGTTCTCTGTTTTGACAAAAGTGGGATTAGGCAGCAGGTGTCCACAAAGGAAGATCAGTACAATACCAAAACCAAATCATATCTCAGTGGAGTCAGAAAGAGAATTACATTGACTTTGTTGGAGCTTGGATAATCCAGAATAAACATGGCAACATAATACTATAAGCAGGTTCATACTTTCATGTCAAGGCTAACTTCCAAATCGCATACATCATGCTTTGTAGCATCTCAGATTATTTCTCAAAAAGCCACAATCTATTTGAATGTACTACTGGGTATCCTTCATAAAGAATAGTATCACATGGAAAATAAATTCATACATGATTGGAATGGTAAATCTGTTTGCTGTTTACTCAAATAAATCAAGCAGCGTAGACCATTGCTGAGGAGTAAACCTTAAAACACAATGCTGCAGAATAAAATTGTAGTTCTTAGTAATCACCGTTATGATGAGAGAGGATTTTTATAAAAGTTAATGTAAATTAGCTCTTCAGTAGGATAAAATATGCTGTATTTTTTTCACATCAGATTTATATAACTTTATCCATGTCAACCTTTCTGGTTTTCATGTTTAAATTTTCCAGTTCTGCTATTCTTGCATTACCACTTTACAATAAAAAAAAATCAGCTTAATTAGTGTCAACTAACAGAAATGCAACATTGATGCAATTTAGGAAATGACAGTTTTTCTTCAGCTTGCCCACAGAAATGGTGGATAGTACAAATTAATTTTAGTCTTGTCTACCTACATGTATTAATATTGCTCCCATCACTGTATGAGTCAGGACATCTTATTTATCTTTGTTTTTTTAGAGACAGGGAGCTGGCAAATGAAAAGAGTAAATGGCTTTACTAAGGTCCTAAAGGAAATCCACAGTGAGGCTGGGAAGTTTCAGACTCACTTGCCAAGAGGAGCAACAAACAAAGCACACAAATCAAGAGTACATTGTGCAAATTCAAGTTTTAGTAGCATACATATGAATTTAAATCAGTGTAATTATCTTTCTGAAGATTTGAGATAGCTTCAATTGACTTGTAAAATAAATTGCTGGGAAAAAAGTCAAAGCCGCCATTTGATTTAGGAATTTTGATTCACAGGTTGATTAACCAATAGGCAGGAATTTGGTAGTGTTGTAAAAGGACTTTATATTTTTAACAAGAACAAAGCGAAATAAAATAGGTCCTAACAGAATTTTTTAAAGGGTATTAGCACTTCATCTATCTAGGCTTAAACCGGTCTCTAAGTAGAGAACAAGATGAGCTTTGATGTGAGAAGAAATTATGTTATATTTTCTTCTGTAAAATGCTGGCTCTTTCACCTCTGTTCTCAATCAGCGGTGTGCATAATGTAACATTTACTGTAAGAATATTTAATGGGTCTGGATTGCCATCTGTGAAATACATAAACTGAAATCATTTATCTTTTCCAACACTAAATTATACATTCTGCACTGCCATTGAAAGGGGAGAGTTGGTTCTTGGGACTGATGTGCAGCAATGTCTGATTGGTATATAAAAGGATTCTGCAGCTACAGTAGCTATCATAGGTTTAATAATAAGATGCAAATTTAAATGAATTCAGATGCCTCAGAGGTGTAGAATGTCTCCAGGCCTATCTTTGGGCCAGGAGAAAAAAACAGCAATCCAACTGTATTTGGAGAATTCCACTAGTTAAGAATACGATTATTTAAACAGATATTTTCTATAATAGTAGACATCCCTGATAGGTTGGAAGAGAGGCATAACTTGGAATAAAATAGTATATCAAAGGAATTCTAAACACAAGAGCCTATTGCCATGGAATTTCCTGCCAATCTTGCAAATGCAAGATTTGAAAATGTGGATGACCATCCAATGCATGGGCTTATCCTCCATCAGTTTTTTTGTATCATCTGAGTAATCCATATTTCGTATGTGAAGTGTTTCATTGATTGCAGGGTATTCATAGGTTTTCAGAAGAACTGCTTTGTCTTCCAAAATAACACATGGAGAGCTGAAGCAAAAAGCTGTGATGCTAGCTCAGTTCATGTGCATGGGATAAATATGGACACAAGATGCCCATCTCCAAAAATAGCTTCCTTGCGTGGCTATTTCTTTTTACAGTGCTAAATGACAGTGGAATTCTGGTTTTAGTCCTAGTTGAGATTGGGTGAGTTGCTGGTATAAATCCAACTGTGACCATTTTTATTGATTGATTCATGCTTCCTTGTGCTTCCCTGTCTGTCTGTTATTCTTATGTTTTCTCTTAAACAGCAGTGTTGTTTTCTCTCAGTATACCCAGTGCAATTGGCTCTGGCCAAAACATTAGGGAACCAAAGTAAAAAGGTACTGGCAGAGAGAAATGATTAGTTGGAAGCAGCAAAGAGAGATTTAGTTCTAGATAAAGCTTTTTATCTAAGAAATGAAAGCTGGAAGTAGAAGAAACATGGCAGCATCTTCACCCTTCACACTAAAGTAACCTTGAAATAACCCAAGAACCTTGGGTTTGCTGGCTGAGTGATGAGAAGATTGTAATTATAAGAAGCGATCCCTAAACTACAAGAAATATTTGAAAAGTTTAGTGAAGGAAACTCAGGCTGTTGTCCAGGACTTACACTATTAAGTATCTTAATGATATTAAATCAGCTCCCAGAGGGATCACAAATTGACCGTTTATCAGCTCAGTCATGTATGCATGCTTGCTAATTTTGCAAATTTTTTAAAACCAGTTGTTTTTAAAACCAGTGTTTTACTCAAATGATTTATATATTAAGTTTGTAACTAAACAATTCACCTTAAGGACTGTGACAGGCATAGAGTATCATAGAATCATAGAATGGTTTGAGTTGTAAGGGACCTTAAAGATCATCTAGTTCCAAGTGTAAAATTCTTCATAAATTCCTTTCACAGTTCTTTTCTAAATAGCTAAAATTCTCTTCAAAGATTGAATTTAACAAACATCCTTAAATAAATGGTGTTTTATATGTCAATTTAGGGATATGAGGATTGACATAATGGAACATATAAATAATCTATCTACCCCATCATTAATCTAATCCAATGCACAATGTGCTTGGACAATATTACAGTGATCTACTACGGGAGAGGCTTACGGCTGACAGTTGCATTGTGAGTAACCCCAGAACGAGAAAAATTAATAGATATTTAATTTTTTTTTTATCTAGTTCTACTGTATACTTCATTCTTAGACCTCAGTGTAAAATGCCTAATGTTTCCCATGAAATGCTGAGTAACTCCAACTTCTATCAAATTAAAAAGCTCCAAGAATCATGGTTTGTATAGATTAGATTAGAGACAGAAGGGCTTAAGCTGTTGAATTTCTTCACTACTCATCTTTCATTTTGACAGAGCATTCTTTATATTTCTGCATTTTCAAATTACCATTCACTGCTGTTTGTATGTATTCTGTTGGGATGTCATTTGTTTCTGTGCATTACGTTATTTCTACTTTTGCTTTTCTCTGTGTGTGTTTCTCTAGGATTTATTGTTTTCTGTGTTTGGTATAGCTGCACATGCACACATGCATGCTGGGCTGATTTGAATGATAGAGAAAGTGAGACTGAACTGCAGCTTATGTAGGATTGCATTCTCACCTCTGGTCTGTTGAAAAAGACAGATATTCAACCCCTATTCCTAGCTTGCATACAGATAATGTATATCCAAATAGGAGGGATAACATTATCAGAAGGTATCACACAGGTGCAGTAAACATTGTATCAGGAGCCACTGCAATATAAAGTGTGCTGTTCTGACAGATCGTAATCGTAAATTAATGTTCTTTCTGTTGTGATCATTCTTTTTGTTTTAACGAACCACTTCTGTGGAAGCTGAATACACTCCTTTTCTGGCTGTTTCACCTTGACAGTTAGTGTAATTCATTGCAACGCACACATGAGAGTTAGTAAGTATGGAGGAGATGAACTTGGTCTTATGCAGAAACAATACTAAAACTTAAATTTCTGTAGGAATGTTTTTATTGTGCAAATATAATGATACAGAATCTCATGGGATATAGAAATGTTTGTTAATGGCATGGTATGGTTTGGCATCAGACAGTTTTTCATTGCTGTTTTAAATCACTTTAATTAATTGTTATTATCCGTATGCTTTATCTTGAATGAGTAAAATTCAGTGCAATGACTCTACCATGAAAAGAATTTTATGTGCTTGTTTTTCTTTGGATGGAGATGGGTAGAAACTTTGCAAATTAGTTTAATGGCTTGCAGTTATTTGAGCTCTGTCATTAGGCTTATTTATCTATGATTTCCCTACTCTTTAAAAAAGAAGCAGATGCAGTCTAAAAGTCCTATGAATTATTTTTCAAGTGTCATCTTCAGTGCAAAGAAAGTCAACCCTCCCTTGAGAAGAGAAAGCAAAGCTAAGCTGTTCTAGGCACTAAATGTAGTATTGCAAGATCAGTGTAACCATTAAGTCATAATCTCTGTCCTTTTCGTTAATGACAAGATTGCTCTGACGGAGTTCTGTGTTAAAAATCACGTTATACTTCCTTTTTTGGGATCCTGAATTGGAATTAGGTCTCTGATTCCTAAATGGAACTCTCAACAGTCTTGTAAGTGGTATTCATAACTTCACATGAACTTCTGTGGGCTGTGGTGGAAAAGTACATGAAAAAGTGAGGTCCTTCCAAATTTTTCTAGTGTCTGTTTAACCATTTGTTCTCGTATCCTCCTATTGAGTACATATCTCCTATGAAATTGAATGTTGACAAAAATAATCCAGTTCATCCTGTTCTATTGACAATAATAAACCAGTTCATCTAAAAACTCTGGTCTTAACACTTTCTGAAATTCAAGGTCTTACTGGCTGTTAGCATTGTTATGAACAATTTACTAGTTTACAGCATTTCAGAATTTGTGCTGTATTCACAGACTATAAATTAGAGGAGCTTTTTCTTTAGACAATAGGAACAATTTCCTTACTAGAGAACTTCCCTACTCATTTTTGTTTTTTCTCCCCGCCCCGCCCCAACTGGTAAACTGGTAACTGGTAAACACATGTATGATGTGCAATTTGGTATTTTTGGACTGCAAATCTTACATGATTCTTCCTATTGTGCCTATATGAGATATCCTAAAACTTCCGAGATATTCCTTGATTTCTGCCTAAGTTTTGCCATTCAAAGTTTCTTAAAAGTGGAGCCCTTTTTCAAGTCCTTGGTAATGTCTTTAGACATTTGCTTCAACTGGAAAGGGATTTTGGTGCAGGTACTTGTGTGGTTACTTGCACAGAATCCTAATAAGCTTTGTGTGCAACAAATGTGTTTCATTATGGAAGCAATGCACAGCTCTAGAAATACATCAGAAGTGGTGTTATGGGACAATGGTGAGTGCTGTGTATCACAGTTGCCACAGAACAGCTACTAATGGAAATTGTGCTATGTACTCCCTGCGCACCCAACTCAACCAGTGCCCTGCAGCAGAGGCTCAACTGTGGTGGCCCAAGGCCACCGTCTGCATCTCTTGGTGCTGGGGGTAAATGCAGTTACACCAGCTGTGTGCAACGGGAAGGACAGTGGGCCAGCGGAGTGGCTGAAAATCAGGGAATCTAAGTTTCTACTTGAAAATTGTGCTTCCTACTCTTATCACTTGCATCAATACCCAAAGAAAGGCTATACATATATAGATGCAAGTATTATTGCTTTCCATTTTTAATAGGAAAAATACTGACATTTGAAATCAAGGATGGCAAATAAGGACTGGTGGGTTGATCTTGGCTAGATGCCAGGTGCCCACCAAAGCCACTCTATCACTCCCCTCGTCAGCTGGACAGGGGAGAGAAAGTACAAAGAAATGCTCATGGGTCAAGATAAGGACTCACCAATTACCATCACGGTCAAAAGCGACTCGACTTGGGGAAGTTAGTTTAATTTACTGCCAATCAAATGACAGTAGGATAATAAGAAATAAACCCAAATCTTAAAACAACCCCCACCCCTCCCTTCTTCCTGGGCTCAACTCCACTCCCAATTTTCTCTCTCTCCTCCCCGCCAGCAGCGCAGGGGGACAGGGAATGGGGGTTGGGGTCAGTTCATCACACGTTGTCTCTGCCGCTCCTTCCTCCTCAGGGGGAGGACTCCTCACACAGCCCCTGCTCCAACATTGGGATGGTCTTCATGAACTGCTCCAGAGGGGGGGGCGGGTCCCTTCCCCGGGCTGCAGTCCTTCAGGCACAGACTGCTCCAGCGTGGGTCCCCCACGGGGTCACAAGTCCTGCCAGAAAACCTGCTCCAGCGTGGGCTCCTCTCTCTCCACGGGCCCACAGGTCCTGCCAGGAGCCTGCTCCAGCGTGGGCTTCCCACGGGTCCCAGCCTCCTTCGGGCATCCCCCTGCTCCGGCGTGGGGTCCTCCCTGGGCTGCAGGTGGAGATCTGTTCCCCCCTGGACCTCCCTGGGCTGCAGGGGGACAGCCTGCCTCACCAGGGTCTTCATCACCACGGGCTGCAGGGGAATCTCTGCTCCGGCGCCTGGAGCATCTCCTCCTCCTTCTGCACTGACCTGGGGGGCTGCAGGGCTGGGGCTCTCACATTCTCACTCCTCTCTCTGGCTGCAACTGCTGTTGCACAGTAACTTTTTTCCCCATCTTAACTCTGTTCTCCCAGAGGCACTACCACCGTCGTTGATGGGCTCGGCCTTGGCCAGCAGCGGGCCTGTCTTGGAGCCGGCTGGCATTGGCTCTGTCAGACATGGGGGAAGCTTCTAGCAGCTTCTCACAGAAGCCACCCCTGTAGCCTCCCCCTTCCCTGCTACCAAAACCTTGCTATGCAAACCCAATACATATACATAAAATGAGCGAGAAGCTGAATGGCTACTTCCAGCCATATAATGCCACAAGCTTTGGCACTCTGCTTTTGAATTGTTTCAACATGTTCTGATTATTTAGTGTCTCCAGACATCCTTAATAGAAGTTTTTTTCTAAAGTACATCTTTCTTTCAACTACATTACAAAAGACTTAACTGATTAAGATGTTTTTCTGTACTATAGCATGTGTTTTCCTTTGGTGAAGCTGATTTCTTTTTACCCAGCAAGAATGCTTTTTGTTCTGTCACATAGAAATCAAACTGTCTCCAATTCTCTAACATTCATTGGAATGGTAATGCTTGGAAAGCACTAGTGCCAGAAGAGAATTAGGAGTGATAGCAAACAGTAAATGAGGTATGGCATTCAAATGTAGCAGCACGGCAAAAAAACCTTAGCAATGTTGAAATACAGAAGCATCATGTCAAAGAGTAGGGAGGGGGGTAACAGCTGCTTTCTCCACAAGGAATTGAAAACTCAGCATTGTATTAGGCACTGGTACCAGGGTACCAGGAGATGTAGGTAATTAGGAGGCCATGCAGAGTGCGTCAGGAAGTTTTCTGTCATTCCTAAACAAATGCTCCTTATTTAAATTCATGAAAGTAGCACTACATCCTCTCCCACAACTATAATTAGAGTTGTTATGTTCTTGGACCATTTCCATCTGATATTGCTTAAGCAACTGAGAAGGTGAGATTTTCTTTTTTCTACCATTCTCCCTTTTTTTTTTTTCTACATACCTACATACGTTTTTCAGTTGTTGCAAATATTTTGACATGTAAACCTCAGTCCTCAGCTGGTATAATTGTCAAACTAACTTCATCAGGGAGTACTTCAACTCCCAGGTGAGGCTTTATCATTCCTCATATTCATTACAGTAATATAAATAATAATAATGCAACTGAGAAGCTAGTAGAAAGACTTGAGATTTACATTTTTTTTAACAGTAACAGAATGTCTTGGATGCCATGGAGATTTAGGCATCTCACTTCAAAAAAACAAAGTCTGTCCAAAGTTTAAGGAGAAGATAAGCACAAGGAACGTAAAGAATTAGAAGGATGGGATGAAAGGGAGGAATTTAATCAAAATTTTAAAATCTATGTTGTCACAGAAATCAGTACGTGACAGTGGCATCTAGAACAGATTAACCTCCCAAATGAGCAAGGTACTATGTTTGAGTCATTAAAACAGGTCTCATGTTTCCTAAAATTTGTTCCACTTAATTTTTGTATTGATTTGTCACAGTATTTTTTTCTTACGGTTTTCACTTAGTATGCCTGGTTTGCACAATGCTGTGTTCTTCACAGTACTGTGTAAGTCTATATTTACTCTACATGGGAACATTAGACTCCATGTGAAACTTCTTCAAGAGTATATCCTCTCCACTCCTTTAAACAGCATTCCTAGTTATTTTCAGTTCCCCTCACATGATTCCAAACTTCTTCAGCTGTTTTAAATATTGTATTTCAAACTAAAATAACAATTTCTTCTCAGATAAGCATACTTTTTATATTTTAAAGCTTATCATTATCTTCTGCAATTACCTCAGCTGTGAGGAAGCAGATTTTAAGTCAGTGGATGTTTTACCACTTTGAAGATAGGTGCTGACTTAGGTGCACTGCTAACAAAGGTGGATAATTAGCTTTATTCCAGGAGCTGAAGTATTCCTCTGAGTCACAGTTTCACCTTGCATTCTTCCTTACTGCTAATTTAGGGCTGCAATAACTCAAATACCTTAAGTCCTGGAATGTGGCTAACCACTTCTCTTTGGCTACTGTTTAGGGAAGGAAGGGAGGAAGGGGGGGAGGGAGGAGGGAAGGGAGAAGGGAAGGAAGAGGGCAGCAACCTTGTTGACTTTACTCGTGCAAATAAAATTACTCCAGAGAACCTGAACGGACATGTAGTGTGGTCCTTATTCTACATATTTGTAGGCAGAGTGACAGCCTAATCCTTCATTTTGTTTCTTTTCTGTTTTCCACTTGGTAGGTATTTAGCCTAGCAATACTATTCATAGAGTATGTACAGATGCTACTTTAAAAAAATGACTTATGGTTGCTAAGTCACTCCAAAAATCCTCACTGCATGTGCCCATGCATGAAAACAGGGTTACGTCTCATGTGTGGCTTTGTTGCCTAAGGGTGATCTGAAAGTAGCAGGGTTGAATGTCCTATTCTCTGAAGTTTCCTATTTACCTCTGATGGGAGACTGTCTGGTTAGTTTGACACTTCTAAGATGGCTCAGTAACTGTCAGTATTGGATATTATCAAGCTGTTTGTAGCTGAGATAAAATTAATACCAAAAAAGCACTCCCTGGTCTTCTAATTAATCCCACAGGAGAGCAAAAACTCATTTAAGTTAGAAGTTTAGCTGTCGGCAGCATCAGGAAAAGCTGGTTTCACTTCACTGAGCTGAATTAAAACTCCACATTAATGGAATTAAAGCTTGTTGCCTTGTTAAACTCTTACATCCATCAAAGCAAAGGCTTAGAAGTTTTATAAACAACTGCACTGCTACCTCCAATCCTTGACATAAGAAACAACATATTGAGAATACATCATAAAACCAAATAGTGTTAGCGTTCCCTTCACTATTCTCCAGTGGAACTTTTTCAATATTGTATTTATCAATCTTTTTTCTTTTAGTATTGTGAATAACAAAGAATAACTAGGAGCTCTAGTTTTGGGGGCTTTGGGGTTGGGTTTTTTTTGGGGGGGGGTCTGCACAGAATGTGTTCATAGACAAATGGAGTTCTGTATACTTTTCTTCTGTGTGGCAGTTTCAGAATTGGGACCTCAAGAATACTGCTCCGAAGCTAGTGTTCAGGGACGTCTCAATCCAGTCTGTGCCACGAGCTGCATCACTGCTTCTTTATGAGAAGATGCAGGTCAATTGATTTAGGAAGCAAATGACTTTTATGCTGTCAGTTTTGACTTGTCAAAACAAAGATGTATGAAAACAAAAGGTTTCCTAAATCAGGGCTATAGCAAATAGAAGAAACTGTTCTTTGTTGGCAGGAGAGGAAAGTTGATGACTTTTCTAGTTCTCTGTGTGTAAAGACAACGTGTATTTTTTTTATATGAGCAAGAGACCAGGAAAAAATTCAGATTGTGACAACCTTCTTTCTTTCATCCTGAATGCAATAGGCAGGCTTTGGGATGAACTCTGATTTGAGTGTCATGCAGTCTGATCATTTAATGCTGGTTTGCCCTTATTTTTAGTTGCCAAATTGCATTACAGAAGTTTGAAACACAATAAATGTTTCCCTAATGTGACTGTTTTCATCCCAGCTAGGGGTTTCACTGGGAATTGTGTATTGGTGAAAGTGCCATTTGAGAAGGGAAGGCGGTAGTTCATGTGGTCCCTTCAGGGGAAGAAAGGTTTATGATGCTGCCTCCAGTTTCAGCATCACCCACACAGCAGAAGTGCCTTCAGAGCACCCTTAGGCTAGAACAGAACTAAAACTAAGGAGACTGGCTACTCACCTTCTTGTTACTATAATACTTATTGACATTATTATTTTCATAATAAGCATTTTAAAAATATTCTGACAGCAGGTTGCTCTATTTTTAGTATTTAACATAAAGGCATGAAATGGCATGCCTTGCATAAGAAATAGCTTTAAAACAAAAAACAACTTAAACCCATTAAAGAAGAGAGGTTGGATTCTTTGCTCCCTGTTTTGCCCCTTATTATTCATCTAGAATCTCGTTCCTTGTTCCTTCACTGATATGAATTGTCTTACAAGAATAATATATTCACTGTGTCTTCAATGAACTAAAATTAAATGGTATTAAGTTAAAGCTGGTATTTTACAGGATTTGAGATTCATTTCTTCAGGGAAAACCCATCTTGTGTGGCTGTTGTACTGCGTAGTTTATTAAAATATTATTACTTTATATTATTAAAACTATTGACACGTTCATTCTGTATCATTTCAGAGAAAGGGTAGCATTTTTATAAGCCTAAACGTTGAACTTTGAATACTTAGATCTGTGTGTGTAAAAATACGCTACTTACCTACTTATCTCAATAGGGATATAAATGTCTTTGTGTAGGCATTCATCATAGAAAATGTTGGTGGCAGTAACTCAGAAGTTTTATTTTCTTTTGTGCTACAAAAAACATGACACATGCACGAGTGTATTAAGCATGTGATGGAAATGGCTTCTTTCTGCTGGTTCCACCACTTTGACAGAAGCCACCAGGAGCTTTAACTTTTAAGTAAGTCAGTTAGGAATGATACCAGACTGTTATTTCTGTCTCCAACTGCATAACCACTTGTGTGAAGCAGTGATTAAAGTGCATTTTTGATTTTCAACTGTCATTGTATTCATCACGATACTTTAGAAGGCATAAGCTCGTACTGAGCATCAAACTTGATTTTTATAATTATGTAGAAAAAATGAGTTTTCATGCCACCAGTTACGAATTATTTTCATGAAAAAAGCTGAGGACTTATTTAAACTCTGTGTCACAAATACTGAGGTTTGGAAAGGGGTTTCTAATGAGTGGAATATTGCCAATAGCTGAGCCCCTTTCTTGGAAGGAGTGAGGTATAAGGTTCCTCGCACAGCTTTGCATAACAAGGTAGTCATTCCAGTGAGGCATACTGATGACATCTAGTGCTTGAGTGGTTTGGTAATTTCAGGAGAATGCTGAATTGAAATCACTGCTTTAATTCATACTTCTTATGGGATTACAATATTTAATAGAACATCTGATATAATAGAAAATTATATTGCCATCCTAGTGTTTTTTTTCACTCCATCATTGAAATACATTTTGTTTTCCCAAGAATCTGCTCTTCCCTCTGAATATTCTTCTTTTCCAAGCCTGTCTGGATAATCCTTTGATTGATTTGCTGCTTCTTGCCCCAGCCATAACAATACTGTGTGAGGGTAACTACCAAGCACATGTTGTGGGATGGCACAATTTCTCAGGTGGCTGAGGAGAGTGATTAGTGAGTTCTGGGTCTCTTCTGCTGGGATGTTACACATGTGATTTTCTGAAAGGGATGAATATCTTCTTCTGGCAAAGCAGGGTTTTGGAAGTACCTTAGACTGAACACCCAAAATCAAGGAATGTGGTACTTCTAGTCACTTCTGGAAATGTTGTTTGCTTTCATTTCAATTTTGTATTTCAACAATTATTTTCCTTAGAAAGTTCATAAATAGCATTTTCACCAACCTTTCTAAATAGGAATCGCATGTTTTAAACAATAACAATTTGCATTTATAAAAAGATGTCTGATTTTTTTAACATACATGAATAATGAAATCTGGTAATAAATTTATGAGAGCACAGCCAATACCAGCTTTAGATCTAGGTAGGTCGATGTTCAGAAAGGTAATTTGTTCCATGTTAAAGTGTGTGATGTCAAAGAGAGATCTTTTATAAAGACTAGGAGTTTTTGTTAATTCTGTAAAGGCCATTACGAATAGTATGATGACAAAATTCTTAGTGTTTATTCATCCATTATATAAATCTTCAGAAACGGAGAGGTTATAACCTTCAGGTTTTGTACAAAGTAGCCTGCATTAAGTATCAATCTGCAAAGGTAGTTGAGTTCATCAGTAAAATGCAGTATCGCTGTGGGGACTCAGAGCCTATTACAGTCATCAGACTGGTCCCTTTCCTCGTTTTGAATCTTCCGGTGCAGGAGCATTAATTCACCGTTCTGTAAATTACTTTGGTGAATGTAGCCCATTTTTTTATTTGCAACATCCAAACATAGTCACATCCCCAAGTGCTTACTATTCAATATATTTTTGTGACTGTCTTGAGTTACTAATTCTGTAGATAAATGGGAAATTATTTGGTTTTAGTACTTAGCAGCTGAAAGTCCTACCTTTAATGCTCTCATAATTTTGCTCATTTTGAAGCTGGTCAGAGTTATATAAGTAAGTTTGCTGTAGTGAAAATAGGACAATGCTGAAATCTTTTGGGGGAAAAGAAACAAAGCTCTCAGAATTCAAGCCAATTTGGCTAGTTGTGGTTGGATGTAGGTATGGTGTCGTAACAGTATGCCATGGCTCTAGCGAGGAGGAGATCTTGAAACAGGGAGAGATGGCTTAAATATTTTAAGGCAAAGTGCCATATCAGCTGTCATTCCTCAGCTTCCCTTTCTTATGGCAACATTCCTTTGAAAAACAGAACACTACATTTGTGAAACAAACCCAATTCCTGCCTGAAACCTTCAGTTGCAGACTTGCCATGCCTTGTTAGTAGATCTTTTTTCCCCACAAAATATATAGCATCTGTTGCAAAAATATGAGCTTTATGTTTAAAGTCTCCATTGTGGGTTTGGCATGGGCAGTATAGCTCAGACACAGCTTTGCCATCCTTCTCTTATAAAACAGACCTTGACTATGTCAAGTGTGATTTAGAGGGCCGTGACATGCATCATCGTCCCTCCTCTCTGCTGGATTCTTGTTCCTTGTACCAGCTGAATTTTTGCATCTCATGACGCAACTTCAGGGAATGAAGTTTTTGATAGTCAAGCGGCACAGGGAAAAGGTGGAGGAGTTATGGCTCTGCTGCGCCACTTCTGTCTCATGTACACAGGGGGAAAATTCAGGGGAGAGGCTTTCTCTGCCATATTAATTTTGTGTGGGAAACCAGTACAGGAATGTAAGGATGTATGTTCCCTTTGAGGCCTGTAGAGGGAGAGGGACAGAAGACAAGCCACAACCTAAACTTTAAATTTTAAAAAATGCATAAACACTAAAAAAGGGTAGTTTAAAAATATGCATCCTAAGTAATTTGCGAGATGCAAACTTAATGTGAAATTTTAACCAATATTCATAAAATATTATTCTGCAATGTTTGTCCAACTCAACTATTCTGTTCACACTATGATGCCAGAGACTCATGATACTCCTGTACATCCAATGTTTTGCTATAAAACAGATTAAAAACTCTGCAGTTCTTCTGATAAGGGGAATATACTTTCCCACAAAGCTTCTAAAATACTCAGAGTAAGGATACAGCAGTTTTGCTAACAACGGTCACAACAGGAAATACCAGCAGGTAGCAGGTCTTTTATTTGTCCTGTGGCATGATATTGTGTGTTACAACTCTATGTGCTACACAAAAAATCACATCTCTTCTGTCAGACAGACAGCGTTGGCTATGCTACAGGATAAAATGCATATAAAATAGATGTGTTGCTCACTAACGTGGAATGTTTTAGCTTTTAATGAAAATAAGCTGTGCTTCTGAGCAAACAGCTCAAGTTGTATATGAAGCTTGAAAGCCAGACAAAATCTGCAGTTAGTAGAATCAGTGATATAAAACTAACTTAAACATTTATTTTTAATGTGTACTTTGCATTATTAATACTGGGCCTCACTGTGTGATGTAGCCGTTTAAAGTAATAGGATAACACCCAGATGCTTCTGCTTTTTTATTTTTTTAAAAACACATTGTCTTGGATAAGGAATGCAATTTACTATCACAGATTCCTTTGAAGCTGTGTTGTTATCCATTTATATTTACATGAATAGTAGTGGTGCAATACTATTATGCAATAGTACAATACTGAAGTTAATGTATACTGTGTAATTTGTTTAGTTTCTGTAGCATAATAACTATTTTTGAGGTTCCTTAGTCATGACAACATAGCATGTGAGAAGCCATTAGACCTCTGGATTTTCAATCAAAAAGATTTTTCTTTCAGAGAGTCTGTGTTTTGCTTAGAAAATGTCATGGTTTTTTCTAAATGTTGTGTCTTTGATAAAATTTCATGTGGAAAAACTCAAAGCTACTTAAAATCTGGTAGAAATACTGAAAGTTGGTTGAAATATGTAAAATTCAAAGTTACATTATGGTGCAATTATAAGCAGTGCATGTCCTCTTTTACTGAGCATTCTGCCTGAGAAACACTGAGAATTAGATTGATATTATCATATACCGTTTTACCTCCTGCTCTGAAATTAACTTTGTGTTTTATGGTTAGTATATTTAGCAGAACACTAAGCATCCAAGTTATTTTATAAGTCACTGAACTGTGTGTGTATATATGTATTTTTTTTAAAGAATAAGATAAGGGGGAGTTATTCTTTTCATTATCTGCTCTTAATGAGGAATGAAACCTGATTTTAAACAAGAGGGATTGTAGACTTGAGCCCTTTTTTGAATAGATGAGCATCACTGAAGTCAAAATGCTTTAGACAAGTGTAAAACAATCTGATTGTTATTTCCATTTTGGCATTAGCTAAGCTGCTAGAGACAATAAGAACAAGAGAACCTTCTATTTCTTTAACAAATGCTTTTCTTTATTCTTCCTTGGTCATACAGTCATTCCCAGCACAGCACTGCAACACGTCCACCCACAGTGAGCTTGCAGCGGACCATTTCTGTGGAAGGGTAAGATGATTCTCCTCTGTTGAAGCTGCCCGTAGAGCTCTCAGATACCACTAAGCCAGACACTGAACTACCCACATACACATAGCTGTTAACTAGATGTGGTTTTGCATCCCACAGTGTTTAAGTCTGTGAGATGGAGAAATAAATACTTTCAAATTAGTGCTGATCCTTTCTAGGTACTTATACTGGGTGGTTTGGTTTTCATGGAGATGAGAATATCTGTCATGGAGTTACATTAACTACAATTTCTTCAATTCATCTCGCTTGACTAGTCTTAATATTTACATGTGTTAGCTGTAAAATGGTTCCCACTAATCATGGAAATACCCAGTGAAGGCTTACTCTATTTTCTTAATGTATGCATGAGTTCTTTTTGACAAAGCGGTGTCCCGAACTAAGGGTGAAGAAGTACTGATAGAGGATAATAATCCTGTGCTGGTGTGTATCTGTGTATATTAATGTGTTAATTGTAGAAGCATAGCTCTGAGTACTTAGCTGACTCCATTTTAACAAAAATAATTGGGTAAAATATGAATAATTCACAACCACAGTTAATATTCTTGCATTTTACAGTATTAGAAAAGCTGATATTTAACACTGAAACACAGATTTTGGTTGCATTGACTGGCGTAGTTTACAAAAAAATATTAGATTTGTTTCTCCCCTCCCATAGAAATGTGGAACTGTTTGAAATATTTTGTAGGCATGGGTAATAACTTGTCATTGCCTGCTCTCAGGTCCTATTTCAAATCTTTTCTTTCTTGTGATAAAAGTGAGAATCCAAAGTTTCCACAGAGGAAAGATGTCATCTTGTTGTATTTTGGTTTATGTTACAACCTTACTGTGGTGCAGTCAGAAAATAAAATGGTAGATACGTGAAATAGTCCACTCCTAAGTGAAGCCTGAAATGTTTTCCTCAGAAGTCTTAATTTTTTCTTTCGTACCTAGATGTAAGATTGTAAGTTTTTATTTAAAATGTGTAGGACAGCTGTAGTAATTATTCATCAAAAACAAGACTGAATAATGAAATTGCTACAGGAAAAGTGCCTGTGGCTTAAGGGCTGTTATCTGGAAGGTAATTTTATAAAAGAAGCCCTCATCATCCAACCTTCTTGCTCAAAACAGAGCTAATTTCAAGTTAGATCAGGTTGCTCAGGGTCTCATCCAGTGGAGCTGTGACTATCACCAAATGTGGAGATAGTTCTCGGCAACCTGGCTCAGTGCTTAAACATCCTCATTTTGGATTTCTTTTCTTTATCTCTCTCTCTAGTGAACAGAGAGTCATAATAAATTCTGCTGTCTTTTCCTCAAATCATGAACTCATGAATAAATTGATGCTTGAAATAAAACTGAGCTTCAAGAACAAGTTTATTAGTTAAAATGGTGATTGGATAAAAAAAGAAAAAGGGAAAAAGAAAAACAGGATTTGCTAAATTGAGATTTAAGAAAAGAAATTCTATTATGATGTCTCTGACTTGGTCTACTGGACTCCATAATTCAGGAGGTATCCTGTAGGTTTAAAATCCTACTGAAATTTGGAAATCAATCTGTCTATGTGAATTTTTAGATAAATTGCAGAATCTGTACTGGCCACGCAGACAACTTGCATGTATTGTGTATGAATCATTGGAGCGCAGGAAATCTGCAATTGATGTTACAGGTTTCCTGCTGTTCAGGAGGTAGAAGAATATCTGGCTTGTAATTATTACTAATCAACTTACACTGAGTCATATTTCATTTCACATAGGAAAGTGGGACTGTTAGCCTATTACACCGCTGAGCAAAACTAAGTAATCAGCTCAGCCCTAAATATTTCATTATGTTAAAGCTCAATTTATTCTAATGTTTTTGTGAAGTCCATGCTGCTAAGTATGTTTATAGCTAATACAATTTGAGGTCAAAACAAAGTTACTTTCCTCTTTTAGGAACTGGGTTGCCATCAGTAGAGTCCTGTATTTAGATGAGTCATTATATTGCCTTTGAGATGCACTTTGTAAATAGCTGCTTTACCTGCAAGGCATCCCTAGCACACACTTAGATTTGTGACCTGCATACTGGCTCTGTGTGACTGACTGTGTAGTCACTGAAGTAATATAATTATTGGGTCCTGTAAAGGAGAAATGAAATATGGGAGGGTTAAAGAAATACAGGGGGAATTGCATTCGCTGGCATTTATTCTTTTCCACCCTGTTGAATATGTGATAATTGAGCTGGCTAGAATAGATTTTTAAAAAACTTCAATAGTTTTTTCGTCTAGGTAATGGATTCATACATAAAAACAATTTTTTTTTTTCAGGGAGGGCTTTTGTGGACTTAATGTACAGCAAAAATATGAGTAGCAAGGTGAAAAAAATAAAGATGTCTTTAAAGATTAAATTTTCTTTATATTCAAGCCATATATTCTTCAGAGTAATAACTGTACATGAGGTGATTTATGTACATGAGGAGATTTATTATGTGTATAAAAGCATGAACTTCACAGGTGTTTGATGTCATTGTTAGTGCGATCTAATTAGTAACTTCCCTAATGGTTTATTTGCATGATTTAAAAACAAGAAAACTACAACATTTGAATTTGTTGGCTTGAGTTTTTTGAAACAGTTTTAATGAACAATTTTAATTGTGAGTATTCAAAATAGGAAAAATATTGGATGAAAACTAAAACCTGTTATTTGGAAATCCTGCTGTACTATTGCATGAAGTTATAAAGTCAGTGGTGTGTGATAGCTATTCTCTCTGCAGTTGACATTCAGACTAAATTGTATTTTATATGCTACCAGTCATCTCTTCTGCTGAGCTGCTTAGAAACTGTTCAACTTACTTGATCAAGAGTGTTTTGATGGAAATTTTAAACAAATTTATCAACGTGATTGAGTATCTCATATATATATATAAATATTTATATGCAAATAAACAGCATTTGAACCATGACTAAGGGTAAGAATTTTTATTCTGAACAGGACAGATATTACAGACCGCTTTGTGTTTCAAAAGAGTCTTATATAAAGTAATTTTGGATGCTTGCTACTAACGGACTGTGTGTATTGATATTTCGAAACATGGCTTAGAGGCACTGCTATTTTTAGGTATTCTCTTAGCCTTTGAATACTTCCTGTCTCCTGACAGGGCACTGAGGTTGCCTAAAGCTGAAGCATTCATGGTAAATAGAGCCATCGAATGCTGTAAGTAATAGTTTATAGAAAAGTGGTTTCAATATGGAACCAATAGTTTTTAAAAGCAGGATACAAAGCAACCTTTCTAGTATGGAGTCGTCTGTGCTGGGTATAGCAGGTGGAAGAGAGATGCAGTTTTCAGGATTTATTTTGATTATTAGCACGTAAATAATGCACCTCCTGGATCAGGGAAGAGAGACAGGTGCTTATGTGAGACAAAGTATAAATGAATAAGTGAACTGGAATAATCATCTCCCTTTCAAAGATAAAGAGCATATTATCTGTTCTACATTGTCGCTCTAGAAATCAATGAGCTTCCTCAAATCTAGGAGACATACTCCTGCGCATTTAAAGTAAATACCAGGTGTCAACGTAAAAATATAGACTCATATTTTCAAATATGAGATTATTCCTGTATGCCAATTCGATGTTGCTATCTGTAAGCAGAAAACATTGCCTGGTGTGCAGGCTTTAATTTCTCTACAAAAGACAAAATGGAAGCCTGTTAAAGTCCAGAGGGGTTCCCACAAAACAAATAAGGTTGCACATGTATAAGCCAGTGCACTCATGCATGCATCAGTCAGGTTGAAGCCTGGCTCCCTGTAGGTTCCCTCATAGTGAATATACTTCAAAGTTTGTGACAAGTTAGACATGATGTTTGCAGAATAAATGCATGAAAAATGTAGTCAGTATTAAAGTTAGGATAAAGTATTGCTTCTACAGTTAATGCCAACATTCAATCAACAAGAAATGCCAAGGAAACCATAGTCAAATGAACAGATAAAATACTTTATGGCTAACTGTAGTAAGCAAAATAATATTTTGCTATGTGACACGATAAAGGAACGTCTCATTAAAGGCCGAGTTCTTAGTTGTTAGTATATCAACATTTCATAAAATGAAATAATAAGTCACGATTCAGTACAGGTAATGAAAATGAACGCTCTGCACATGACCAAAATGCTGTTTCAGTTTAAGAAGGCAAAGTTACCCCTCTGGACTGGGATGCTCAATGTGACAGTAATAGATAAGAGGACAATTTCCTTATTTTTGTTATTGTCAATCGTAACTGAAACTTGATAATAATAATTAAAGTCGCAAATCGGGGATCAGACCTCGCTGGGTCAGATGCAACGCTGATGGGTAACACTGATGTGTTCAGCCTCTCCTAGGCTCCGGGATGGTGAAGGACTTGGGACTGGAGACAGGAAAGTCTGCCAGCTCCCTACCGCTGCCAGGTCGTGGTGGTTTGGAAACCTCACAGCAAAGGTAGATCAGAGGGAGGGCTGGGGAGGAAGGCGAGGGGTAGTGCTGTTTCACATCGTGATGGAAGGATTTTGCCAAGCCTGAGGGGAATAACAAGGGGAAAAGGAAAAGCCAAGATGCCACAGAAGTGTTACTGTAGTAAAACAATAGGTGAGAGCAGTACAGATACATTTTTCCTCTAAATTGTTGTGAAGCAGAGCTGCAGAAGGTATAAAGGAAAATTTAAATAAGCCGAGTAAGTTTGGGTTTGCCTGAACTTCAAAGTCTTTTAAAAAGGTGTGTGTGCATATTCCAGGCCTTCAGCTGCTTAAGCTTTCAAATTCTCTCTTGTGTGATTAATCAGTTTTAAAACATCATACACTCTGGCACATTCTCTGTCCATCCGAGCTTTCTGTGTTAAATGCTGTGAAGAATGCTCAATCTATTTGGATTACCTTTTTTAGGTCCTTCCAGTATGAATGCCCTTTGGCTGTCTGAAATAAACATGCAATTATTTATCAGAATTTTTTGAAGCATGAGAGGAAAACTAGAAGTATTGTACTGAAAAATAGCTTGATTAGCCAACTGACTCTAAGCAGGCACAGCTCAGTGCTCCCACAGGGAATTGTTAGAAGCCAAACACCATGCTGCTCCAGAGAAGGGTGCTTTGATCCCTTAGATTTAGGGTTTTTTTCCCCCGATGTACTTATTAATGTGTGGCTTTAACCAACTAATACAATTTCTCTCTACTTCCATTTTCCCTCCTGCTATTTGCTACTTTAAGTAGCTTGAATTTTTTTTGTTGCATTATATGTGCGTAGTGCTTTGCACGGAGGGTGTGGGGCCTTAGTTGGATCCTGGGTGCTACCTTAATCCACACAATAATATAAATAAATACTCTTCTGGGCTTTCGATGTTGTGTGTTGCTGTAACACCAAATCAGCATCTGCATGAATGCATGTATTATTTCAATATCCTTTGTGAAGCAAACAGCATTTTGGAAAAAAAAAAAACAAAAAACACCAAAGCCAACCAACCAAAAAACCCCACCAAAAGAACAAAAAAGCTGCAGCCAAAGCAAGATCAAAGCCATATTTCCAAGTCCCTGCTGACTTGGGATACCTCTTTGATTGTATATAACTGAAGAAGACTCTAGGGTCTGACATTTGAAAGCACCCAGTGTGCTTAGTATTTCTGTAGATGTTCCAGAAAGCTTAAAATCATGTCAACACCCCAATTTTATAGATGGTGCAAAAGAAACAGAAAGACAGAGCTGTGTCAGTGTGAGATGAATAATAAAATTGACTGTATTCTTTAATATAGCCAGGAGCACAAAATAAGCAAATTAAAAATTGATTTTCTTTGAGTTAGTTATTATAAGAATTAGTTGTTTTCAGAAAGCTCTTCCCCTTCATTTATCAGTCCAGTTCTTAATCTCTTAAATTAAATCTATAATTACTATGGGTTCACAATCTGTAGAAGAATGATAGGGATACTCATGTTTTGGTCTTGTCATTTTCTTATTGTAAAAGAGTAAACTGATGAAAACAAATATTCAGTACAACTGTAGCAGATACAAAACACTTATCTATTTTCAAGATAATGAACAAATAAAACAAACATGAACAAAAAAAAGTGTTAAGGAGGAAAAATGCTTCACTTAGTTGATTTATTTTTGTTAATCACGTTTTTATGTCAGGATAAATTTTCTTAAGTGTCGAAGTTTTACCCACACTGATTTGTTACTACTTATTGGTTTCAAATATTAATTTAATAATACTTTGCTTTTATATCAGGCCTGCAATTTATGATGTGCTTCACAGAATCTGATCTGATGCATTCCCTGAAGCAAGTAACCAAGTCCATCCAAATTGATTCTCCCATTGATTTCTGAGCTTGTAAATTTGTGTGGATTGCAGCACTTTATTTGCTCCTTTGCTTCTGGCTCTATTATAGTGAATCTTCCTTTCTTCTTTCTCTACCTCTTTAATTCCTTCCCTGTTCTCCTTTACAGATGCACTGTCTCCCTTTATCCTGTTCTTTCTTTTCTTTGCTCTTTTTTTTTTTTTTTTTTCCCCCTTCTGCTGCCTTCTGCCAGTCCAGGAATGTTTTCATCTCATACTCCTTTCTAATTTCTGCTTGATTTCCCCTGCTGCTTTTCTCTGTTTGTATTTGGTACAAAGCTGCAGGAGGGCATAAAAGATGCACACACAGAATTAAAGTGCTAGTACGCTTTGTTAGCACCTAGAAACTTACCTTCAGCCGAATTTATTACAGAAGAAATTGTAAATGTGATAAGTAGTTAAAGCTGGAGGCAGAAACATGCATTTCAGAAGCGCTGAATGTTAGACTGGTCCTTTTTCCTAGGTAGCTACAGAGTGCCACCTATTGTCTCCAAATAAAACAGTGAGCTTTTAAAATAAGTTACCCTGAAATTACCTTTGCCTCAGTTACTGTTTTCTGCAGAGAACTACACATCTTTACTGAGTGCATTGACTGCAAGAAAACATCATTCACATTTGAGTTACTTTTCCTTCAGTTCCTACTCTCCCATCACCATGTTATCTTTAAGTCTTTGATTCCATTACCTCCTTTACAGCATTTATCTGCATTCTGGCTGGAGTTCTTTCATGTATATTAGAATTACATTCATAAAGAATTTTAATGGGGGAAAAGGAGTTTTTCCTAATGATGCTTCCCAGATATTCAAGAAAAATTGGAAGACCTGTTCTTAGATCTCCTTAACCATCATATTAGAAGAGTTGACTATAAACTTTTATACCAGGTGAATAAATATGTAACACCCTCAGCCTTTTCTTTGAGTGTGGCTAAAGCATTGACAGATAACTTATTTCTGCATTGCTCTTAAGAGATTACCTGGTCAGTGGCTGGTATTGCAGTTTGTTTGCCTAAGAAACTTTTTTCCTACTTTCATTTCATAACATACTACAAAGCTTTATTGTCGTCATAAGGTTTTTTTTTTCATTTTCATACTAAGTACACTATGCAAGTGTGAACAAAGATATATTTCAAAAAACTTACTTATTGTATTATGGTGAATTGGCATTACCACCTACTTCCTGTAGGTTTTGCAGTACAGTCGTGGCTAAAGGTTATTTCAATGATGATGACAACAACACTTGTGTATTCTTGAATCCACTTTTCAGATTCTGCAGGATACTTAGATATGAAAGAAATATGAAGACATGTTAGGGTTGGTCAGTCTCTGTACAGCCACATTTGAGTCATGACCAAAATGACCTGATCAGGCTAAAGAGCAGGAGCCAAACCCCATTGTGCTCTAATCACGGCTTCTGACATTTCCCCGTTATTGTTTGGGCTTCCTCTGAACATAATCATCCAAGAGCAGAATGTGAATTTTGCTGTCAAAAGGCCAAAATTACAAAACAGCACTGACAGCGTTTTAGGCATAAATCTGCTGACTTGATCAGAGACAGGGATTAATAACTAGGCCAACTTTTTGTTGAGCTGCACAGCTTACTATTCAGTAGATACCCAGTTGTATTGACCTAGTTTTGCCCATAGCACTGGCTTTCAACTATTTGATCCAAGCTGCCCGTCATGTGGAAGTACTCAGTTTCATTTTGAACAAGAGCTCTCCGGATTTCTCACCAGCAGAGGATGCAAATATATTTGTTTGACTTTACTGCCTCCTTTTCCTCAATATTCAGGTAAATAATAATGGCAGTAGCTCATCTTGCAAAGTATTTTTGATGTGTAGGACTCGAAGACGACAAGTGTCACTGTATCATTTTGTGGATGAGGAAATTGAAGCTGGAAGAACAAATTACTTGCCAGGATCTCTCAGCAGCGCATGGGCTAAGCAGGGAAAAGAATCCATGCTTCCAGCTTGCTGTCCTAGTTCTGCTCCAACCCCCAGGCCACCCTTCCTAATTAAAAACCTGTTTAGACTTCTTAGATCTGGATTACATTATGTCTAATCTGCACATATTTAAGAAAGTGCTAAAAGTGTTGCTACAAGGCAAATCAACAGCAACGATCCAAAAGAAAAAAACCCAAACTTTATTTTCTGGTTGGTTAAAAATACTTGAAGAGTATACAAACTCATGGCAATATGTCTTTTTCTCACAGCTGTATTTTTAAAAGGTTGTTTTCTGACTATACAATGTTAAGAAAAAGTTGCAAGATGGAGCACCATATGGAGTAGGACTAATACTTTCACTAAAGGTTACAATCACCTTTAAAAAATATTATAAAAAATTGCTTTAGTTTTTTTATTTCAAAAATATTAAGCTTCAGTTTCAGAAAGTTGAGATGTTATTTAAAGATCGTGATCAAGCTGGGGACACTGAACATTAGCACTGGGGAAAGATGAACAAACACCTACTGATTTTGGAATTACCACATAAAGATTGAGTCTCCATGTATACAGCCATAAGACTTAACTCGCATCAAATAAGACATCCCTCAATTAATCACTTCTCTCTCTCCCTTTTTTTTATTTTCTTTAAAAACAAATTGGAAATGAAAAAGCCATTCATATGATTTAGAACTGTTATATAGTACACAGAAAATATTGGGTCTTTGTTACAAGAAGCATTCTGGAGCACGTTTCTGTAGATGATGTGTGTGTGTTTACAATTACCACTTTGATGGTAACTTTTATTTTATAAAAACTGAGAATTAGAAGAACATCTTTCTCTGTGAGGAGTCACAGATGCGTAAATGTATGTGTTTATGAGTATTTGCAGGGCTAAGCTTAAGATTTACACATACTAATATAACACCATTTACACTTTTTCTGAAAAGTAAATTGTTAGAGGGATTTGAAATGGGGTAAGTACCAAAAAAAGGGGGGGGGGGGGTATGTATATATGGTTGTGTGTGCTTGTATATCCAAGGGAGAGACAGATCTGAGGCCTTGTATGTAAAGTAGAGTTTGGGAACTGGAATACCTGGACACTTTCTGAAGGATGCTACCTTGATTTCTTAGGAAAGTCATCTCTTTCTGGACATAAGTTTTCCTATCAGTAAAATGCATGTTATTATGTTTACATCCTTTGGGGCATATTTTCAGTTTACAGATGGAAAGTGCTGTGTGAGATGTAGCTGTTATTATTTATTGATTTCCATCATAGTGAACAACTTTTTAAACTAGTAAAGCAAAAGCAGATATCCCTTGGTCTGGTTCAGTGATAAAGCTGCTGTGTGACTTTACAATTGCAAGCTCCTGACAATGTCAAACCAGAGTTTTTAATGAGATTCTGCTCTATTAGCTTGATCATACAATTGTTATTTGCTCCAAATCTGTCAGCATCAAACAGACTTGCCATTGCTTTGCCTCGAGTTTTGAGTTTTTTCTTTGTTCAAAAAGAAAGACTAGAACTTAAAATAAAAAGGGTACCATGTAACAATTGATTCTACTTGTATATATAGTATTGCTATAAATTAGATTATAAAATGTCTTTGGTGTTTTGGTTTGTCTTTTAATAAACTCATCACTTAACTCAGTGAAGATGGCTCCAGTGGGCTGAAATTAATAGAGATGTTTGGATTCAACCATGAAGGGAAAAAAAAATAATGCTGGTTAATTCCTACCTTATCTGTTCTCCAATTAACACATTTATCTCATTTGTTAAGTGGTTTCTTTAGGCAATAACAGGCCATTGTGTCTTAAGCAAAATGTAGTATGCTTAAGATGCCTTGAGAGATGTGTACATACTAAGAGTTTTGAATGGATAAACGTTATCATTTTGTTTCTATACAGAGAGCCTCGAAAAATCATCCTGCACAAGGGCTCCACAGGACTTGGTTTTAACATTGTGGGAGGAGAAGATGGGGAAGGCATTTTCGTGTCTTTCATCCTAGCAGGCGGGCCTGCCGATCTCAGCGGAGAACTGCAGCGAGGAGATCAAATTTTGTCTGTAAGTATTTGGGTTGGGCTTTGCTGACCAGCTGCGTAATCTTGTTCTTTGCCTATACTACAAGGGACACAAAAAGAAGTCTTTTTTGGTTTCCGTGTTGTGAATCCAAGCTGGAAACAGTTTATCACTGACTATTTTGTTTATTTGCTCTTGGTTTTTATAGCATTTGTTAAAGGTGTTACTTGCACTTAGCTCAGAATGAGACTTTTCTCTGCTTAATGCTGTCTACAGTATGGCAACGCTGCAGAGAGGACCTAAACACAGTGCAGACCTCAGCATCTCCCAGTTCAGGCCATCATCCAGTTCCATTTTGCCCAAAATGCACTACTGAGGCCAAAGATGTTTCTCAGTTTCAGTTTTTCTTTGCTGAGAAAAAGCAGCACGATGAAATCACCTAGACTGGGGGTGCCATCTAGTGTGCACTAAACTGCTTAGCAAATGGTCCAATACAAGAGGGAGATTAATTAGGTTATGTTAATTAGCTCTGTGCCTCTAATGAATTTGATGATCACTCAGAAATTCATTTTCAAATTTTAGAGGATAAAAGGCTTTGTAGCCTGAGGTTATATTTTGCATACTTAGTCTCAAAAACATCTTTTTAATTTTTCTTTCATGTATATACTGATAGCACACAGTTAAAAAACAGAGCATTTATGTTTTAAGCTCTGTCAAGTAATTGAGCATCTGACTGAAACAATCCGAATGTAAAGCGCTTTGAATGACAATGAAAGCCTTGAAAATGTAGTTAAATATCCATTTACATTATACCGCCTTACAGAAAAAAGAAACTATCCCGAATTGATACAGTTGTGGCTGTTTCATGCAAAGTACATAAATAGCCCTAAGGCAAAGAGCTGAAACACAGGAATTATTCATCCCAGATGAGTGATGGACCCACTAGGCTGCAGTGTCACACTCACTCCTGCTGTTGTGCTTTCTGTCCCTGCAAATCTTGTATCTTTGGCTGCGCTTTGGTTAGTGTCGGGGTAGAAGATGGCTTTAGCCTGGACCATTTGTGGCACGGTTACGCGGCACTTTCCTGATCAATGTTTAAATCCCTTCATGAGGAAGCTGGAGCAGCTTTTCCAACATTGCTTAGGAGTTTCTTGGCCACTGGCCTATTCTACGAAAAGTGAATTTACCTTCCACCTGTCAAAGTTTTGGTGTGAAAAGGTGGCTGGGGCTGTTTTGTGATATATGGAAAATCTGGCTTGTTAACACCAAAGGGAGGCAGTAACCTGAAGCTGTGAGGACCGTAATAGTCTATTTTATCTAGACCTGTTCCTTGAAAATGGTTTAAAAAAAATTGAGAGAGGGCAAGTAAAAGATGTTTAGCTGCACTAGAGACATCCCCAAGTAGAAGGGTTTTAGGAAACTGTAAGAAAACCAGAAGAGACTCTTATAAGGTTATCAACATGAAGAGATAAGGAGGGAAAATGCCTGTGCCAAGAAAAACACAGACGAGAAACCTGAAGAACAGAAATGGAAATTTCTTAAGGACAATTATGCAATTTATTTTTCTTTGGCTAGATGCAGCAAAATAAATCTGACTGAAAGAGCACTATGAGATCAAAGCCTTTCACGGTACATAGTATTCAGGAATCCAGCATCTCAGATACAAATTTAAAAGTCTGTTTTCCTTTATTTTTAAGCAGGTGTATATTTAGCACTGTAGGATACTGCCACAGTTGAATTTTTAAATCAGATTTTTGTCTGTTTTATAGCAGTGTTTTCCATAAGTTCTAATTAAAGTTACCAGTGTTGCTGCAGCATTCAGTTGTCATGCAAGAGTAGTTTATTTGTTCATTGAGCAGAGAGGGATGGAAATTATTACTAAATTAGACTGCATGCATATCCCCAGGCAATCACCAAGTCAGGCGCTTCTGACTTATTTAGTCACAAATGACTATTAAGAATCCATTTTTCCATAGTCAAATGAAACAAATTTCATGCACAGGCTACTTCTAGACCTGATTAATTTTAGACCGTTGTCTGGTGAAGGGTCCCAGACACCTTAACTTTATAAGGGCTGCGCAAAGTAGGTCTCTTTCTCTCTGTTTATTCTTTCTTGTCTCATCCCTCAGAAACACTTATTTCCCTACAGAAATAGTTTTCCCATTTGTTTCTCAAAACATGACAAATCTGATTTACCAAGAACAAATAGTACCCTCAAAGGTAGTATTTCTAATTAACTCAGGCTTGGTTAAATTTCTTTCAGACAGGAAGCATGGTAAGTGATTTAAACTTTGGAGATCTGGACTTAATTCTCTGATTTTGCTGTTGTCCTTCTATGTGACCTTAGGCAAGATGCTTTATTTTTTTAAGCCTCGATCTCCTGTGTGGAAGAGGGGGATCACAGCACTTTCCCAATTCATGCCTGTGCTGTGAATACGGCAAAGTGTTGACTGGTTGAGAGATGTGTATGCTCACCTTTGGGAAGGTACCTACAAAAATACCTTAAAGAGACTGCAAATCCATGCGTGAGACCCAACAAAGCTAGGAATATGCATTAACTTTGGGTGACACACTGGATGTATCCATAGTCCCAGAGTCAGCCCACAAGGCTTGGACAAATCCCCTAACCTCTCTGCCTCTCTTTCTGCCTAATTTCTGTTCACAGAACAGAACAGGGAAGGGTCCAAGCCTACAGCCCTCAAGGGGCTGGCTCTATGCTAGGATATGCAGCAGCAGTTGAGTTTATTTTTCCCAAATGCCACCAGATGGCAGCGCAGGATGAGTAATGACAGAGATCTGCCCTTGGAAACTGGCTAAAAGCTTTGGAAAAGCAGTGATAGACTTCTTTTTCTGTTTTCAGTTAATTGACTGGAAATGTTTAAAACTTACTTCGGAAAGCAGGCTGATATTCCCAATGCTTCTGTGTAGAGAGACAAAATGAATACTATCTGAACCCTGAAGGCAAATTGAAGAATAATGGATAATGTTATGTTTCAAATGGTAAAATATTTCAAATAGCAAAAAAAACCCAAATTATAGTGTTACTCATGATAAGCTATTTTTTTCCCCCTAAACGGTAGGATTTTTTTTAATGTTGGTTTCTTCTTGCTATAATTCATTACTCCTTTGTGAATTACCACCAAACTAAACATTTTCCTTCTCACTTCTGAATGTCTTTAAAATGTAGTAATGCATACCATCACCAGCGTACATTCATCACTATAAGAGAATATAACCCTCCCTGTAGTATTGCCCTCTTATTAAGTATAATGTAAATATTATCAGGTAGCATTTTGAGTACTAATTGACATCATGACTTGATTTGCAAAGTGCTATGTACATACAGATTAACTTCTGTCACAGATGTGTATAACCCAAATGAAACAGCTCAGAATATCAATGGGAAGTATTATTTCAATTTTAGAGCAGTAGAAATGAGGTGCCATTATGTTAACTGAATTGTTTAAAATCATGTGAGAAGTCTGGGCCAAGTCCAGACTTAGAGGCTGCTTGAACTCTGATTTAACCCCAAGTTCTCCATCTGTTAGGAAAATGCAGTCTCCAATAAAAATAAAATGTAATGTTCCTTGATGCCATTCTTGCAGTTTAAAATTCCACTTCCAATGCTAAGGGATATATTGCCTATTAAAACAGCAATGGGAACCCAGTGTTGTTTAGTTAAAATCACCTGCATGAGAAAAAAATTATTTCCAAGAGCCATATACATAAAATGGCCACACATTGTGCATACATCCTTGCTGACAGAAAGCAGTATAAATCTTATAATTTTAGGAAAGAGGTACATACTGAATACATTGTCATTTTTAGGGGAAATTCCTGGGAAGGCAGGTGGAAGAATATGGTCCTATTCAAACAAAAATTGCCACATCTTTTTTTGCCTTACAATCTCAAATCAAAATTACGACAAAACATACCTAGTTATTTTAGGTGTCTTAACCTGCATGCTTCAAAGCATGACAGTGCTTTGACAGTGCCAGGTGGGCAACTTTATCTATAGGTACAGTACCTAAAGCACAGAGAGTTAGTTTACATATGCAAGTTCAGCAGCAAAATTCAGATTTACAATTTACACACAAATAATTAGTGCATATTGCTCCTTGAATTCTTATGATGACATTGTTTTTCAAACAGTTTTATAATTTTCCACAAGACTGCATCAAGTTAAAAATGTATGTAAGGGGAGAATTAAGGTGATTTAATAGCCATAAGGAGGTAACAGCAAGTATTAGCATTTGAATCTTAACCTTTGAAATTACTGAATTTTCTGTCTTTGGACAAGACTAAAACCCAGAGAAGATACTTAAATTTAGACATCTACATGCTTGCTGGGTGTCTGCTTGCCATTAAAGTCAATGGAGGCTAGAGGATTCAGCTGGCCAACTATGAATTGTGTAGAGTGAGTTGAATTGCTCTGTGGGCTTTATTGCCTGTATTGATCGGGTATCCATTGACTTTAAGCTTAAACACTTACCACATGCGTGTGTGTCTGTATTTTGGGTGTCTTAAACTGAATCTCACATTTCATGTGTGTTGCCCTTATAATACATGTTTGCTTTTCAGCTACCATCGTGCTTGCTTCATCACAAAGAAAAATAAAATAAAATCATGGACCATAAAAGCAGTACCAGTTTTATTTCATCCTCCTGTAGAAATGCTTTAGTACTTTGTGGTTCACAACAGCAGGATGAAGCGTGGCTGGTAGCCTGAAAGTAGAATCAAGAGAAAGAGGAGACTGCTTGCTCTGGAGCAAGATTGCTGCTCCCAAGCAATGCATCCCACAGGTTACCTTAAGGAAATAAAACAAGTTTCCTGAAGGGTAATTGCTCAACAGCAAGAGGAAAAAGAGTAGAAAAAGAACAGGCTGCACAGTGAAGATGCAGGTAGTACTCATTAATGCTTCCGTTTTCTCTCCCATCTAACCTGAATCAGATGAATGAAGTTAAGCAAATTCTGTATGATTTTCTTCTTCATCTAGCATAGTACCAGGATCTATTTGTATATGGGGAAAGACAGTATCTTTTTTCCCCTGCTGCTTTCTGAGAATCAAATAACTATGCATTGGGAAAAGGCTACCAGAGGTATTCTGTGGGGTTTTCTGTCACTGACATTATATATGGTTAGTTTGCAACGCTGGTATTTCAGCATCTCACTTCAGTACTGTCTCCCTTGTAGAGGGAAGGTGACCTCTTACACTGATCAGATTTTGTCTTGTGTCTGTGCATCGTCCTGCTGTGATGTTTTGTGAGATGTTTGCTTTCCCTTATGAACAGTTTCAACACTTCTTTCTCCTTCGTTCCTCCCACACAACTCCTACCCACCTTCTCACTCACATCTGTAGCAAAATACAATATGCATTTGAAAAAATATAATGTTCTCCAGTTTCTACTCCAAAATGTGTGCATATAGATCAGGATAGAGTGTAAGGACTCTGTGCTTATTTATAGCAAATAGTTATGCTTTATATTTGCTACAGTTAGACTTGACCTTCAGATTGACTTCCCTTACTTTAGTGCAGAGAAGCTTTCAGCTTTCTAATTTAAAATGGCTTTTTGCTCATGGTAAAAGCAGTAAAACTACTTAGGGCAAAGAGCGCATTTTGTTCCCTAGTTAGAAAACTACGAAAAATGGCAATACCATTTGGTTTAGCTTCTCAGGTTGGGGTTTTTTTCCAAATTGGAACTGGCTTGGAAAATGTTTGAATCATCTCTATAGGGCCTGGAATCTTTTCTCCATGGAGCATCAGTTTGTGACTCTTGTGTAATAGTGTTAGGATTATAACAGATGCTCCCTTTGCCTTACAAGACTTATTTGCAGAGGCACTGATCGTACCCTTAGGATGCTTACTTCCCTGTGGTGGTGTGGGTGATACATGACTTTGTCCGCTGGCATAGGAGAGTTTATCAAATTCTGTGGCCTCTAGCTGCACTTGTCCATAAAGTCTCCCCTTATGTTTTTAACATTAATCCTAATAAGCCAGTAGGAAAAAATACAGCTATGTAAACCAGCTTTGAAGTAATGTGTAGAGCGTTGTATGTTATATATTGGGAATGTCAGTGTATGATCAGTGCAGTGACTTAAAGGGGACGATCAATTCACATGATTGGACTGTTTTAAAGGAGTAGAACTTGCTTGAAAATCAAGGGAGAATGTGTTGAAATGTATCCAAATGATAACTACTGCATGGTAGGTGATAAATGTGACAGATCTGTAAAAAGAAAATCTCTAGAGAGAAAGGGAGCTGAGAGCACAGGTGCTGTCATATGTTAATAGGATCACACCAACTAGAAGGGCAGGTGGATAAAGCTCCTTAGGAGCAAATAGTGGATTAATTGAAATTCAGGCTTTGTTAATATTGGGAAGTGCAGGGCATATAACCCTTTAGGCTCCCTCTGTAGCCAACAGAAAGATGTAGCCACTTCTGGAGTACAACTTACCTTGCCCTAAAGTAGACATTTTACACAGGTCAGATGACCATTTTGCTGTAAAAGTCTCTATTTCTTTTCACTGATTATAGAGAATTTGGCATGACTTCCCTTTATTGAAATAGATCCCATCTAAACTGACTAAACATTCATCAATCTTTTTGGTGGGCAATATGGAAAAAGCAAGTATAATTCCAGATTTTGTTCTGACAAGTAAGGAAGAATGGCCTGAAAATGGGAGAATGAAACACAATTTGCCCTTGAGTGACCAAATAGTGTAGTGGCAAAGATTATGATTTTGTGCTGGAGGGGAATGAGGAAGTTCAGAAGAATAACATGAACTTCAAAAGCAGTCCGCTGTGCATTCACAGCTGATGTTGAAAATCCCTCAGGAAGCAAGTTTTAAAGTAGCAGTTAATTCAGAAGTGGTAGCTGTTATTTTAAGAAAAAAGTATTAAGAGCAGAGTAAAAAAAGAAAAGATAGTGAGTGTAGTAAGAAACGAACCTTGGTACTTGAGAGCCTTTTGATGATATGAAACTCAGGTAATCAACATTGAAAAAGTGGGAGCTGAGTCAAGTTACTGTGGTTATAACAACCTATGTCCTAAAAGTTTTTAAATGTTAGGTAAAATTTTGGGACAGAGTCAGAAGGGCAAGATGTAAAGTGGACGGTAACTAGTAAGGATTAGAAAAGGTAGCAAGAAAATATTTGATGAGAATAGAAAACGAAGCAATAAATTTGCTTCCTAAACAGTTGGAAGAAAGACTAGTTAGAAGTGAGACCAAGAGAATTCAAATGTTTAGTGCATTTTTGCTTTTGTCTTCTTTAAAAAAGGATATATGATCATCCAGTTAGGGCAGTTATGAAGAAACAAAGAGATAACTCTTCAAACTGGACTAAGACAAACCAAATTAGAACTTTGACAAATGAGATACTTAGAAACCAGCTGAAATTAATTCTCAAATACTTAATGAACTATTCAATGCAGACCATTCTGAGTTTTATTCAAGAACTCAAGGAATATTTGGGAATATAGAGGAGCTGGGCCAATTTTCAGTGAAAACTTCAGGGAGAAATAATCAATGTATTTGCAGATAGTTAGAATACAACAGAAGGAGTAATAGCCCCTATGAATTTTTCAGTAATAAATTGTCAAGTATAATTTTCTTCCTGAAAGAACAGCCACAGGGCTGGAGAAGAAGCAATAGATCTCATTTTACCACAAACTTGCTGCCCCTGTAAGCTGCCTGTCAACATCTTAGAGTGGCAGATCACAAGGCTCCAAAAAACCTAGAGAAAAACAGAGAAAAGCAAAAATGCTGTCACAGCAGGATCTGATGGGGAGATCTGGGGCAAACAGTGTGTTAATGCAAGCTTAGACCTTGGCAATAACATTGGGAAGTTTGGGGATTTGAAGATGAGTTATAAATGGCATAAGATCTCTAAAGGTCCTCGGCCTGTTTATGTTTATATGAGATCATCTGGGTGCACAGTGCTCCACCTTTCTATATAAGCTCAGTTTCACCTTTTACAAGACATGCAGACATCATCTCCAGTACTTGCTGTCATCATGATGAATCAAAAACATTTCACATGACAAAACTGAATCACTCATACAACTTCCCTGTACAAGAGGGGATTTTTAGAGGTACAGAAGGCAACTGGACACCCAATGAACAGAAGTTGGGTGCAAATGCAAATTTATGCTTTTGAAAACCCTCTCTTTTATATGTTTAAAGAAATGGCTTATTAAAAAAAAAAAAAAAAGTTGGTTGGTTTTTTTTCCATGAAGCCTCAGAGTTTAGAACCTATGTCAGGAAAGCCGTAGCATCCTCCTTGACCATAAAAATTCACTTTAATGAAGTATGAACTGTGTCACTGTAAACACTACCATCTGGAAATACTTACTGTTGGAGAAGAGAGCTGGTAGCAAACTGTTTTTCAGTGTTGTTAATAAATATACATGATCTAATGGCTGGAAGTTGAACTTGGACATATTCAGCCTCAAAACATGATGCACTTGTTTTGTAGTCAGGATAACTGGGTTATATTGCCATAGAAGCTCGTAGACTTGTCACCTCAGACTTCAGAATAAAATAGATGATTTTCTAAAATACAAGCTTAATGGAGCTTCTGGGGAAAAATTTACCACCTGCGTATGCTGGAATACTGTGTATGTCAGTGACTATAGAGCTCCCTTTTGTCTTTTATTAATCTAGGAATCTGTCTTCCAGCTGGATTTCTCTCTCACTCTCTCCCCCCGCCTCCATCTTTCTGCAATCTATAACATAGATTGCAATTGCCTTGATGCAGTAACTGTTTCCTAAATTAACTCTGACATTTCCAAGCACATGATCAGAACTTAATAAATTATACTAACAATTCACATGAATAAGGTATGTCTCTTTTTGCCAAGCAGTGTTAGCTATCAGACCTGTCAGTTATGTGTCATGCAAAGCTAGTAAATTGGCCTAGACTAGAGGCTGTGTATTTTTTGCTGTGATGAAATCATCAGTTGCCTCTAAAACATTCATTTTACAATTGCCTCAATGAGTAGAAATGATCTAATGCCAGATTGTTTGCTCTGCAGCTCCTAATATTTTAAGGAGGAGTTCACATTCAGTTCAGACATTCTGACTTAGCAAATTTTGTTTTAAGACTGTCAAACAGAATTATGTCACATCCGATACATTGAAGATTGGGAGTGAGCTTTACACCCCTCGGTGTAGCCTTACTGCCAGCCTCACAATGAAGGAAAACTAAAACCACAAATTTGAAAGCCAAACTGCTACCGCTGGACAAAATGGCTATATCCCTGAGCTTTATTCATTCAGAGATTTGCCCCAGGCTGGACTTCTGCCCTGTACTTAAACAGACTAGACTCCAGGCACCATTCTGCTCTACTGACCAGTAAATTTTGGGTTCCGGAGTTATTAAAAAAATTATCATATGACACGAGCTGCAAAATAATAGAAATCAGCCATCTGTTAAATAGGGTATTTGAGGGATATCTGCAATAATTTGTTGGAGGAGATTTTGGAGATCCTTTTGAAAAAAACAAGCTAGATATGCCCTTTATCTGAACAAGCAAGCCACCAGGACAAAAACAAAAGCAAAAACAGAATACAAGGGCTATTTCCTTTCCATTGCTTTTAAAAAACATGCTTTGTTTGAGACTATGGAGCATCATCTATTTGAAGTGTCTGTGTCACATAATCCTAATCTGTAGAGCCACAAACGAACTATGAATGTTGTGATTCAGATAGTTCCAATATAAAAATGCGAGCACTGAACATTTACTTCATCTAAAAGATTGCAGTTAGACAAGCTACCGTTCAACCACTGATACGTTGCCTCGCGGTCACTGGATTGAATTCAGTAAAGATTTGCCATGACACAAGCCAATGGCCATCTTGCCTCTCACAGGCCATGTTGCTGTATTCTGTGGATTTGGAAATATGGAATAATCTATCAAGTAGAGATCAAGGCAAGGGATTCCAGTTTTTGAATTTGCTGCTAACTCAGTGCTTGGGGTCAGATAAACCACCAATGCCCTTCTGTCTCTGCAGCCTCTAAAATTGTTTTACCTTTTTATTTCAGTTCCTGAGTACCTATTGCTTATTGGCTTCAGCTGGAATTAAGTTCTTATCATCTTTGAGTTATAAGGCACTTGTTAAAATGGAAACCTTTACATCATTTCAGCAGCAGGAGAACTGCAATAATTACTTCTGCTTATACCATCCTTTGAAATTCAAATGTGAAACAAGAACCCTGCAGCATTATGAGCAAAACTGATCAATGGTAGTTTAGCTATATCCATATACTGGAAGGAAAAATACCTTTTAGAACTGTGTGGAAATGAAGGTATATGGAATAAGTGCTACTAATAGGGGAATGCTTAAATGACCCAGGATGAGAGCAGGAGATAGGAAAATCCAAGTGCTGAAAATAGGAAGAAAAAGGATTATTTCAGAAAGGCAGGAAAGTGAATGGAAGTAACAGTCGTGTAAAGTAAAAGCTGTAGGAGGGAGGAGGGACAGTTTGATATTTTATCAATTTGGGCTAGGAAGATAGCAGAAACTGCAAAGGAGAGTGAATGTGTGAAGGCTTGAAAAGATGACAGTATAGTGAGATCCATGAGATTACGCAGTGGGAAAAAAAAAAGGGGGTGTTTGAGTCACCACGCAGGAGGAGGGAAGGTAAAAAAGCAGCAGCTAGGTTTGAATTTAAGAGCTAATGATGAGCTCTCCCCTTTTAACATAAATGAATATTCTTACTAAGTATTGTGTTTGATGGATGAGTGTTTTGTATATAAAATTAATGAAAAACAATATTTATATTTATTTTAAAATTAGTTAATAAATACTGGCCTGGGTTATTAGCTAGCACAGTACTCATACATGATATTTTTCACTGGTAATACCAGTTGTCTTAATACGAAAAGACTACTTGTGTGCCTCTGTCTAGACTTTACCATTCAGCAATGAGGCAAAATGCCATTGATCACCTCATAGTTGCTGGATCTCATCCAGTCCAGGTTGGTAATAGAACTAGCTGGTAGCTATTTAGTGACCTGAATGAAATAAGTTTCCTGTCCATTCAGGCTTCAGTGAGCCCATGTGTCCTTCTCAAAAGCTATCATTTATTTCAAACCCAATTTAAACAAGTTTTGAGGAATTCTGATGGAAGTGAGGGGAAATGGCTCTTAAGTTGTCACTGCAGTGAACTCTTCAATGAAATTATTTCAGTCTCAAAGTTTGCCAATCTGGCATCATTCACAAAAGCTACAATCACACGGGAAGCAGATCTTCTATCAGATGAATTTCTGTACAGTTTGGATTAAAAAAGAAGTCTTTGACTGTGGTTATAGGCTTAACAGGTACCATTTGGAATGATTCATGTGGTCTGGTGAGTCATAAAGCTTGCTGGTTCCTACTGTAAAAAGCAGTGTGTGCAAGACACCTCGTCAATAACACAATATTAGTGTTCTTCCTGCTTCAAAGATGTAATGCTTTGATACCTCTTTCAGCTGGTTTAGCTGCCTCCTTAAACTTCCCAGCAGAAAAAAGGCATATGAAATGATATAGCTCATGCCCCTACAGTGGTTCTTGTTTTCCAGAGAGAGAAGAGTTTGCCTCTAGAATGCCCAGCTCATCAGAGCATAAAGACCAGCTTACTAGAGGCAAAAGTCATAACTCTAAGGGAGCAAGAGAAGGAAAATTGAAAAGGTCATTGAAATTGCTGGCCCATAAAAAGAGAGAGGAAGGATGCTGGGCATGGAGAAGGGCAGACATGACATGGTATTATGCTTTCAGTGGAGTTCAGGGTGAGACAACCACTGTGCTTTTATGTGCTGAACTAAGCAGTTTTAACTGATCAGAAGCAAGCGTAGGCACCGAAAAGATGAGGAGAAGTGAGAGAAGAGCAATAAAGTGAGCCTCAAAATTTAACAGAAGCTAAAATGGAGAGCGAAGACTCTCTTCCCCCAGTGCACTTCTCCTTTCCTTCTGTGTCTAACCTTTTTCTTCATTAGCAAGGCAGAATGGCTCCTGTACGGGTGGTTTTGCCCCCAGGCGACCGTTTCTCATGACCCTGCCCCCGGGGGGGTCCCAGAGCTGTCCCCTGCCCACCCGCACCCCCCGCAATGTTCTGCGGGGCCTCGGCATGGATGGGTGGGCATTGCTTGGCAAAAAAGATGGCCTGTCTCAGCTGAAGAAGATCGCTGCTCAAGGGCTGTGCTTTGGCGACATGCATGAGTTTCTTGGAATTATTGTACTTTTTGCTGGACTGTATCAGTCGTCAGAGTTGTGGGGGCCGTTGTGTAGAATGATTGTGCCACCTGCTTGTGAGGAAAGTCCTCCTCAGCTGTGTTCAGGGCAGATCATCCCTAATGTGTGTTTCTTCCAATGTTCCCTGCCTTGCTGGAAGACCGTGCTTCCATCACCTAAGGGTTGATGCTGTACATTCCATTTCTAGTGACTGAGCAGGACTACTGGAGAGCATGGCTCAGCTTTCCTCTCGCCTCTTGTTAAGCTGCTTGAGAATACTTAAGCTGATGTGCAAAGTTAAGGCAGATAAATAGGGTTCTTTGTATCTTAATGCAAACAATGGCAATTCTGACTGTAAAGAATTGTCTTTATTCAGACTTCTGTTTGCTTTTTCAGATGCCAAAAGCTCTTATTTTATGAGTTCAACAAATAAAAGATTCAGCCACAACTTGAAAAATACACTGTCTTGTTTGATCCATGGTAGAAATTCTTTTCTTCACCATTTACTGTATAAAAGCACTGTAGTATGTCAGTGAGAGTTCAAAGAAGAAATGAAAAGAAATCCTGTATGTTTCCTCCCCAGAGAAGGGATGTGGTTTTCCTTTCCTTTCCAATTCAACAAGACATTCCAAGTGTTCATTTAATGACTGTACAAACACAAAATAAAGTGGCTTAAAGAAATAAATGGCTATATAAAACAGATTATTCTGCTAGCCTCTATTTGAATGACCTACATGTGAATCATGCTTAAGCAGTCTTAACAGAAGACAACCAGACTGTAGCAAGTCTTTAAATGGCACTGTTCAGAATTGAACCAATTTGTGCTAATATGGGCTATTCAGATATTTTAAAGGGAATATAACTCTTCCAGTTTTAGAAGAGTTTGATCAACCCAAAATATGAATCTTACTTTTCCTTTAGATTATGATTCAGTATTCAATGAAGTAGATCATGCTTTACTTTGAGTCAATGAACGCAAAGGCAATTACTATAATTACTGTGAACTATAGTTGCATCTTTTTCTCCATCTCAGTTTAGTTTTGTTGGTAGTTTTAAATGATAATCTTCCATTGCGGCACTTCTCTTTGTTTGTAAGCTTTCTAAGTGCTTTTTGCTACAGCATGCAGAAGAGACAGACGTCTGTAAAAGCTGGAGGCTCTTCTTATTTCCATTATGTCAAAATCATTTTGGAGTTAGGCATCAGAAATTGTGCAGTCAAGTTCATTCTGGGCCAGGACATCAGGATTGTGCAGTCAAGCTCAGAACAGCAGTGCTACTTCGCTTATTATATAATACTTCTTAAAGGAAGCCAGCCCATTTAATAGGGGGAAAAAAACCCAAACCAAACAACAAAACACCTTTGATATATATAAAACTTTCCTGGACTCACTTGCAACTTTTTCCGGGGATTTTATTTCTTTTACTGATTATTCTTACATAAACTGCATGAAATTAATGGAAAGCAGTAGTTGAAATCAGATTTAACAATTTGCAGTGAAATCATGTCAGGGAAAAATATCACTGCACACAATTGTTATAATTAAGACATTGTTTTGGAGGAAGAGGCAAGACAGTATTATTTGTTTTATCCTTTCAGAAACTCTTGTTCATTTTGGCCTGAGGGTAAGAATTTGATTAAAATGTGTGAATTAATGGTGTCTTTCATCAAGATTTAATGTTGCTACATGAATATGCTGTTTTTCAACTAGACGGTTTGGGACTTGATTATGTTTGCTTTTAAATATTGGGAAATAATACCCAGAAATCAAGTTAGCATCTACTCTTCTTGTTCTTCAGAAAGTCAGACTAAGTTATAAGTCCTTTCTAAATTTAAGGCCTATTATTCTGCAGTGAGATTCTGTCAGGTATTGGTGAGCAAGATAACATGCAAACAGACTTAGAGACCACCACAATGTTTTCCTATATTGCTTAAGAGAGGCTTGTGTTCTCCTGAAGTCTACAGTCTTCAAGCTTAAGCCTAAACAAAATTGCTAATTTTTTTTTTCCCTGGACCTTCTAATACTGACTGGGTGACATTATTCATATCCATCTCCCCAACTCAGGAGCTGAGGAATTCAGGAATGTTCCTTGAAGCTTTTCTTCAGTTCATCCTATTGCTTCTTTCTCAGGACTCTCTCAAGGACTCCAGTTATGAAAGGGAAGAACACACAGATAAAAGCCAAGCTCTCTACTAAAGGAAAGATGACTTGGTTCAAAATTATCTTCTTCAGAGACATTGAGTCAAGGCTGAGGTTTCCTTTATGGCATGATATAGGCACTGTGCTGCCTAAACTTAAGGATTCTGCTCGGACCTCCACAGTACCAAAGCTGTGACTATAGTGCTGAGTTAATGAGTAGTTGTGGTGCTGGTACATCTGTGCCCATGGCAATGCAGCATCAACTGTCATAACACCATCACTGAGTAAAAGTAGGGCATAACACCTCTTTCTTCCATAACAGTACCCTCAATTGTGCTCCTTTCAGGATGCTTCTATTCTCCATAGAGGTTGCAAACTAAGTCCTAATTGACATCATATTCCTCTTTAAGTATTTGCAGTGTTGTGCATTAAAATATATTAGATTTTATGACACTGAAAGCTCTGATTCTCTCCTTTGTTCTTTTAGAATGCACTTAATTATTGCCTTCTAAGATACTATATTCCTAGACTGAATTTCAGCGAGTTTTTTCCAGGGGTCTATGTTAGTCTTCCCATCCACCGAACTTAAGGTTTATGTACACAACCTTGATGAAAGCATTTGAATCTTTGGCTCATTTTTTTGGAAAGCTTCCACCAGCCATTTTTACAGCCATTGCTTTCAAACAGGAAGATGGGACAACTGAGAACTCTTGGGTTAGACAAATTATGAAGTTTATTATCTTACATTTGCCCCATGCTCAGAATTTCTTTTCAGGAGCATTAGAGCATTACTTGTGAATAAAGATATTCACTTCCCTTTACACAATCTAGACAGAAATTGTAAAAACAACATGAATTTTGTGCACTTCAGATGACAACAATGTTGTAGAAGTTTTCAGAGTGTATCTATCAGCATACAATGCTTTGAAATATGTGAGCCAAAGACACTAATACAAGACCAGAACACTGAATTATTGTCACAGCTTACCTTCAGATTGTCTGCGTGATTGTAACAACACGGGGATCCATCCATACCTATTCTCATAAAGCACTATGTTCGGGCACAGACATTTCCTTTGGATGTTTCTTTAGGTATGGTAGTCTTCCAGCCTACACTTCTACTACAAGGTCTCTATCTTGTAGAAGCTACTTTAGTACTCCTTAAAATATTTTGCCCGTGTATATACTCTACCAGTCATCCTCCTGCCAGTCTGCTGAGATTCCTCTCCTTGCAAAGAAGTGATGGTGGTCTGGTACCATGTTGCCTCTTATGCCCTTCATATGCTGCCCCAAAGGCTTGAAGATACGTGCATGGATCAAGCAGGCATTACCAGCATGGTGATAGTATTCATACTCTCCACTGCTGAATGTACACATGGACAAATTAACCAAAAAAAAAAAGAGTTATTTTTCTGTGAGGTAACTTTTAATTAATTTCCTCTTTCACATCATTATTGTGAATATATAATAGGTCTTGTATGCATGGGGATATCGGTAAGGTAAGATTTGAATAGGTTATATTCTTCTGGTATGCTAGTTCCACATTTACTTGTTTGCTTCCTCAATCTAAAGATAAGCCAGGGTGTAATTATTTTTGTATAACATGGAAAGATTGCAACAAATCATGCTTCTCCAAAAGTCTAGATCTTCTGTAGTTTTGAATGATATTAAAATAATATAGACAGTTGAAATTCAGACTAATTTTTTTTAGAAATGGGGAGAGCTGATTGTTGTGAATAAGGTGGTGAGAAGTATTAAACAATTATCAAATTGAGCAGCATAAAAACTTTTTGAGGGAAGAAAGGATGAGTTGTTTAGGAAAAAATGTGGGTTTTCCTTCCTTGTCATAAAGAAAAAAAAACTAATTGAGGAAAGACAGCCTGAACTGGGAAAACTTTGATTCTTATGGAATCATATTTTCAGAAACCTGAAACCTCAACTAGACAATTACGTTTCTGTGTACAGTCAACAGTTCTGCAGCATAATGCAGTCTTCTGGATCAGAAACTGTGGGAACCCCTGGGGTTTATATTATTGCTATCACAAATTAGTTTTTCTAAGAATAATAGTCTAAATGCTGTTCACATTCTAGTAAATACTAGATTTTGTCATGCAAATAAGCAAGAAATTTTTTACGAGGGTGGTGAAACAGGTTGCCCAGAGAGGTGGTCGATGCCCCATCCCTTGAAATGTTCAAGGTCAGGTTGGACGGGGCTCTGAGCAACCTGACCTGGTTGAAGATGTCCCTGCTCATTGCAGGGGGGTTGGACTAGATGAACTTTAAAGGTCCCTTCCAACCCAAACCATTCTATGATTGTATGATTCTATGATAAATAATAATTAAAGGTGTTCCCAAAACATCACATCTCTAAAATTTGGTGAAAGACAGCAAGTTAAGATAGGACAATTTCTAAATGTAAGTGATCAAAATAAATGTATTCATAACAGACTCAGTAGCTGTTATTTGTAAAGTTCTATGGAATTAAATTTATTTCTGTAAGCCTTAAAAAGTTGATAAAATTTAAATGAAATAAAATCCATATTTTTCAATATGTGCTTAGCCATCTTGTGATAGTACTTGATAAAAATAAATACAAATAGTTGCTATTGCTGAGAATTTGGGGCTTGTGTTTTGGTGTGCCTGTGAAATCTATGTTATTGTTCTCTTTCCTCCCCCTGCTCTTTATTTCCTTTCTTTTTTCTTTTCTTTTCTGGAGCAATCAGAAATGGATTTCTGTCCTGCTGAGGTTGTTTACATGTCAAAAGTTTCCTGTTCTTCACTGAAACATTGTGGAGTGGAAACCTGTGGAAGTGAAAAGGAAAGACAGATAAATATATAAACAAACAAATAAAAGAAATCTCACACACTTCAGTTTAGCCAGACAGTAACACTCCCACTGGAAAGCAAGGTTCAAGTTACTGGAGCAGTTAATAATTCTATATATGAATTCTGTCTCTTCTTGGGATGCTGCTGACAAAACATTTGACATCACAAATACAAATCAAGAGAGTTCTGCAACTGCCCCTGAGTTTTAGGGGTGGATTCCCTACTTTGTTCTACTCTTTTCCACTTCCACTGCTTATGCAGCAGAAAATTATTAAGTAAGAGGAACCCCATGGGAAGATCTATTAATGTGGAACAGCCAGAGGTGGTGAAGCTGTATCTGAGAGCAACTCCATTGCTGTCACGTGCGTGATACAGGGCTGTTTCTGGGCGATAGGAGGAGGGGTTGCAGGAAAAGAAAATGGTAGATGGGGTTTCTGCTCTGGAAGTTCTCCAAAGAGCAGTTTTTGTTAGAGGAGCTTTATATATTTCCAGGTTTCCCTGATGCTACAGACTGGGCTTGCAGAGTCTGGCTGAAGGAGCAGTTTCCTTGCTTGTGGTATTCTACAGGGACCTTCAAGCACCACAGAAAATTTCTCTTTTGAACCTTATATAGTAAATGATATTGACTGATGAAGATACTACTAAAAATGTAAACTCAGTAGAGCAGGAAACCCCCAAAAGTAGTGGTCGGAGGATACGCATGGATAAGCCTAAGCAAACTGTGGTGTGCGGTATTAGTGCAGATCCTCACGGTAACATCCTCTCAGCCTTTTTGATTTTGTATTCACTTTTGCATCTGGGCAACCTGACCTTTACATCCATCAGATATTTCAAAAAAAAAAACCCAACTCTGTCTTTCTGTCTAATGTTAAACTACTCAGATCTGTTGTTGTTTGCATTCCTTCTGTAGGTGAACGGTATTGATCTTCGAGGTGCTACCCACGAGCAGGCTGCAGCTGCGCTAAAAGGAGCAGGGCAGACGGTAACAATCATAGCACAATACCAGCCGGAGGGTAAGCAAAATAATAAACTTAAGGACATATGGTAAAAGATAAGTGCTTTAAAGCCACCCATTTAACAGGATGAGGCTGCTGTAGATAGTGCGTTTCCCAGCTATCATCAGAAGTCATCTGGAAGGAAAATTCAAGTGGCAATTCTATCCCAAGGAAATGGCTGTATTTTTGTCACAGACTGTGCTTTTAGTAGTATTTTACGCAACTATAAGAACTGTCTTTAAATGTGCATATAAGAAGACAGTAATCAACACTTAGTTAATCATTTTATTTTCGTTATTGCTCATTTTACGTTCTTTTCTATTCTCCTTATAGAGATAGTGCAAAAGATAAGAATGAAAGGAAGCGCCAGGAAGATCTGAAGTTGCTTCAGACAGTCAGATCAGAATTAAACAAATATAAAGGCTTCTTGCTAAATGCGTAGAGCTTCCCATTATTACTTTTGGATGATGGTGTCCTTGTACCTCTAGGGCAATTAAACCCAGATAACAAGAACTTACTAGAGAAAATGACAGCTTTCTGTATAAAAGCATGAACAGGAAATTCAGCAAAATATAAGACACTTAAGGTGGGATGTATCTTATCCAGCTTTTGGTGTCTAATATTTAGCTTTCCAGAGTTTAAGCTAGTTTCAGTGGGAAAAAGTAGGCATTGATTGATTTTATGAGTCCAGAGTTAAGTAGCAGAACTTCTTCTCATTATCCATGAGCTATGACCCAAATGACTATCGGAGGCTCTCAAGGAATTCATGAAAGGAATATTACTTTCAGATAGGAACTAAAGATGGTTTTCTTACACAGTAGTTGTTACTTTGGAACTCTTCCAGGTGAGTTCAGCAACTACAGGTCTCTGTGAAGACTTGCTGGCACTATTTTATCAGTTTTCAGTAAACAGTTCTAGCTCAATTCACAAGTCCTGCTATGACCTGTCAACACACGTTGATTCTGCCTGATTGTGCCCAGCCTGGGACACATGTGGGTCTCAGGTGAAACAGAACAGTTCTAATACCAGGTTCAGCCAGTCAGTTTTTTCAGAGACACTGGGGACATGAATTAGTAGTCCCAGAATTTATCCAGCATGATACCTTCTTTTGTTTCTCTGGATCCTGATGATAGCACACGAAGAGAAAAACAGCTGGTATTTTAGTCAAACTTACAGTTGTGCTTCAGATCCGGTATCATGCATCGATTTATTGGTTTATCTGCACTTGAGTCACCAAACAGAATACATTAGGCCATACTAAGAAATGGGCAGATGAGAGCAAATGAAATTGCAAGTGTCTATCTCTAGTTAAATAAATGGAACATATTAATATAAAAATGCTTAAGTAATAATCAGAGTTATTTCAAAGAAAAAGTATTGAAAAGCAATTCCATTACAGATAGCTATGCGCACTGGATTCTGAATAAAAGCATGTTCCCATTAGTTCTGGCAGTCTTGTTTGCTGTCTGGCAATTTTATACTGCAATTATCACCGTGGTGTCTGAGTACTTGTAGCAATCACTGGCATTTCAGAGTCATTCTGTGCCACTGTTAATACACAAAAAATGCATCTCTTGACAGATTTTTTCCTATTATATTTCACCTTTTAGTTGACATACTTTCCCCCTACATTTTACCAGCTCTGTACTATGTCAAATTCAGTTTTGGTGAACATGCAATTCAAATGATACTGATGAAATCCATGAAGTATTATATTGCATATTTAATCCATTTTTCCTACAATGTTTCTCCATTCACCAGAAACCCTGTTGAGGGCAGACTAGTCCCAACTGCGTGACTTCTTGTCAGTGAAGCACAGCCAGTTTTCTGTTTCACCCAAATAGTTCAGAACACACTGAAGAGAGTGGAGCTGGTGAAGAAGAGGGCCCAAAAGTTAGCCTTTTTATAGGAAATGATTGAATCTTTTAAGGTAGTGAGAGTATTCAGTAGTTGTCCAGCATGTGTTGTCTTACTGCTGAAATATTTCATTTTAATCTGAGATGCTGGTTAATGCAGACTGTGTGAATACAAGTGTGAAATGAAGTATTTTCTTTCTTTAAAATCCCTAACAGCAAAGAAAGATGAAACAGTTTTAAAACAGCTGTTTAAAGAACCTTCACAGAGAACTATTTAAGGATTTACAGGCCACACAGAAAGACCAGCACACACCAGCATAAATATTTGTCTTATTCTGAAGATCCTGCACAACTCTTTTTGTCCTTTCTCTGTAATTTATACCTGACCTCTTATTTACCATATCTTATCTTGATGCATATATTGGAACATAGTCATAAAACACAGTCTTAAAAATGTACAGCTGTGCTTCCCTCAGGGGCTCCTTGCTTTAAAATGCTTCCAAAACTAGTAAAGTACGTAAGTGAAGTAGGCTTGTAGCTTGATTTTTCCATTTTCATACTGGAAGCTTTGAGATGTTGTTACTACAAATTCAGTTTTTTGGGGGAGATCCAAGAACAGCTACTGGAAATGTTAACCAGTACCTTTTTAAAAATCTTTTCCAGCTTATTAAGCCTTTAGATGTTGTTGCAAACAAACACATTCAATGAAACCTTTAGCTATTGATATTTCAGGTATTAAGTGATGATAAGTACCAGTCAATACTATAAGCCAGCTGATGATTAGCAATTAAAATTGTTAGTAGAAAAAGCTTATGTTCCAATAATTTAGTTTTTATGTAGAAGAGAAAAGCTTACAGCACACTCATCTTGGCAATGTCTCCAAAACCAAATAATATACTTTGCTGTGGGAAGAAAATGAGGTGAATACTATAGAAACAGCTTTCGGAGTTTAAATTTCCCTTTCCTTGTTTCAGTCAAAAGTTCATCTAGGCCTCGTATGAACTCCCTTCACATTTATGTGTATAGACTTGGCAGCAAATCTCATGAGAATGGCAACTCCTGCAAAAAAATCTAGTGCTTGCCATCAACTTGAATAGGTTTTCCTCTTGATATTATGGCACTTTGTTTTCTCATCCTGTCTGGAATGAACAAATGCAGAGATTAGCTCAGATAGAATAGCATCACAGAAATTTTTGAATGCTGCCAGACCTGTGGTTGGTGATGGTGCTTATCTGAACCACACTGCCTGTCCCTCGGATGGAAGTGGTCTTGGAAACAGGAGAAAATTCTGTAAAAGACCACAGATACAGTGAACAAAGGGATAATGGAAAATACAAGCAGTGATTTCATGAGAAGGAGCTGAATGGAAATACAAGGGATAGTATGAAGAATAAAGAACAACTCCTCAGCTCTTCTGCTCTTCAGTCCCTGTTTTCCTCATATGCAGTCACCGTCTTTATTCCCCTCATCTCTCTGAGAAATAAAAGAGAAAAAAAGAGGTATGAAAGTCCAAACGGAAATGCAAATTCTGTGAACAAAAATATGGAAAGATTATTAGGAGCAAGAGGAAAACAAATTATAGAGATTAAAAAATCAGAGCTCAACAGTGAGAGTATATTTTTACAGCTTTAGGAACAGCAGCCATAGCTCTGGCCTTTTTGAGTCATTCCTTACTTTTATTTTAAAAACTGAAAATAACCTGTGTACTGTATCTTATGTACACATGTATTGTGTAAATGGAGGTCAAGTAATGTTAAGCATCACGATCTCTAACAATCATTGTGGATGTAGTTCATATGGAGGTTTAGGCATGTATTCAAAGTACACTGGCCATCCTGCAGGTTTCAGATAGATGACTTCCTATATTCATGCAGCTCACACCTTCTGCACATGGCTGAAATGAAATTAAAGAGAATTTAAGGACCAAGAGCTACTTAGAACAAAATTAGAAGAGGAACCGATCACTTACGTTTAGCTTTGCTCTCCAATTTTTAATATTCTTGGAAGCATTTTAACTCTCCTTCCAGCTTAGCAACTCTCAGATCTCTTTTAAACCATTGTACAAATACGGACCTAGAGAGTAGGTCCTTCTCTTCTGCGAAATAAAAACCCGAGCCTGGAAAATAATCTTAGGGCGGAACAGTGTGTCCCTATTAAAAAATTAATTAGAATTAAAATGGGAATATATACCACACAGAAAAACACTTTGTACACTTCCAGGTTTTTATGCAGGACATATTTTGATTTTCATGGCAAGAGTTGTAAATTACAGCCCAGTGTGGAAGGAGTTAAGAAAAAAAACATGTTGTCAGTGAAACTGAAATACATTTTCAAAGGAAAGTGAACTTTGGTTGAAATAGTGACAATTTGTCCTGAAAGACACAGCCTGGGAGTGGGGACAGACAGAATACTGGACTCCTAATGAAGCTGCTAAACATCTTTTTTGCACATTTTACTCTCAAATGGTCACGTTCCTGTCCCCTGTGGCAGTGTGATGGGGTAGAACTTAGCCCTAAGATTTTTGCAAAAGCTTCAGTGTCAGTGGTCTGCAAGCTGCGTCGTGCTGCATTGCAGTGTTTCTGCAGCTATTCCCTCGCAACAGTCCCTGGAAAATTGTTAAACCACTCAGAAGTTTCATGTGCTTTAAATCTTTCAAGCGAGCCAATTAACTTGCTTTCTTAGCAGCTTGCATATAGGGAAAACATTCATTGATTACAGTTTGATTAGACCAGCTGACAATGAAGAGGTCAAAAAGTTGTTACAGTGGGAGAATTTCTGCTTTATCACGTTTTGAATTAGCCGTTAGCTGCTCGCTTGGCACCTCTGCGCTCGGCGCCTGCTGTGCGGTGGGTAGCTGAGTTTTAGTTAGATATCAGACAGAGAGATACTCTGATAGGCAGTGCCTTTCTTTGCAGACATTAGCTAAGTTAATTATTGCAGAGCTGCACCTACAGTTATAAGCGTCTCACGGCAGCTATGGTATTAAATTCACTTTTTAGTTCTTCTTTTCCTGAATCTGGGAGGCTCGCATAGTGCATTGTAACGGACCCAACTTTCATAAGCAGCATCAGCTTTTACGAAAGTATATTCCTTGTCTTACACGTTCGTCTGACCTACTAATGCATGAGATCTGCCCTTTTTAAAATATCAGAGTAAAAATCCAGGGATTACTTTTACAAGTCTCTTCCTGAACAGTCATGGGTACTTTTTAGCTCTTTCCCTCATTTCATCCCCTGTTCCTGCCTCAAAGTACAAACACTTGTCTCCTGTTCTGGTACAGCAGTCACATATATTCCTGATTCAGATGTTTAACCTTTCCAGATGCTGCAGGAGTAAGGTAGATACAATTATTTATTCTTCCCATATATTTTCTATTTATTCATCTTTGTCTAGGTCACTTCTATACTTTGAAATGTGAATACTCGTGTTAAAGGCCCCTTTTCCCAGCTGTTGAAAATCAGTGTAGCTTGATTACTTGGATAAAGTTGCATTACAGCAGTCGGCTTTCATCTGGAAGCCACTGTATCCGATTGCCAAAGAATGCAAGATATTAGGGTTATATTTCATGCATGTGTATTAAATAATATACCATAATCTGGGAATGGCTAAGCTGGATCTGACCAAAGGCCCGCTTGCTGAAGAACCTGTTTCCAACAGTGACCAACAGCGTAGGGAGAGAAGAAAGAACAGGACGAGCACCTAGTGATACTTGCACTGAACACCGTCCTACTGACCAGAGGGGGTTGAAAAATCCTCTCCTTGTCCTCAGCTGGAAAATATCACCACTGTAAAGATTAACAAAAGCAAAAACCAGTTTAAAGGTATGTCATAGATTGTCCTGCTGAAGTTCAGTGAGTGAATCTTGTTGAGAAGTTTGGTGCGTGTTTTTAAGTTAAGAAAACCGAGAAGGAAGGAGTGATATAAACAAGAAAGCTCGACGTTATGGTAGGATTTTTTTTTTTTCCTTGTATTAGAGCCTTCTTTTTTTAGTTAACACCACCAGAGAAGATGCATTGTTCCAAAACCAGCAAAGTTTTTATTTCAGATCCTAATGTATTAAATAGTTGATAATGCACCAAAGTTCTCCTATGTAGGAGACAAGGACTGCAGTCTCATTCAGATAGCAATATCAAAGACAGATTTTTTTTCTTTTCTCTTTTTTTTTTACCCCTCTTTATACAGTGGCATCTGCAACTCTACTGTTTCCTTATTTACTGATGAAGTTTTTTTACTAAGTTACAGAACAGTGAATTGTTTTCTCTAGCTGATTAAATGTGAGGCCCATGCCACCCTTGCTTGCCCATGAAGTGCCCATTGAAGAGAGGTTAGCCAGATTGCAGATGATGCTGTCAAAACTAGTTCTCTTGCTTCTAATAACTGTAAACGCGTTTTGCTTCAACGGAAGTGCAGAAGTTCACTAAATTGATTGGTATTTGCTGTTTTTCTTTCTTTTCTATGACTTCGGTACCCTTAGGACAAATGCAGCAGTTGCCAAGATAGTACCCTCCTTCTCTGGCCATGCAAGATCCTTGCCTTAGGTATAGCTTTGGTGCCTCTAGTTGCTGCATACTATTTAGAATATACTGCTTTTATTTTTACATTGTTAGACCAAAGTCTTCAACTTCATAATTTCATTTTAAGCTTCACACTATCTTTACCTCAAGTTAAAAAAAAAAAACCAAACTATGTTTAAAGTGAAAAGGACAGTTTAAAAATCTCCTGATCCACTTTCAAATTATTTTCTCTTATCACAGCATTTCCTTTCTGTTTGCCTGAGCTGTCCTCACTTCGGCTTCCACTCTACTGCAGATTAACTCTAGTCCCTAAGTGACTCTGCCTGTGTACGTGAGCATTGCCCCAGCACGGACAGATATTTCTGGGGCTCTTCAGATGCCACAGCTGAAGAAGCACTAGGGATTACAAATGTCCTTTTAAAGTCAAGCCTTTGTAGGATTCTCCTAAGACACAAAAGGTTATATTTTAATTCCTCTGTTAAATTTAAAGATCACATTCCCAGTAGAGTTACACAGTGTAACTCATCCAACATTGAATAGTTTATAAAAAGTGGAATTCTAATTTTTTTTTTTTTTTTTTGCTTTGTCTAAAATAACCAGGACTCACTATGCATGAAACAAGTTTTGGCTTTGATATATTTTTCTAATGTATTGTGCAGATTCGTTTGTGTTTAATGTAGTCATCCCAGTCTCCTAGATTGTATTTGCTGTTTCCTTACAGACTCCTGAGCTTTCTCAATTCCCATTTTCATAAATGTTTCAGTTTACTTATTTTGTAATTCAGTCATATTTAGCTCTTGTTTCTATCAACAGGCTTTAAATTTCCTTAAATACTACATGCTTCCCTAAAGTTGTCAATGTCGACTGTAGGCAATTGTGCAGGGAAAACATGATTTCTTTTTAAAACCTGTCTTTTCTTGTTTTCATTTTAAATGTGATGACATGAAGTTATGTGGGGTTTGTTTCTGTAATTCTTTCTTCCAGCTTCAGTTACAATGCACGTCCTGTTTAGGTTTTTGATGTTCATATACAGCTTTCTCTGCTTAATTATATTGATATATACACAGAAAGAAGTGTATCTGTTAAATCCTCATGCTGGAGATTATTAATTGCTTTGCTTTGCCAATTTATTAATTAAAGTTCAGTAATTTTTTCTTTTTACTGTTTTGCTAAGGTAATCAGTAATAAGTCTCATTGGGAATACAAATAAAGGGTTGATTTTATTTTTGCAACAGCTGTTACATTTGCAGCTGCTAATTTAACTGTTAAGTATGGGCTGCAAATTCTTCCCACTTTTCTTCCCTGTTTTAGATTTCACTAAACTGAAATCTGTTTCACCTGTGGTTTTTCCCTAGACATGACAGCTTTTTCAGAAAACAAGACCTTTCATAATTCTTATTTTTAAAGTTTATAGTTCTTGACACATACAGGGATTGTTTTTAGTGATATTACAGAGCTACGCAAATAAAAACTAAAAAGTAATTTTTTTTTTTTTTTTTTAATTAAATGGGGCCATTGGCTAAGCTGGTTGCCCAAGGTCTCTTGGTGGAGAGACGTAAGCCCTCTGAGCTCGTTCAGCCTTTTTGGATGAGCTGATTCTCTTCTCACTAGCTATAGAGGAAACTTCGATGACTAACTTAGGCTGGAGGGACAAAGCTAAGGCTGGTTGAATGAACCTCTTCTGGTGTCCCTGGGAGTAGCTACTGGTAAAGCACTGTGCAGACAGATGAAGTTGCTTTCTCCAGCTCACCAGGTAAACTGCTAATGAAGCCAGAAATAAACCCTTTGAGCCCTATGCCTTTGGTTTAGTCACTAGACAACACTTTCTCTCAGCAATAATTCTTGAGGCAAGTTAGTACAATTGTTACTTTGACGGAGGGAGAAAAAAAATGGGAAAAATCACAGACAACTTAAAGTTGTGATTCCAGTAGAAAAATGTAAAAATTAAGAGTTTCAAGGCAAGATAGGAGATTTAAAGATAATTATTTACTTGTAAGTTGAATTTTAGGTAAACTGATTGGTTGATTTGAATTTATTACCCACGGATGAGAACGATGGCAGAGTGTGAGAAATAAAAAATAAAGCATGCACTATTTAAATAGAGAGGCACTAAGAGGTAAAGGGAAGGTCTACTCACAGGTGTTCCAAAGCGCTGCACTTGCAGGCACAGCTTTTTAAAGGATTTAGCTTACAACAGTGAATAGTGACCCTGCTCTGTGTGCCTTCCTAACTCCGATCTCTGCTCGCTGAGAGTGGCGACATAAGGGATATTTAGTGAAAGTATAAATACTGCTTTGAGGTGCACTTAAATGCTAGGTGATCGTGTCATTATTAGGAAGAACAGAAATGCTACTGAGTAGGCTTTTATGCACTCTCACAAACACACAGATACGCACGCAGCCATTGGAAACTGGAATTTGGGATCCACAGGGTGAGATTTTAAGAGCTGCATGGGATGCCTGCAGTAGATTTCTTCACAGCTGTCATATGCCACACGTTCTTAGATTGTAAGTGTGTGTGAAGGATAAGTAAGAAGTTATACAGTATCAAATTGCACACTAAGCTGTGCCTGAGATAAAACTATTTTTCAGCAAGTCAATTCAATGCCTCTGAAAATACTTCTACAATAAATTCCCCTTTTTCCATGAGCTTTGTCTACGTCATTCTTACATTACTTTCTTTTTCATGACTGTTAACCTGGCAGTTGACAAGAGAAATAAGAATAAGATTTAGACTTCATTTTCAATCTCAGTACTTAACTACAGACTCATTGAAAATACTTAATTAACTCCAGCATCATTGAAAGAATGTCATATGTCATGTAAGCTTCAAAAAAACCCCTCTGCTTAATATTAATTTTGAGTAAGAAAACCTTTTACATGATAGATGAATGCACTGAAGAAACATAGTAGCTTTGATTTTAGCCTCTTTCACCTGTATGGGTTCCCATATAATGGCTACATTAGAGACTTAAGTGAAAGCTGAAGTAAATGGAAAATTTTTTTTAAAAAATTAAATATTAACCATAGTTCAGTGAAGAAGCCTTTAAAGATATAACATCATTTATCTATAAAGTAAAAATATATATGTATTTTAACCTGAGAATCCATCTTCTTTTAGAAACTCTAGTATCTATTGAATACAAGTAATTTTTTCCCCTGGGTTTCAGGGTTGGAGATGGTTTCAAAGAGATTATAATCAATATTTTCTAAGCCAGGTGCTCGAAGTTAAACTCTGAAATAGAAATATCCTGATCTGCTGCACAGCTGAATTATGTGAAGGATCACTTCTGTTAAAATTCAGTTTAATCGAATTTTGTAGCTTAAACATGGCCTTAGAAGTCTGGCATTAGTCACCTGTTCTGGAGAGTTTGTCATTGGACATCTTGAAGTACTTTCTAGTGACTTTCTAATTCCCTTTGCAGTCTGCAAGGGAAGCATGTGAGACTAACCCTTGTAATAATTTCTATTTTTAACACTTAGCATATTGCGTATTTGCTTTTAAAAGGTTTACACAGAGTAGCTCAGAGTTACGCAGAAAATTCAGATTTTACAAACTTTGAACAACATTCATAAATGCTAAGTTTAATTGCTGCTTCAGTGCTGTTTGGTGCCTAAATACACAAATGTGTAACGAACATGTTAAGAGTCAGTCGGCTTACTTTAGCTTCAGTTTAGTGCATATGCCTCCTAGACAAGAATTTTCCTTTTTTTTGGGAGAAACTCAAGAGTAGGGGTTTTTGTTGCTGTTTTTTTTGTTTGAGTCCTGCCCCCCCCACCCCCAGTAATTCTGGATCCTTATGTTTGTCTGCATTGGGCCACCAAAACTGATGTCAAACTCATCAGCTGCTTTTGCAAATCTTGCTACTCAGCATTTGGGGATATCTTTATGTGGTCATGAACTACACAATATAGATCAGGGCAGGTCTTGCTTTGTGGATAGTGGGGTCCATCCCCACCAGAACTTTACAAACCTCGCTAAAAGTCTTTCTTTGTCATTCTGTGTTACTAGTGATGTGTAACAAGTTTCCATATATATGTATATAGCACTTAAGCACATCAGAGTCCTCGTGCGTTTGCAGTGCCGTGTCTGAGTCTTCCTTCCCTCTTGTGCCAAGTGTGGACAGCCTGTGTGGGAGCATGCGGAGGCGATGACTGAGACTGATTTTCTTAGTTTGCTTTTGCACCAGTCTGGGCACCAAACCAAACAAAAATTATATGAAAATGGGTCTGCAAAGTAGCCCTCAGTGGGCATTTTGCTGGTTATCCCCTGACTTGCAGGGACAGGCATGTGGCAATGGGGACTGAGTGTGAAAGGGGGACAGAGGAGAGAGCTGCAAGAACCTGATACTCTGACTTTTCTGTGATTTCATTTGTGAAGTGAGTGCTGAAAGTTCGTTGTACAGCTGGGTGCTTCAGTGGTAGTTCTAAGTTTGTGGGTTTTTTTTTTCTGCGGATGTGTGTCCATACTTTTTGATAGTGTTCTTTTAAACCTCCATTGTGTTACACATGTATCTGTGTGTTTGTGCAAAATTTTGTGTGGAGACTCCCACCACCTAGCCATTCAAGCAGCCTCTGATATAAATTATCAAAGCTAGGTCTGAATAAGGGTGGTCTGCCTACATGGCTTGGAGGGTAACACACAGGTACTCTAGCTTGTGTCCCAAGAGTAATGTAGCTGCATTATTTTTTCCTGAAATTATATGCCCTGCATCTCTGCTAGATGCTCTGAAATTTGCATCTGTCTTAGAAATCCAGCCCCTTTATAAAGGAAGACAACTCAGTGTAAGGTAAGTATCTTCTTTATGATGGGTTGCTAGTAATCCTTCCCAGTTGTTTGTAAGCCTATAGTAAGTATTGACTACCAGAAGAGAGTTCACGTTCTTATCATTCTTGGGTTGGATCCAGCAAAAATCTAAAATTATGCAGTCTGTGGTTACAAAAATTCAAAAGCAAAGTGTAACAAACAGATGATGGTGTTGGGAAAGAGAATACTGGAGTTCTGACAATCAGTGGGTACTGATTCTCTCCTTGACTTTGTATAACTCTCTTCTGCTTATTTTGTTAACCGGCACAGCCACCCTTAAGGATCAGAAAAGTGTATTATGGATTAGCCAGTAACTGTTTTTTGAAAGTATGGAGAACAACGTAAGTGCTAATTATTGTACAGAAACTGTAAGTTTCAATGTTAGGAGTCAACCTGCCTTGGAATAAAGAATTCATAAATTAATGTCATTACTCACAAACTTTATACATTTAGCATTGTCATAAAATAACCCAAATAGAGGAGAAGTATCTGCAGCATGATGGAAATATCTGCTGCAAAGGAAAATGCTGAGTATCTTGAGCACAGCAACTGCCTTATTCTGTCTTGGTTTTGCATTCCCCATAAATATTTTATTTCAATTAAAAGAGATAAAATTGCATCAATTATTTCTTATAAGGGACTGTATGAAATGAGTTTAAAGTACTGGGAATGAAGCACCATTGGTTCTGGGCTAAAGGAACTGCAGTCCAGCATGTGGCTAGGGGCAGGCCTGCTTGGAGCCTGGGCTTCACCTCCAAGCTGTTTTCAAAGCAATTAGAAGTGTGATCATCTGTTTTCTGTTTAAGTCCTTTCATAGTGGAAATTTATGGAGTTTTACTAAATGGACTTTTTCACAAATCCAGCTGGTTTCCATGGGAATTTTCATCTGCCAAATTTCAAAATCAGAGGAATTCAGAAAAAGTCCAAATTATTTCTATTCGAAAGTGCTTTTGTGGTACTTTTATGATTTATACAGTTTGGGTACCTCATCTCCACACTTTCTGCTCCTCAGATTGTGGTCACTTCTCCCAGGATATCCCATAGACAGAAGCTCATAAGTTGCCTCATTTCTTGGCCCTGAGAGTAGAACAGGGCCAAGTGTAGGAGCGCAACACAACTATTTTCCAAATGAGAATATTTTCGGTTGAGGGCCGAAAATACAACCATTTTAGGAGGAGTAAGGGAGAGAAACCAGTTCTGGTAAACTTGCTCTTCTGAAAAAGGGGTACAGATTCCTGCCATCATGAAAGAAGCTGAGTTTATGCTCTTTAAGTTGCATTTCATTTTTGGTCATGCTCCTGCTGGAGATCTTTCTGTGATGTTTCAAAACGAGTCTGTAGGTGTCTTAGAGAGGCATGGGAAAATCTGAGGGTGCGAGAAGGTAAACAATACTACAAGTGTTAGGCTTGACCATAAGGTAAAAAAAAAAAAAAGTATCATTTAAGGATAAAATAAACAATTGATATATTTATTTATATGTATATATACTCCTTTCCATGTACACAAAAGGAAATAAAGGTCGTAGCTTTGCTGATGTTACTAAGTCCTTCTCAGAGTGAAAACTGCTGGTAGCGCCTTTCTGCCCTGAAAGTCACATAACATTCACTGCACGAGGATGTTATGCTAGAAGCCCACATTCAGATGGCTTAAACCCAATGTGCCTACCAATACGGCAACTATTATTATTATGTTTAATATTATCTCTTTGAAGATGCCAAGACACTCAATAGGAAAGGCTAGGCACAGGGAAGCTTTAAGCTGTCCAAATCTGGGTCCAGAAGCAGAAACAGAATGGTTGATACTTCTCTTCTGTGTGAATAAGGTCCAGATGTGATACTGTGCTGTCTGTTAAGATGGGTCTTATGGTAAGAGACTGATAAAAAACTTCTACCAGAAAAGTCAATGTTTACCACTGGTGTAATTGCTCTGGTTCTTACAATAGAGTTTTAACTTCTGTGAAGAGATTAAAGAGTATTGCATTGTCAGTTAGGTAGATTCCCTGTGACAGTCTACCAGGAATCTCTGGTCTTCTACTAAGGAGAGATTTTGCCTTTGAAATCTCTCAATATATTTCTGGGTTAGCCAAGAGTGACTGAAAAATAGCACAACATGTTTCTCAGCTCCTCTTACCACATCCAAGGGACGGCCTATTATCTCCTTTAGCATTTCTAGATCTGGAAAACAATGAGGTGAGATGAGCAGTTGATATTGAGACCTTAATAGTAGCCATTGAGTTACAAGTGGTTCATAAACTTGTCCTAGTACTTTTTTTAAGCATTAATTCCAATGCAAGTGAAAACAATGACTGCTGATTGCTGTTTACACTTACACTGCATTCTCTCCTAAGTCTCTTTGCATTGTTTCTAAGTTTGAAAACTCAATCATATTTAAATTGCTTGCATCAGTATAGTAAATAAAATGGCAATTACTGAGCAATCTGCTTTCTAACACATTAGGTGATTTATGGCTGCAGTAGGCAGTGTATTAAAATTCTGTCTGTGAAATTAAAAATATAATGGCTGGAAAACCAAATATGAGCTCAAAGGAAGCTATAAAACTCCCAAATAATTAATGGCTAGCACCAAGGAAGTGGTAGATAGCGTTAAAAAATAAAAAAGTAGGTAAATTTATTCAGAAAGGTAATAGGATTTGGGTTGTTTGATAGTCTAGATTTCAAACTCTGCATAGGAAAGAATGCAGTGTTCAATTTTCTATTCCTATTTCCAGGGAAAATAATAGCATAACCACTTGTAAAGTTAGCCCTAGCGAAACGCTAACACGGATGACAAATTTTAACACCGGGCCATGTAAATAAGGCGGGGTTAAAGCATCGAAGGAGCAGGCAGCGGGCTAGGGCTGCAGAAGGAAAGGGTCACAAAACCCCTCTGCCTGTTTCGCCTGTGCCAGAGCCTTGGACAGCCCCGCAGGCAGCTGCCTCCGGCTTCGCAGGAGGGCTCGGTGTCCCTCGTCCCCTGGGTGGAAGGGGTGAGCCTGGCTCTCGGAGGCTCTCCCTTTCCTCTCCATCCCGGCTCTGCCCCTTCTCTCTGTCCCCCTCCTTTTCATTGCAGAAGGGCCCGGCCTTTCGTCGCGGGGGCAGAAAAGATCACGTTTTCCTCTACTTCAAAGGAGGCTCAAACTGGCTTTGTGTGTAAGACACCGGTCCCCAGTCTTGCAATGTGATTATCAGAAAGAAGAGTTCTGTGAGGGTTTTTTTTTCCAAGCCCGAAGAGGTGTTTTCTCATATTTTCCTTGTTTCCCCACAGATTTTCACTCTCAGTTCATGGTCTGTTGTGGCAATGCCAGCAGAAGAGGGCTTCTTGACCTCGTGGTTAAAGCATAAGATTGACAACCGGGCATCGTGCGTTCTTCTTAACTCTACCACTTACATTTGCATTGCTTATCAAGGTGGTTTTTTTGTTTGTTTGGGGTTTTTTTTGCCTTTTTCCTCTAGGTTCTTCTGCTGTTATGGTATTGCAGACCACTTTGGTCCTTTATATGGTGTTGTTTGTAAAATGAGGTGTGACGTAGCAAGGGGTAATGAAGCATGATAAGAAGAACGTTGTGAAATTTCATGAGAGCCCTGTTCAGCACTTCCCATTCACCAAAGCATCCCTGCTGAGTTCACTGGGTCTTGAAGCCAGGGGGAGTTTTAGTGAGTAATGTGCAGAAACAGGCTCTTTGACTACGGCTTAATCCTGAGATACATTTTGTGACTTCAGTGGAAGCTGTGCATGTCCAACGATTGTCATATCAGTCCATTTTCGTTTGTAAAGTACTTTGAGATCTGCTGGAGAACCAGGCTATTATTCAAGCTTTAGTATGCACTGCCATGAGTGAGCTGATTTTGTGTTTGGGCATAAGTAATGGTTGTGAGCAACATGGTTAGCGATGTATTTGTGGGACAGGAATCCTGCATTAAGTATAAGAATAATTCATTATTTTAAGGGTTTTAATTATGTTCATGCATTCAGTTAATTGTGTGCAATTTTCAAAAAAATCCCTCTGTGACTTCAGGAAGATATAGGACCCCTAAGTCTTTTTATTTGATATGACTTGGGGTCCTAAGTCCCCTAACTTACATCTTAGTATAGTCCACGTGTTTTCCAGGCAAAAATGAACAAAAGTCTGGAAACCGAACTCATGGTTCTACGGTGAGCTGAGTTTTAATGCCAAAAGCTGGGACTTCACTTCATTTGTATATCAAGACTGCAATGTATTATTCAAAGTGACATAACTTACTTTATAAACATTTTTTTTGAGAATTCATAAGTAAACGTACTTATAAACCAGTTTTATTAATAGGTCTCTTAAATTATTCAATACTTGAAGTCAGATTTTTTTGAGTGCCTTCTTCAATAGAGGTTGCCATATAATACTTTCCTTAAAAGAATTCCACAAAGAATTTTCCTCTTTAGAAAATGGAAGCAATGTTTTCACTAGGTCTGATGCCAAAGGCATGCTGCCTCCTTTTTCATAGTGGCCATCATATTTTACTGTTCTGAGGCAGCTGTTTTCACATTTCCAATTCTTAAACACCCTTGGTTTTCTTTTCACTATAAACAGATCTGTAAACTTCTAGGTTTGTAAATCTTGCTTGGGGCTAAATATATATCCCTGTAATGTATTTTACCTTAAATTATTGATATGTATGTTCAATTGTAACTTTATCTTAATGCAGTTTTTGTCTGGGAATTATTATATAATGCTATTCGAGAAGTCCTCAATTGCCTTTTGTGTAAGAAATTTAGATATTAAATAGTGAGATAAATTTCTAGAGTATTCTTTGTATTCTTACTGACTGGGGAGATTTGCTTCTTCATGTCTGTGATAAAGGTTGCTGGGGCTTATGTAGCTCTCATTTATGGGGCAGTGTTTTATTGAATTTAGCATGTAGTATTTGTACTGCTATGGTCCCTAGAAGGCCCACTTACAGACAGCAGTAAGGCATTGTAAAAACACAGAATATGAAGATTCTGGGTGTCTCTGACAGCTGATAAAAAGCGCTAAATAGGTAAAGACAGCCAAGTATCCACAGGAAGCAGTGAGGTAATATTGGCCAACGTGGCAGGGTGGGAGCCCAACTGTGTCAGGTTTTCCTGCAAGTAGCACGGTTAAAGAATAAGGATTCGCAGACGAACAGTGAAAATAGTGTACGGATAGTCCCAAATTGTTCCTTCTAAGCTTTAGGGGATCCCTGAAAGAAAGCGTGAGGGACCTGTCTGAACGTGTGACAGGCCAATATCAAACACCCAACGTCATGGGCCAGGTAGGGGTAGGGAGGTCGTCCAGATCCTGCGTGAAGTGTCCAGAGGGCTGTCTAGAGCCCTAATTGTGGCTGTTATTAGTGTTGGGGTAGAGGTCTGGTGCAGCAGATCGGGCTGACCACCCGCACACTGGTGCTGTTCTCCTGCCGTGGTCCGGAGGGACGCGGCTGCTTTGGTTGAGGCCGTAGGGCAGCGGAGGATTTCGAGGCCGCAGGAATGTCATCCGGTGACAAATGTCACAAAATATGACGTGGTGAAAGCGCGTATGAAAAATATGGCCAAGTAAACTTCTCCGAGTCAATGACAGTCTTTCACAGTGCCCATGGGCACACGGAAGGGTTACGTGACTACATGTGAGACATGCGGGCACACACGCACACCCACGTAGCTCTTTCCCAGTTCTGGTCCCCTGTCTCTCTGTCTGCTTTTTACTGGCTTTTTCCTATAAACTCTTTGATGCAATTTCTTTTTATGCTACGAAAACATTGGATCTTTCGAATCAAAATTGTAAAGGTTTTCATTGCAGCATATAAACGTTTTACAGTCATGGCTCATATTTGAATTTCATAATAACAGAGAACAAATTTAAAATGAGTCACCAAATGTGAACATGAGTTACGTTAACCTGATATAACCCCGTTGCAGTGTCACTGCTGGCATTAACTCCAACCTTACATCTCATCATTGTAGAGGGCTGACTTACAGATCACTTCTGCAAGCTGCAGTTTGGAGATACACCATGAGACTGCAAGGATCTCTTGATGGTGCTGTTGCGATTGATGGCTTGTCATGCATTTGGTCTCAGGAAGGTTCTTTAAAATATGAATATAAAATGGCAATAAATAAATAAATAATATTAATACATAATAATATGCAATTATTGTTTAGGCTTTTAATAAGTGAGATTAAATCTAGGTTTTCCTATTAAATAATCTAAAATTATTTATAACATGTTAAATGCATTTACACTTATTTCTCTCCTGACTGTGAGTTTTTAATGCACAATAATCAATGTGAAGTCCAAAACTGGTATTTTTACTTATTGTATTAAGCCTACAGCATTAGCAATCAACAGGCGCCAGATAAGAAAATACAAAACTATTACTTCCCATATCTCAAATTATTTATACAAAAGCTGTGTAAAAAATTGCTTTATCTATTATTTGTACTATATTTCAATTCATTTGTCCAAATAATTAAAATGCAGCTTCTAACAATAGGGTGGTAATGAAAAGCAAATGAAAAAATATGTGTTCATGAATACAAGAACAAGAAAAAGAAAAATACAGAGTTAAAAATTATTTCGTTTAGGTTTTGTTTGAAAATAATGAAATAAATGATTTTATTCTGATTCCTTCAGTTTCACCAGCAGGCTCATTTTCCTTGTGGATCTTCTTGGTTTTATTATTCCAAAGCACAAAGATTTTCATCTTGAGCGTGTTTCAGATTACAGCCTTTTATATTTTCCCCCTCAACTTTTAATCTGACTGGCTGAGACATTTAACTGAGATGAAACTCAGAAGAGATGGACAGACATTTTCAGTGACTCCAGACAGATTGGTTTAGAAGCTTAGCAAAAGGAAAACCTTTTCTACATGTTGTTTTGACAACTGAAAAATGCTGCTGAAAGATATAATTCAATCTGACATGCTGGGAGATTGTGTAACTTCATCCATAATGATGGGCATATGTGTCAACCAAGGTATGGATTTTCTTAATGTTACTCAGATTTCTGAATAAGTTTCTCCGAACCGGTCAGATTTGGTTATTGTGATTTAATTACTTCACTGCATTGGTTAGTGCAAAAAGGCTACCGTGCTGTACGTCTCATCTCCAGCACGCATCTCGCTTTGTGCTGCAGGAGTAAGCTGCACACAGTAGGAAGAATAAACAACCACCTCTGAAAAATGAAAAATACAGATCTGCATTCTAAACAGTGAATCCTCTGGGCCTTATGAGAAATCTTTTGCTAAAGAACACAGTTTGTTACTTTGTCATTGGATTTCACAATGTTATGGTAGAATCTTTTAGCCAGAAGGAGTTGGTGTCGTTTTGTCTTCTGCACAAGTGTGACCAGTATATGACAGCCCGTATAGGAGGATTGTGACAATGGTCAGCCTTTGCAAAGCTATCTATAGCTTGGGTCTCTGAATGGCCTCGCAAATCTGACAAACAGCACATTCAGCTTTAGAGGGGAACTTAGAGGAAATTGTTAGCTAACTTTAAAAATACATTTTTTCTGTCCTTGTTGCAAGGAGTTTCTAAGACAGTGAATGGAATCTGCAGTCATGGTCTTCTTTCCTCTTGCAGAGCTTCCAATAAGTCTGTGTGTGCGTACACATGACTACATGGTATGTGTGTGCTTGTGTGAATTTTTAAACCAACGTCCATAATCAAAGAACAAGCAGGTTGGTTTGAAATCAGCATTAATTATGACAAAGTAGAGACAGAGCAGACAACATGCATGACATTTTGTCAATTAATACGATTAGTAATAAATGAGGATCTTTTTTACTGTTTCAAACACTCCAGAAAAGAGTCTTTTTTGAGTCTGAATAATCTAGGGAAGACAGTATAAATGGAGTGGCTTTTGTTAGGTGCAGGTCTGTGCTTAATTATGTCAACGGCTGCTTCGAGACCCCTACCCAGAACTACATTTCTTAAGCAAAGCTTTGACCCATTGATGGCCAGAGGGATTTCCTGGAGTGGAGCAGCCGTGAGTTTAACTCCTGAATTTGAGTGCCCAAGCTGCGAGTCCGTGTGCCAGCCGGGTCTCAGCTCCTGGCAAGATCGACCTCCTACATGACCATGGGCAAGAGCTCCAACACTCAGTTGCCATAACACCTTGATTGCTTCAATGCAGTTGTGGCAAGCAAAGTACTTCCTTGTCCTTTTGCAGTAAGACACAATTGTAAATTTGAGAGTGAGGCCTCTAATAAAAAGTCAGCTCCTTATATGCCTTAAGCAATGGAAACACATTTTCTCTGTCGCAGTTTTCAGAATGTCCAGGTAAATTTTAAACATTTTTTGGCATTAACACTGTATAGATATAATTCTTTATTGACTATCGCCCTGACTACATCTATACTAACAAAGTACATAGGGATATCTCAAGTCTTAAACTGATATCATGGTTCCTGGTACAGTTTTTGGCTTGGGCAGAGAGATACCTTTGCAAACAAATGTTGGCCACGGTGTAGGCATTAGCTCAAACCACATGGCATTGCCATTCAGCATTTTAAGCAGAGCCAAACTATTTTAGCCTTATGGATGTTCATCAGCTGGTCTAAAAGCCAGAAAATCATCCCTGGCCCAGTATCTAGGGTATATTTAGCCATAGGGCCCTCTCTACAGACATGGACTTGCACGAGTCATCTTAGTGGCGGCAGCTGGACTCTTTAGTTGAGTTTATATGATTTGCTCTGGCTACAATCTTTTCCTAATAACGGAATAATAGAAATGTTTATGATTCTAGATTTGAACTTGAGATTTAAATCAATATTTACCTCATGGAAAAAAAAAAACCCACAACAGAAAAAACAGGCTTGGACAAAAAGCTGCCTTCTATGGTTATTTTTACCTCACATCCATTTCTTATTGTCTCTGTTTGCATTATGTCCCCCTCTGTCACCGATTTGTTTTTGCTATTTTTCAAGTTTCTGTTCAATCACTGACCTATCGTTCTTTTAAAACAATTGCTTCTTAGAGTGCCTCACATTAAAGAAGCAATCACAAAATCATGACCTAAAAAATAACTTTTATTCTAAAGAACACTTTGATCTTTTTCAAACCATAGTGCTTTACAAAATCCAATTAATTTTCCCAGTGTGATTCCTTTTAGTCAAAGTGAGTGAAGAGTACAGAATAGTCATGTTACTTATTGACCAGAAGCTGACTAATTCACTGTCTGTTTCTCATGCTTTTACCAACATTTGCTGATGTTTGGGTTGTGGATGCTACTGTGGATGTTTATTTGCTTGTAAGTGAATATTTCTAGCAGCTTTAGCTTCATAATTTTATAAAACAATTTAAATGTCAGAGCATACTTGAATTGACATTCTATATATAAACTTGGAATTTTTTTCTATCAGTATTACCTTGCAGATTACCTTGAAAAGAAAGTTATTACCTCTTATCAGGATGAGATCAATATCATGTGTTATAAGAACTTGGTTTCTAAATGCCATATGGCTAGTCTTGGCTTAATTTTCTTCCTCTTCCCTCTCCAGTTTTCATTTCCTTCTTTTTTATATTGTATCCTGATTTTATACTGATTTGTAAAAGGATGGATTTATAATATGTCTTTAGTATAGTGCTTATTGTATTGGGTTAAGCCTATCTTTTGTTATTTAAATCTGAAGGATTTTGCCCTCAGGAATAAATCATCTGAGTTCTTTAATGGACCTTTTATAAATACTACAGCTCTTCTCTGCTCATCCTTGAGATAAAGCTGCTCTTAATTCAGTATTTTTAAATTAGGCTTGATTCTCCTCTGTTTAATTGAGAGTGGAATCCAAAGAAAATAGCATAAATGCCAAGAATCTGACAGCACTGATCTGAAATGTCTTTGGTCCCGTTCTGAGCACAGCACAGATAAAAGACACATCAGAGAATTGCAGTGGCCTTTAGAAGCCTTGCTCAGGTAAAACTGCACCCTGGCTATTCAAAGCTTTGGTTCAACATTAAATTCATTTGCTTGTTCCGTGGCCTGTACTGCTGCGTCTTGTTTGTTTTAATTCTGTTCAGGTTCCATTTTACGCTTCCTGTCATTACTTCTAAAATGTTCTGGTTTATTCTCCTTGTGTTGGGACTCATTTTAGTCATTTAAACCCATTGGTGACTACCTGACCAAAACGTTTATGGAAGGTGCTTTATCCATGCATAATTTTACTTCTTGATTTCAAATCACAACCTCAGTTCTATACTATAGTCTAAGCAAGAACCGGTTTCTCTCTAGCAATCCTTTACAAAGTTCTGTGTAAATAAGCAATCTTGTGTTTCAGATATCTTCCTTGATGTATTGCTTCTGTTTATTGTCTCTATCCTTATGCCTAACTAGTTCAAATTCTCCATTACTCTTAATTTATTTGTTTTCCCCACAGTTGTGTAAGAGGGTTCTGGTTTGCCTTTTTATTATTACTTCTAAGGAGAAAGTAGAAACTGATTGATAACTTTTCAGTGGAGTAGTTTTTATTAGAAAATGTCAATTGTGCAGAATTGGCTTTTTGAAAACTCCATGAGGATAACTGGAAATTAGGCATATTGCTTTTACATGTGGGAGTCAGAGTTTACGGCTCCCAATTCCCTTATTCCCATACTATCTCTCTACGGAGGGTAATCTGTTCCTGCAGACCATCCAGTTCAAGTGGCTTCAGCAATTTCAGGATCAAGCCTGACAGTGGAAAAGGAAGAGGTTTGGGGTTTTTTTTGTTGGGGGGGTTTTTTTTGGGGGGGGGGGGGTAGTTTAGTTTCAGTTCAAATTTGAGAGAATTTTGCCTCCAAAATTCAATTTTTTTCTTAGGTTGGAGAATATGTTTCTGGCTCGACAAACCTCTCCATCCTGGCACTGTATGCAACTGTAATATGGATGGAGCAGAGCTCAGCCGTTCCTGCTCTCTCCCATCCACTGAGAAAGAGCGTGTGTTGTGCTGGGTGCTACCGGAGAGCCCTTCTGACCGAGGCATCCTAATTTATACCCCATATTATCTCTGCACATCCAGTCTCAGGATATATGTCTGGTGCATGTAATCTCTGTGCCTCGGTCCCCACTCAGTCGCAGACTTACCTCACCTCTCTTCTGCTCTGTTCTCTGCCTCCTATTCAAAAATCTCTGCTTCAACTTCTTTCCATTTTTCCTGCTTTGGCACAGTCCTTTACCGTATGTTTGTGATTCACCAGCTGTCTTTAACATCTTTCCCTTGCTCTGTTTAGTAATTCTTCCGTTAGGATGTATCCCAACAGACCGCATCTGTTTCCCAAGGGCTTCCTAATGCCGTGCAAACCTGAACCTCTTCTGAACGCATCAGCTTGGGAGCCGGTCATTTGAAGCAGTGCTGCTCTGGCAGAAGGATGGACCGGCTGAACTATCCGTTCCAGCTCTCATCTGTTTGTGCCCAAGGTCTGTGGCTCCAGCGTGTGACTGGCTTTTCTCCCTGACATAAAGAATGTCATTAGTTTTGTTTCTGAACATACCAACTCAAAGGTCTCCTGAAAGCTAATTTAATTCAAGCTGAATTTGAACTTAACAGATGCAGTAGCTGATTCTCAACACCTCCTCCATGTGGAGCTTGCTCCTTTTTTAACATAATACCTCTCCAGTACTGACCAAGTTTCCTAAGTGCTTTGCATGCATACCACTATAGCTGTTTAACGGCCTGGTTTAAGTGCTGTATTGCCTGTTGAACCAAAATTTGGCTTAGCGCTGTCTAAACAAATGATGCGGGGCCATTCGCAGCCCCTGCGATCTCTCAGCCTCACACCTAGGTACGCTGCCAGCGATGAAGGAAGGATGAGCAAAGCCAGGGCAACAGGCTTTGATGAGTCACAGGTTGTTGCACCCGCTATGCATTGAAAAATTAATAGCTCTTAAAATAAAGATTATTTTATAATAAAGATGACTTGAGTTGAAATCACATAGCAACTGAGCATATGCCCTGTGTTCAGATTGTATGATCCGCACGGCACGTGCCTGGTGACAGATTTACTCCTATGTGCTTAGCAGGTGCAAACAGCCCCAGCTGATCTCTGTGAAAAGACGTTATTGTCTTGAGCCCTCCTCCAGAATTTTTCTGGTCTTAAATTTGTAGCTGAGGCTCAGCTGGAGTCTTACGGATTGGCATCTGTCACACATGTTGACACAACATGTCTCACAAGTGTTACTAGTCATTCTTTTTCCAGCACGGACTTTCTTCTGCTGTGGGCCACAGGTCTGTCTTCAACACAGAAATTCTGTGCTGCTTATTTTTTGCCTCTTACAGCAGGGAGAACATAAGAAAGAATAAAGACTGTAAGGAGGAGAACGTAGTAGATGAATAAGGATTCAAATCAGGTTTCGTGGCAGGTTTAATGACTGCTCTCCCTGCTTCTTCCAGATCCCCTTCAGTTCAATGTCTTTTCTGTGGCTGTTGCTCTGTAGTGCAGCAGTGCTGCATCTCATTTGGCAGCCCCAACCTGATGCTTATTTCATTCTTCTGAGGCTCTCACAAATGCAGGAATTATTTTGGTTTGGTTCTCTTTCTGAGAGGAGCCAGATTTTTCTCATCAACAACCAGGACTTCATTTCTGCTCAACTACCTAAATCCTCTGAATTTTCTTGTGCTGTTTCAAAACTTGCAGACTTTTCCTTTCCATGGATTAACATTGGGTGGGTTGCGCTCTCCTGGCACAATGTCATAATCCAATCAATTTTCGGAGCAGTAACTACGTGATGAAAGCATTTCTCTTTCCAGCTGCGGTGTGGCTGTGGGACAGAGGCAGCAGAGGTGCCTGCCCCCCTGCCACCCCCCTGGCCTTCAACATCACCAGGAGCGTGGCATCGCTCCTTCCCTCCCCAACAGGATCAATTCACCCCTTTAGTCACCTGAGATCAGCTTTGCAAGTGTTGTCCAGCCCCAAGAAGCTGGCACAGCAGTTACATCCAGAAATGCGGTAAATCACGTCATTCGTGAACTGACTCTTTGGGGAAATAAGCCATTCTCAGGGGGGTTGCGCTGGCTGCCAGCATAGATGTTTTGTTAGGCTGTTATCTTGGGATGCGTTTATTTATCAGGAAGGAACAAGGAAATTGGTAGGAGCGGGGAGGGGTTTTTATTCTGCAACGGGGAGTTTTTATCAACTGTAAATTTGGGGTTTTTTAACCAGTTCTGAGCGTTAACATTGTGATTCTGCTTTTAAACAATTCTGCGTGTGATTTATGCAAGCAATCTGCAGTTCACGTAACTGAACCATATGAGTGCTCAGCTAATATCAGCAGAGGGAGGTTACCCCACCCCGCAGGGAGCAGCTGACTAGTCCAAGTCCGAAAAACAGCTCATCTACGGCAAACAGTGGGTGCATCACAGCAGCAAGGTGTAATAACGGGATTGAGGTGCCTGCTATTTTGGCAGCCAGAGCGATTGTGAAGGCAAAGGAGCCCTAAGATGGGGATGTTTCACTGACTCACCTGTCTCTGTGACGCTGCAGAAACAGAGGCAAGTGATGATGGTGGACTGGAGGTGGGTCTGTTAACTCTACTGTCAAGATGATAAAAAAACTTGAACTAAGTCAGCAGAAGCCGTTTAGAAGCAAAAGGCATTAGAGCTCATTGCTAACTCCCCAAGGAGTCCAGCTCCCCATCCAGCTATCTCCTCTGAAAACTTAGAGCCTTATGAACAGCAGCGATAACTGGAAAACAGTGCAAGATGCTGTCAGGAAGTTTTATTGTTTCCCCATGGACACACAAAAGATTTTCGTTGCAGCTTTGCACTTGGGCTAGCAGGAGCTATTCGTACTCAGCCCTCTTCTGGCATTATGAAAACCTGCATAGATGGGTTGAGGGATTTACAGGAAACCTTTCTAACTGCTCTAAACTTAATGTCGGTTCATATTATAGCATGGTAGCTCTGTTGGAAGTAGCAATCAAAGAATTACAGGGGAGAGAGTGCTGTGGCTTGATTATATAGCTGCCTTTTGGTCACAGTCGGTATGGGACATTTCAAACTGAGGCAAAATCACCCTGCACTAACTACTTGGCCATACAGAGTAAAAAAAGCACAGCAACGGTTTACTGAAGAACACTTAGTTGCAACACAGGAGTTTCATATTGTTTATACACAAGGAAAATATATAACTACCTATGAAATGGCTAAACAGTATTGTACTATGGATAATGAATATAGTTTGTAATATAGATGTCTTCTATCAAGAAGGGTGAAATGAAAAATAATCCAAACAGAAAACAAAACGTAAAAGAAAAACCTTTTGAAGGTTGCAAAAGGTCATGGCTGGCAGATGTTATGTCATACACTTTCTGTGAACGTGTGCATACATTTTTATTTAGTCGAATGGAATAAAGACTCTTCTTGACAGAAAAGGACCCCAGGGTGCTGATCCCATGTACCAGTCAAGACAAGGAGCCAAAAGATTGGAGACAAGTGTGGAAGAGGTTTTGGGGGAAGAGTTGTGTAATTTTCTTTGCTGTTTTTAAAACACAGGATGCACTTGTCAATGTAGGGAGCATGAGAAGATCTCCTTAATGTGAGTAGTGTTCGTCCTACATGTGAGTTTTATTTCAGGAGTGGGATATGGATCCATCTCCCTCCACTTCTGCTGCATCTGTGTATGGGATCTGTAGGTTTGTAGTCCTCGTCTTCAGTGTGGGACAGTCATATAAAATAGAGCAGCACAGGGACCTGTAATATGCGTAAGATCAGGCCATATCTGTGTGCTTGTTGGTGGCATTTTGTTTGGTTTTGGTTAGTATGCAGAGGCCACTGGGTCTGTTAGTAGTTTTCCTGCTAGAAAGCTCTTCCCATTCTGTCCTGACATATTTATTGTTCCTGGAACTTGCATGCCCCCCTTGCAAGGTAATGCTCTTTGTTGGGTTTGGGGGAGCATAAGGTAAGATTAGGGTGTGAGATACAAAGGGAATAAGGTTGTAAAATTTTGAAAACATTGTAGAGGATTGCATATGAATTGTGTTTAGTCAGAGTCCAGAAGATAAGAAGGTTGAAAGAGAACTTTAAGACTGGACAATTGTGGTCAATTTTTTCATAGCTATTCCATTTCAGTAAAGAAGAAACAATAATGATGTGGCAGCCATTTTCTATACACAAGCAATGTTGCCATTTCTTTTAGAAACTAAACAGCCAGATAAAATTTTTGCTAAGCCTCATGAAGGTATTTTTAAGTCTTTTAATAAAGGTTTCCATTAGACTTAATAATTTATTATATTGCTAATTGTACAAAATGCTCGCAAGACATGTCTCTTCAAGGCCTAACCTTAGTAACAATATATTATTTTTATGTCATTCCTAGATTATGAAAGTTTTTTTCATGCTGCTTTTCCAGTCCATATGAGTTCAGGAAATTATCTGGGTAATGAAGGCATTAGGTAATACTCTGATTAGAGTCTTAAAAAATGCCTTGGTTTTCTTCTGTATCACTGTACATATCTTTGCCTTTCTTGATGTGCTCAATGAACTGAAGGAACTAAAATTATGAACAACTATGTGAGATCAAAAATGGGCTTGCATAATTCCATCAATAATTTAAAGTATATGTCCTGACATAAAATAAGTAGACTCGGAAATTATTTTCTTATCATATTGCAATTTACAATAGGAAATATTTTTCCATACTGCCTTTCAAACATCTTGATATACTCAGGCTTTCAACAGAGCATGAACTGTTCTTTGTCTATAAAATGTTAACTTTCTGTGCTGTATTTTCCTAATTTATTTTTGTTTTGTTTGGGGCACTATGACTTCGTTAACTTGTGCTTGACATCTTTGTCCAGTTGGTTTTTTTCATTGTTTCTGTGCTCTCTATCTGACTGGAAACGATGCTGTACAATATGAGGGAAGTGTGTGGCCAAAATCCTTATTTAAATGAGTAAGCAAATATTTTTTGTCATAATCATGTTTATATTTGGCCTCTCATCTATTCTGAATGCTAGTATCGGTTGTGTATGCTCTTGAAATTTTGGATGGCAACTCAAAAGAGGAGTTTAAGAGGCAATCTCTTATTCTAAGCAATATTTGGGAGTGTAAGTGATCCTCAGTAGGCATTTTAAGAAGAAAAATAACCCTCCTAAATCTATTATAATTCTTAATGTACTTTTAACATCATATGTATCAGGGTGAAAACAAATGGCATCATAAATTAGTAATTAACAGCTGCATTACTAGAAGAAAACCTTGCCTCCAATATGCACTGAAGCCCCTAAAAGAAGTTCTCGAGTTTGTGGTTGTATCAAGTGGACACATTTCCAAAGACAGAGATAAGAGCAAAGGAGATGCTATCCCCATATTTGTCCCTTGTGTTTCAGTATGTGCTCTGGGTCATAATACAACTCCTCCTCAACATCTCAACATCCCTACTGCTAATAGAAGAGGAATCTGTCAAGAAAAACCACTTACGTTAGAAGAGGAAGGGAGATTCATCATAACTAGAGAAAAGGCAGCTGAAATTTCATAACAAAGATTTCAAAATCTGATATTTTTTCAGGAATGTAAAGCACAGTTACGACCAAAGATAGTGACCCCCAGACACCAATTGATGAGCATTTTTGTTCCTCCCCAGAGCATAGTTGCTATAGTCCAGCAGGGCTTGTTTTGGAAAAACGTCCTGTTTTGATGACTGTTTGAAAGTAGCCGGGGGCGGGGGGGTCAAATAAATAGTTGTTTCGTGATTAAACAAGTACTCTGGAATTCTGCAACTCATCTACAGCAGCAATACAGCATATTGCCTTTGTAGAAAGAGTAAAGAGCTAAATGCAAATAAAATAATTTTAAGAAAAGTAGACAGAGATTGACCTTGGAAGTGTGACAGAATAAATTTAACAACTTGGAAGAGAAAAATAAATCTGAAAAAAAGAAAGTAAAGTTGGTTAAAAAACAAAATTGTGTATTATAAAAATCCCTCAACAACCTAGAAAAGCTTCTAGAGATGGTAATAATTTTTTTTTAAAAACAGGAAGGAACACTGCATTGAACTGTTTTTTCTTGTAATACTTAATAAAAAGAATGAACAGTAGAACCCAATGTTCATTTTCCATGTGTGAAAAGACAGAAGGAAATTAACATCCAAGCAGAATCAATAAGAAACAAGAGAGTGGTGAAAGGTTATTCCACTCCAAAACTAAGCAAAGTTTATCCTTACAAAGAGACCAACTGGCTATATTGTTTAAAATCAGAAAGAAACCTCTTGGAAAGATGGAGAGATTTATCAGTGCCCCAGCTAAAATCTTGGATACCAAATTTTGGGAAACATGGAAAATCTTCAGCTTGCAATCACCTGAATAATAAGTAAGAAAGGGAAAGAGAAAATCTCAGTGGTACAAAGGGCATAGTAACTTCATAAGTAAAATGCTAATTAGAGACTACATTTTGTGTAATTGAAAATAATTATTCACAAAATGGAGATTTTGCTGAATGGAACAATTTTGTGTAAGTTGCAGCAGGGTGACTGGATGGTGACACTGGGAATATAATAATCTCTGGGTCATCATGTACAAAATCAACACGTTATATGTATGTATAGGGAAAAGGATGAAGTGCTTGGACATGAGAGGTAGAAGTAAGTAAACAGTGAGGGGATTTTAGGTTATACAGTATTCATCCCAACAAGCAAAACATTTGGTGCATTAGTGAAAAGGTTAAAAACAAATGTAGGGAAGCATTCAAATATGGTACAGGAGCAGAAAACAACTGAGGAATACTTCAAAACAACGACATTTTGAAAGACGACGTTTGCAAGAGGGGTAATATGGAATGAGTGGCAGTCATTCAAGAAATACTTTGAAAGAAAAAGTGGCTTAATTGTTTTCTGTATATATTTATTTGCTTTATTTTTGAATGTGGCAGAATGAAGGGGGGTGGGGTTAATTTAGAGTCTCAGCTGCACACTAAACAGCAACAGAAATTGTCATCTCAGATGGGACCTGTATTCCCATCTAGTAACTACCAGCCTGGTATGCAGAAGATACCTGTTGACAGTAGTCCCTCTGAACAGATAATAGTTCACTAAGTTATTTATGATAACCAGTTATGAACCTAACAATTGTTTTTGCCAGCAGCTTGTTTAGAAAATGTGGACATTTTTCTTCTCTTTCCACTCACTTTGCAGCCTGGACAAAGGTCTTTATGAAGGAATGATGTTGGACACTGAATGTGGAGAGGCCTTGGGGCTTTCTTTTGGGAATATTGTAATGACAGCAAAATTAGTATTTTTCTTTCCAGGCTAATTTAAAGGTAGTAGATAAAAGCCGTTATAAAAGATGCTGTAGTTAATCTTCACTATGAGAAAGGAATGTTTTAGTGTCCTTAATTTATGCATTTCTGAGGACATACAAGCAAGAGAATGACCATAACAGGAAAGACCAAAGATGTCTCTAGACTAATATCCTGTCTTTGGTAGTGATCAACTACACGTACAAGAGTGAAAAGGCAGAGTAATTTCTGTAGGTTTAAACAAATTTTATAGAGCAGATCTAATTGACCTAATTGAGTTAGATGTGGTTGTGTTCTGCTGATTCTGCTTACCCGTTATTGGGATATTTTATTAATCCTCCTTAAGTCTCACATTGAAAAAAAAAACCTTTTGTTGTAAAAAGAACAAACCAGAAGATTAAATGTACAAGGTGCGCAAAGACTGCAGCCTGTCCAGCTAACTAGAGGTTGTTTTTCCTTCAGTTCCCCACAACTGCCTGTATCCAGCCATTTTTTTATTCTCCTGTTATAGGCTCAGGATTGTCTTTTTTTTTCAGTGATCATACAACACATAACCCTGTCCAGTCATCTTTCATAACATAGTATCATGTCTCTCATAATACAAATACATGGTTTAGGTAATGCAAATACTGCATTAAATGGTCTGTCCCTGACTGATTCAGTTTATAGCACTGTACTATATCAGTTAATTATCCCACCTTACTTCTGTCACTCTCTAGAGTAGATATTCTGTAAATAGCAGAATCATTCCTGGGATTCACTTGTAGTGTAGCAGCTGTGCCTCCAGCTTATTCCCAGGCCAAATTTTGATGGAACAGGAGCTGTGTGTTCTGCAACTGAAACTAATGGACTGACTGTACTTAAAACTCCTTTATTTTAATGATTTTCTTTGTTACTGAGGTAGCTGGCGCAAGCTCACCGAAGCAGGCAGGAATCTCAGGGGCTGTCTCAGTCCCACCCAGTGTTTCATCTGGCAGGTGCCTGCAGTTTCTCCTTGTGCCATCTGCGTGCTCAGGCTGCTCAGAACCAAAAAGAATACATTCTGCTCATCTGCTTTACTCAGAGGAAGAAGCACTTCAAAGAGAAAACACGATTTCACAATAGCAACGTGATGGTAAAGCAGGTTGGAGTTTCCCATTCTCTGCTGTCCTCAGCCGCTACTATCCGTTCCTCCCCCCACATACACCATAGTTTATTACTCCATCTGATTAGTGATTCATCAGACCAGTGGAAGGATCACAGTTCAAAAAAAAAATAAAAATGGGGGGGGGGAGAGTGGGTGGGGGAGGGTTTATGTAACCCAAAAGATTTCACAAAATTAGTTTAGCGCAGAAACGGTTGAGTCAGCATCACTGAAGGAGCAATAACATGTGAGAGGATGGAGAAGGGAAAGGCAGAAAGCTCCTGTGCTGCCGTAAGGAAACTCGGAGGTGGAATTGTACTCTGCAATGTTGCTGGGGGGAGTGAGCTCTGGGAGCCAGGAGGGTTATGCTGTGTCTCTAAAGCCTTGAAACACTCTCCTGAGATGCTGTGATGCATTGTCAGGAACTGGAAAAGCTCAGGGGTTTGAAAAACTGAAAGGCTATCTCATGTAGGTCATCCTCCTACCACTGAAATTTGGTCTTGAATGTTTTATTTGATGTGCATTTCTACTCTGAGGATAGCAATGTCGCAGACATAGGGTTTCCATCTAGTTCCCTTTAGAAATTTTGCTATATGAATGATTGCACAAAATGATTTACCCTATGTTTCCTTCATACTATTTAGTCAAGTTTTATCCTCTCTTGTCCATTTTCAAATCAGGCTGCAACGACAGTTATTATGGCCATGTTTGGATGTCACATACACAAACAGTCTACACTATCTAGCATCTGTAGTTTTTCTGCAAAAAGACAATGAACCCTTTTAATTCACTCTTGTTGCTCACATTGCCCATCTCTAATATCGGAACGCCTTTGTGCCCCAGATTGCATTGTATTTCTCATCTGTCCTGCCAGAGCAGAGCTGGAAATTCAATATTGCTGTTCAACATGCTGTTCACCAAGATTGGTGGTGAGTTTAAAACACTGAAAGCCTATAGTACTTGCACTGAGCAAGTGAGTTCAATGCGCCTTGTATTTGATTCTTTATGTTTCTATCCTTGTGCTTATAACAGTAGCAGGACTGGAGAAAAGATCCTGTCCCCCTGTGGTGCATCCTGAGGGTAGTGAGTGTGAATTCTGGGCTGTTCAGCAGTGATTTCTCAGCTGGTTATGTGTTGGCGCCTTGATCCAGGATGGCTGTGTGGTGGTAAATCACAGCTTGCCCTGGTTAGCTTTAATAAGAGCTATCTTTCCTGGGGAATTAGGAAGGTGCAAGACATCCATTATAGGAACTCTTTCCAAATGTTAGGATATCTGGAATACTTTGCGTTGTTTAAGTTGATTTAAAAAAAAAAAAAAAAAAAAGTTGAAAACTTTCCGTCCCATTTCCACAGCCCTTTTGACAGAAGTCCTGTGATCTAAAACCTGGCATGATCCAAAATATATTGACATTAGCACAATGAATCCCCCTGGTTCCAGTAAGCATGTTGGACTGTAGCTGCCCAGTCCTTCAGAGGCCGTGAGTAGGGGAGCAGTATCGGGCCAGTCGCGTGGCTGTCTGGTAATGCAGATGTTCTGGCTTGTAGGTCTGAGCGAGCAGGCGTACGGTGTCACCAAGACATCCTCAGAATACTTTGGAATCACCAAACTCAGCCTTAAGAAAGTGAATTAGGAAGCTCTGGTTTAGCCATACAGTAAAGCAAGAAAACCAGACAAGAATAAAGCTACTGGCGGTATGAAGGCATGTCTCTTCTCTAACAGGCTGCTTCAGTATCACCTTTCCAAGTGCCATAAACTGGCAGACAATAGAGTTCTTGGAGAAAAAGCCGTGCAGTAAGTGGGAAGAAAGGCCACTTAGAAAACTAAACTTGCAAGACCCAGACATCTGTCTTCATCTGCACCTACCGGTCATGGAGACAGGCAAACAAAGTCTGACGGAGAGACACAGAGCTGTCAAATTTGGGCTTTTGTAAACCAAACCAAGAAATGCATTCCCTGACTGGGGATCCTTTTCTGAAAATGCCAGGCCTCCAGCCTTCACAAATCAATACTAAAGAAAGTTAAATGTAATCCTAAGTTATATCTTGCATCAAGAATTTTCCCTGTATACTATATCCCATGTGTAGATGTTATTTTCCTCCATATGGGCAGAAAAAACCTGCCTCAGCCGCAGCGAGCAGAGCACTTAACTAAAACATCAGCTGAAGCAGGAGACTCCAGCTGGTTGAAGCTCAACTTATATGCTCCAGAAACTCCTGGGACAGCAGAAATTCATGCATGACCATGGAAGCAAACAGGAATTAAAGAAAACAAATGCACCGGTTTGTATTCACTGTAAGCCATACAAAAATCGAAATCTGAGAGCCGGATTTTGGATGGGAGGAGATGGGAGGATTCATTGGCCAACAGTTGAGTCAAATGGCAGAAAGCACCAAACTTGCTCTTTTAATAATGTATTTCTGAAAGTCAACAAAGTTTCTTCTTCTACGTGGGACCTTCACTTCAGAATGCCCCTTTGGCTAAAATTTGTCCTTTCAAACCAGCTATCCATGTGGATTTGCTCTGAGGTCACTACTACAAAGAGAAACCTTCCCTTCTTCAGAGCAAACACTAACTGAGAGCTTGGAAGAGGTGGAGGAGAGAGTGGACAGCAGGGAGAGATTCCTTCAGGATTTTCTGGGATGTTTGGAAATTATCCCTGTTCATGTGAAAAAATAGCATAGTATTAGATTTCTCTAATGTCCTCTAATCTGTAGAGATGCTACAGCAGTAACATACCTACCATTCTTAACAGTAAGCTTTATTGGAAATTAAACAGAATTGGACTAGCTGTTCAGTACTGTAAAATAAATTGATTGAAGGACTAGTTATCATTTTTAGATGTAGCAGTAAAATAGAAATATTTTTGCATTCCATAACACTTAAAAATAAAGTGGATTGTATTATAACCTACCAATTAATGGGCTTTAAGTGGCAGTCTTACTGTACCATATAACAACTGTGCAAATGCGGCCAGCAATGAGTAACCCAGTATATTTCTGCATAAAATAATATTTTATAAGCATAATTGCATTTATTTCTGGAAGAAGAATAGCCTTTCTTGAGCTATGGCAAGAAGAAAGATTGTAGCCTGTGCAAGTGGAACTGAATGGAAACCAGATTATAGATTACTGTGATCTAAATCATTTAATCATTCCCCTTTTTTTCTCCTCCTTTCCTCAGTCATACTCTGCTTCTCTTGCCTGAGTAAAGGTTATTGATTGTATAAATACTAGTTTTTCATTCTGAAAAGCTTATCACTGTGTTTATTTGCTACTGCGTTTTTTTTTTCCTTGTGAGTTAATGTTTAATATAAAGAAAAGAACATTTGGAAAGGAAAATATTCAAACTGTAGTCATTTGTGGGTGCTATTAAATTGACATCTTGGTTTGATCCTGATTATAGTTTTAAATGAAGAAGAAGGCTTAGCACTTTTGTTCATTTTTATTAATTTTGCTGTCAAAATTAGCCAGCTCTACTTAGCAGGATGTGCTGGGACTGTATAATGGGTGCTCAGATGCCAGAAGTTTAAGATAACAGCTATACGATAAGCTGTCTAAAATAAAATAATAAAATATTAAACTATTAAAAGCAAGTACCTTTTGTTTAAAGAAATAAAGGTCTTCATGTTACAAGCCCACAATATTTCCAGCAATGACAGTTCTATAGAAACACTAGGCATTGTTATCAGCATTAATAGTTTGTAAATAGTGAATTCTTGTAAGGTAGTGCTGAAGTTGCCTTGCTGGATTTAAAAATTTATTTCATCAACACCATATGCAGATTTATTTAGGAAATTGAACTTTAAATAAAACATTGGGAAAAATCTCATAGGTGAGGTATAAATTATTGCCCTCATATTCCTTGGGTTAAGGTTATACCAGTTAGCTTCAGTATAAAAATTGATAGAATATTACAGCAAGTCTTCATGAACCTATGTTATATATGAAATATTCCATTTATAAAGGCATATTTCTAACAACATTTATAAAATGTTTAAAAATCAATTTTTGTAAGGCAAGAGTAGTGTCTTATTATTTACTTCACTGAGTGCTGCATCAGATCTTAAATCTGGTCCTGTTTTCTTTAGTCAGCTAAATGTGTCCCCAGCAGCAGTGGAAATAATACAGCTTCATTTGTTCAAAAATTATTTCCATCACTGCAATCATCATCTTTTGTTGTGTATTAATAGACCTCAAATTTTTGTTGGTAAATCTAAGCCAGTTGGAGTTCCTGCTCTGGTAAATTTTTTTGTAAGGGTAAGGTGATGAGTCAGACCATGGAAATTCAGGCACCTTCCAGACCACCTGTGGGCAGTTTACGGCCAGCCTGGTTTGGCGTTTTAGTGTTTTTAACCACAGTCGGTGCTTGGGGAGTCACCCTCCGACTTACAGTGGGCACCCGGGCTCAGTCTGAAGAGACTGATCAGACTGGCCGGATCAGAAGAGCTGCACTGCAAAACTCAGGCTTAAGCTGGCTGCTTTGAAGACAATGCAGTCGAATAAATTGACTCATTCCATTATCTGGCTTTTCCGTAAATGTATAATAGCCACTTTTGGGAAGCATTAGTATTCTGCTGCTGTGAGAGGTGGGACACCCACAAGCCCTGTGTGGAGTGATATATTTGCACACTGTTGCTCATGAGCCATTGCTTAAAAAAGGCAAAATGAGAATGCAATTAAAAGTGGAATATTTTTTTTTCTTTTTTTTTTTTTTTTTTCATTTTAACTGGTTCATTTAATAATCCTGGTTGGAGAGGCTGGGACACAGACAGCTGGATGTGCCACTGGGGGGGTCGTAGTATGGGCACAAAGCTAACTAGAGCAGCTAAAGTATCTTTTGAGCTTTCTGGAATTGTATCATAATGAAAGTTATGACCATTTCCAGTGGATCCCCTCAAAATCTTTTAAAAATCTTACAAACATTTTATAATTTTATTTAATATAAGACACTAAGTATTGTGAAAACTTTGGATTACAGGTACATCACAGCCTAATGCCTCCAGTGTTTAACCATTCCTGCAAATCCTGCTTGTAATTCTCTTGCATAGGTGACTAGTGGAAAACAGAAAAAAGGCACATGTTTTAAAGAAAAGAGTTTGGTGATTCTCAACTTGGGAAAGTTTCTCGTAAATCATTTATTACTGCTGTAGGCCTGAGAGGAGGGAGAGCGGTTTAGACTTTTTGTTGTCTTTTCCTTTGAAATGTAATGAATAAATCACAATCCAAAACATTATTCTAATCTCAGTTTCAGCAACCGGAAAAACTTTCGCTGATATTTATCACATTTCAATGTTTCTATGGAGCTTAAAATTCATAAATATTAAAATAGAACCTTATCACTTAAATGCGTTCATTTCTCAACAAATACAGCTGCTGGTTATCACTCAAATAATTCATTAAGATTCAAAAATAGCTGCTTGGCAAAGAGGGATGGCATTTATTCAGTATGATATGAAATATAAAAATATCTACACATCTACCCCTTGGAAGATTGCAGCCCCTTAATTCTTGCAGAGAATCTTCAGTGCATTTTTCTTTTGAAAATCTGTGCTTTGGGAGAGCTTTGTACTCGTTGACACTTTGCAAAATTTGCTTTAGAAAAGAGCCACGCTAGCTAGAAAACCTAGCTCACTCCCACTTTATCTAGTTAAAAACAGCAGCTGGGCCAGATTCTGTTCTTGTTTTGAACAGTGCTTTTCACCTTGAGCCATCCCACCCATAGCCGCAAGTCCTCCCTGTGCAATATTCCCCGCTATTGCCTCAGGAGCCTGTTTAGGGACCAGCACAAGGATGCAGCGGTGCAACACCAGCCCGACGCTCTGGGGGGGCTGCTTTTAAGTCTTCATTTTGTCAACAAATTCCTGTGTTGCCCTGATATTGCAATGCAACTCTGATAGAGGCATGGTGAGCTTTACTGAGAAAGTGCTTTAGGATGAAGTTTATACCTTGGCACATTACGTCTCTAGTTATCTTCCCTCCTACCTTCCTTGCTGATGTACCCATCCATCCCCTCCCTGGCTGTGAACAGTGATGCTATGTTAGTACCGCTGGGATTCCCAACAGCTCCGGGGTAGTCCCAGCTCTGTGAGTCAAGATGCAGTGTGCCTTCCCAAAAAATTGCCTCTCAGGCCGCCGAGGACGGTCCTTACGCCACGCTTGTCATTAGAGGAGTGATCTAAAATTTCCTTTCTCAACAAAGCCTCGTACGTTGTGTCTGCAGTGTTAAGTGGGTTTCTTAATCTGTGTGTTCCCTTCTCGCAGGAGTGCCTCACTTTGTATTCTGCAGCCCTTGCCCATATGTATATACATCTCTCGGCTGTAGTTTCGGTGCATCTCTGAACAGTTTATAAACACAATGAGCAAGAGTGGTTTGAAACATTCCTGGTGGGATTCTTAAAGATTTCTGCATTGCTTACCCTTGCTCTCACTCATGATAGTAGGATTAGGTTAACCGTAAGCGGTTTTGAAGGTTCACTTAGAGGCACTACACTACTGTGTACTTCCAGGAAGAAAAGTCCTGTAGGAATGCCAGCAGTTCTTTGTTATCTTAAATTATGCATTTTTTTCTTCAATATTATTTTATCACATTCTGAAGAATGATTATAAGCAAGCCTTTGTACCCTCTTCTCTACAGTAATGTATTTGCAGTTCACATCTCTTTTTATAAAACACCGCCAATGCCATACGGGGGAACGTTTGCTGTGCTGATATTTAACTGCTCTCCGTTAGATGGTACAATCAGCAGGCGAGTCTTAAAACCAGGAGCTCTTAAGTTCTTCCTGGCTCTACCAGATTTATCATATGACCTTCCGTTACGTCCCGTTCCTACTCCTATAAGTAAAAATGGCAGCTTTCATGCTCATGTGCTGGAAAACACAAGGGCATTAAAGCTTGTGTCTCACAGACACGTCAGATGGGACAATAATATTCATTCACCTCAGAGCTGCTACTATCAGATACTACATTCTTGAGTTATGTTGTTTGGACAACATGGAGTACCTACAAGCTCAAGTCAGTTTTTAACCAATGGTTAAGATCACCTGACAGTGGAATTTGCTTTCAGCAGATGGCAAATATTGTAATATTTGGTTATGCTATGTCCCCTGGCAAGGTAATACATTTGTAGGTAACAAAACAAAACTATGAATTATGCTTGGTTGTCTCACAGTTAAATAAGCCTTGCTAGTGCATCTTAGCTATGAAATAGCTCGTTGTTTAAAAGATCCTTGATGTTTTCATGGTAAATATTTAAGCTGTGATCTACATAAAATGACAACCGTATAGTAACAAATTCTAGAAAGCACTAGATGAAATTACCTCTCCACCTCCAGTAGAGGTGGCAACAGTCAGGAGTTATCCATTGGTTGTGTAATTTATTAATAATTGAGATGATCTTCAAGTTACGTGATGAGGATTTGTGTCTATTGGTAAGAGTTTTCCTTGAGCAGGAGTTCCTTCTAATATGCTTTATATCAGATTACCTATTTGTTAATTTTTATGTGTAGATAAATATACTTGGAGAGTAATTGAGAAGCAGGAAATCAGAATCTGTTAGTGTTTATGTCCTGAAGAAAAAAATAAATTTTTTCTTCAAGTGAAGTTTACCCAGAGGTGTTTTTTATACTATAAATGTTAGGCTACAAATTAAATCTGTGCACTGTTCCTATGGAACAACAGGCAAGTTTGAAAGGACCTAAAGAGCATGGAGAAAAAGGTGAGTGAGTCAGGAAGGAGGAGCCTTACTAGTGAATTTTGAACAAGGGGCAGTAAGTCTTTCTGTGAATTAATGTTTTGATGTGCTAGTACCCATAAGTTTTGGGGAAATGAGCAGAGTGAGCAATAATGGTTTTTTTCCTGTTTCATGCTGACCACAGCACCTCGTTTTTTCAGATTTCACAAGCATTGAATTCCAATGAGATACATTGCCGGTTTCTAATTCTGCTTGTAGCAAACAGGAAAGTGTTGATCAATATTACAAATGGTGGATTTTATTCAATTGTTTTCGCTGTTGTCATCATCATCATCTTGAATGGATCTGTGCCTAATGTTAAAAAAGCGAATAGGAGTTAAGCCACTAAATGAAAAGCCACTAAAAAACCAACACAGGTAGCAAAATGTAAAAAAAAGTCAAGAATTAAGTACTAGGCACTTACTTTTCAGGTTGCAACCTGCTTGATTATTGCCACTGAGAAATGTGGGCTTTATTGTGCCATCAAGCACTGAAAATAAAAAAGGGAAGAAAACAAAATACAAATATACTAAAATGAGAAGTATTTCTACTACAGATTTTGCTGTTAAATATTTTTCTTTATCAAGCTGTGCTCATACATCCTACAGCTTGTAGAATAATGAGAAATGAGAGTGAAATCTATCCATATAAGGAATCTAGTTTCATACATAAATATCAGGAGGTGACACGTAAGGAGATGACTGCTGTTAGTGCCTCTCAGAAGTGCTGGGTTTTAGCCACAGTACCATAGCTTTGAAAGATGAGCGTATCTGACTTCTTTGTACTCTGCTAAGCTTAATCTTTACAGACAGTCTTGAACTACATGGAGGATGAGATGAGAGCTAAACTTTGAAGAAGAAGGTATGCTTCTTTGGAAAATGCAAAATGTCAGCATATTCCTAAAATGGATACAGGATAGTCAGGCAAGGGATTGATGGGGTAATATTTCTGACATTATTTTACGCACCTGTAGAAACTCATCGTAGATATATAGGGACCCTGTGAAGCAGAAAGCAGCATTCTGCTGTCCCGCAGAAGCTCTGCTGAACTTCTAAGGTGTGTGGCTGCAAAGCCTGCTGCTGTTCCCTGTGTTGGGGAGTGACGGGGCAATGTCTGCTCTGGAATGAAGCGATCTTTTGCGTGCACTTATTCCCCAGGGCATAGAGTATGACTTTCTCCATCTTGATAGCAGTCAGTCTTCAGGGATGCCAACAACTCTTCAGCCAGGGAAAAACTTATGCATCCTGTTTGTTGTTTCTCTGTTCTATTGCTTAAACAAGGTAAAGGAGAAAGGGCATATTGGACTACAAAAGTGATTCTCCATGACAGTTAAGTCCAAGGAGTCCAGTGGTATTTCTTAGTAGTGTTGGGAAGAGTTCTCTGCAGTCACTTTTTTTTGTTCTTTTTTTTTTTTTTTCCCCATCTCAGAACCAATAGTGGAATAGAATTCTGGTTTGGGAGATTTTCTCTTGATGCCCATAACCCAACACAAGCATGCTTGCAGATGCATATGAGTCTGCAAAAGGCAGTTGTTCCTCCATAGTAGAAAGACTGAAGCAGCAGAGCTTGAAGACCCATTAAATGCTTTGTGCTCTCTTTCCAGTTGCATTTCCTCTCCTGCACCAAGACAAATAACATTAAATTCAGTGGAATTCAACTGCTGTAAAGCAAACATGCCTAAGGTCCCCAGCAAATGCTGTTAAGACTAATGCATCCAGAAAGTTATTTTTTTAAGACCTACCAATGTCCCAAGGAGATAATATGAGCTATGTATAGAAAAGAAATTCTATTTAGTTTTGGATGTTCTGGGTTTAGTAGACTCCTTTTTAGCAGCGCAAAGTAATTGTAATGCAAATTAACTTCTTGAGAATGCTTCAGACCTCTGAAGGTGAGGTTGTGTCAGAGGACAGAGACTCAGATTCAAGGACAAATGGTGATCAGTTTGGAAAACTCTTACCCTTATACTGTGGATCTACTTGCTTGCATGACTTCCAAATTATTAGCAATTTTAGATCAGATTTTTTCCAATGCTGTAAGTTTGTCTTCGGAGACTGACACATGATTGTCAGTTAACACAAATTAATCCATATAGAATGGAAGTTAAGTTGATGAGTTTGAATTTTAAATTGCCTATTTCATCGACTGTATTGGAAGGTGTATACTGTGCTTCCTTTAGATACTCCATGACATTAACAATAATGGTACAACAAGTGTACAAGCCTATAGTGGGAAAATGTAGACCACACCTTTCAATATAATTTCATGCTCTATTTTAACTTACTTATTTACAGCAGTAAAAACACTAGCCAACCCCAAAATTCATAATATTGTTTAAAAACCAAGAACTTTTAGACTTCTGTTGTGGAGTGGTGTTGGTGCCTGTTCATGCTGTGTGTGTGTCTGAAGGAGGACCGGGGGCTTTTGGAGGACTTAGTGGGTATCTGAAAGTGGAGGATAAAGCGGAAGGTTCTGTGGTGAGAGACCCCACGTGTATCTTCAGAGAAAATGGGGATCTGTACACTGAGGATACAGCCTATCCCAGGAACGATACCAGGATCATCAGGTAGCAGCAGTGAAAGATGGTACATGGAAAGATAGAAATGCAGCTCCCACTTATGAACAAGCCAGGATGCTCGTTGTGATGAGGGCTAAAAATGTACAATGATTTTACTAGAACTGACATTTTCATGTAATCAGAGAATACAGTGCTGAAGCTTAAAGAACAGTTCAAATACTGTGCAACTCAGGAGAGATTTGGGAGAGACAGCAACTGTGTGTCCCTTTGGGGTGTCTCTCTCCCTATGTTAAAGCAGTTACACAAAGAACTACCTCTCTGATTCAGCTCAGCAGTTCCTGTGTTCATATTACTTAATGCTAAACTAAGCTGCTGCTTTGATGTAGTTGTTTGTGAATCACTGATAATATAAAAGTTTTATATTCAGAAATGCGGAGTGTCAAAGAACATCTGACGTCTGGGTTAGATAATTTCAGAATTTTTGGCAAATACAGGAATTTTTTTTTTTTTTAATGCATAGCCAGGTTCTATTAGTGACTTTAATATTTGGTTTAAACAAAAGGAAATAATCTAAATGGAGACTTAGTCTTCATTAAATAACTCAGAAATAAGAATTTTAAAAAAGGTTTCTATGTTATCTATGTATACTGCCTAACAAGTAACTAAGTTTTTTCACACCAACTTTTGTTCAGTTATGTTTATTATTACTAACTGGTTTGCTCTAAATACTTTGGAACTATATTAAGGACTTGACAGAAGAGAGAAGGTGAAATACTTAAATAATGACAATTGAGAAGTACTGCTGTTCAAGGGTGGAATCCAGATTAAGGCATGTGTCTTTGGGTCTGTAAATCAGGAATGTTCTCTTGTGCCTTATATACCCTACTAGGTGCATAGGGAACACAGTCCTTTCCAGTCTGCTCTAGTTAGGTATGCATTTGTTAATTGAAAACACAAGGAGTCAACAGGACATGTGAAACACTTTATCTCTTCAGGATCCTGTTCACTTGGCATGCTGAAGCAGGCGTAGGTGACCACAGGGGACCTTCTGGCCAACTAGGGAAGTGTTTAATGAGTTTAGGTGTTCATGTGGCTGGGCAGTCCCAGAAAGTAAAACGGCATCATCGCTGACTTGAGGTTTATGTCAGTTTAGGATTTCTGTGAATTTTCGTGTCTAAATCTTAATTTAGGTGGATCCTTCCCCTGGGTAGCACTTATCTGGTATTACTCTTTCACGGTGTGTCTTAACGGATGATGGTGCAAAGGGTCTTTGCAGCATTTTAAATTTAAATCCCAATCTCTGAACTGTTACTCAGTTTATCATTTAAATGTAATGGGATATTTGCCTACTGAATAGAAGACAATTGAATAATTCACAAAAAACAGCCTGCCTTCATATTACTAAGTAGAATATGGTCACAACTCATAATGTGTTCAATTATTTCTGTACCATCTTCTCAAATATATGAATGAAATTCATACTTACACTCACAAGAGAGCAACTTCAAGCCTCCCTGAACTGCCAAAGCTGTATAAGCAGTGTTAGTGGAAGTGAAATTTGGGACTTGCGATTTCAGTTGTGTTTCTTTAGACTACAGCTCTCGGGGAAATGAAGGGCTTGAGGAAAACCACTTCATAACTGGCAGCTCCCAGAGGATGCATTATATCTTTCCCACATACTGCTGTCTGATATAACTTGACAGCATCAACACTGCTGACGGGTGTAAAAAGAGGGTTCCTATATGCAGCCCAGGAACAAGCATTGTCACTGGTTCAGGCTTGTAAAAGGAAACCTGCGAGAACTGTTCTTTCCCCACAGACATCTGTTGGGGATGTTGCTGGGTCTCCCTTTACCTTTTTCACTGACTTACGGAGAAAATGAGAACGTTTCCCCTGCATAAAGATGTTTATTGTATCACTATAGGCTGATTCTGGTGACACAGCTGTGGTTTAACATGCTGAAAACATATTTTCCCTCTATAAAAACTGGCATATAGAGAGGAGAGTAATTTGTTCATTTTCCACACATTAGGTCTGGGAATACTCCCATGAATCATGTGGGTTTTTTTCTTTTACTCTTGATGAATTTAAATAAGTTAATGTTGTTTCTTCATACCTCTCAAAGGTATTTGACTAGATTGTCTAAAGTCATTAGTTGCAAAATTAAAAGCACGCAGAATTACCAACGGTACAGATGACTTCTGGTGCTGTTTGTTGTGTCATTATGCTTTGGAAATCTTTATTTTAATGTATTAGCATCTGTCCTGGTATTCTCCAAAGATCAGTCTTGGGTATTTCTTTTTACTTACAGTGACAGTGGCAATAAAATTTCCAATCCTCTTAAGCTGTACAATGCATAGAGAAAGTTAGAGGAACAGAGTCTGAATTACAGTGGCTCTCAGGAGGAAAAAAAAAAGGTTGGGTTTTGGCGATAGATGAATGGGCATTCTGTTAACAATTTTTCCTGAAATCCCTTCTAAATTATTCAGGCTGGCTCTTCTATTGAAATATTGTCAAATATTTGACAACTAATAGACTGGCTTTGAAATGTACGGAGCATTGCCTTCAGAAAGTATGTCCCAATTCCTTAAAGAACGATTTTCCCTTATTACACTGTCAAATGTTTCTTCTGTTTAGCAATTATTACATAGCTATAAATCACAGAAAAGGTCATGCTGGAAGGGACATCATCTGGTCCAACTCTGTGGCTAAAGCAGGGCCTTAGATTAGGTTATCCAAGGACCTGTCAGGTCAAGTCTTGAATATTTCCAGGAAGGGCAATTCCACCACTTCTCAGGGTGACCACTTCCAATGTTTAATTGTTCTCATGGTGACAAATTTTTTCTTATATCCAGATGGAGTTTGTCCCAAAGCAAGTCATGTCCCTTACCTCTTGCCCTGTCACAGTGCATGTCCTGAAGAGAGCACCTCCATCTTCCCTGTAACAAACTTCCAGCTATTGGAAGGCAGTAATTAGATGCCCCCAAGCCTTCTTTTCTCTAGGCTGAACAAAGTCCACCCTTCAACCAGGATTTCTTCATCAGGTTATCCAGCCTCTTATAATTTTCATGATCCTCCTCTGGACCCTCTCTCATTTCTTAATGTCTCTTTTGGCCTGGAGGGGGGTTAAATCTGGACACGGTATTCCAGGTGTGGCCTAAAAAGTGCAGAGTAGAAGTGGTATAATTGCATCCCAATGCAAACCAATTCAGCAGAAGCAGGTCTTTCAGAAAACTAATGCTAGAAGCTGGTTTCTTGCTAAAATTTATTGAACTGAATGTTTTTCCTTTGATTTTTAAGTAGATACATGACTAGAACTACTATATTTGTGTATGTGGCTGGGTTTCAGTAGTTTTATTTTCAGTGTGATTGATAGAGCCATTCAGATCCACTCATCCTGTTGTTTATCACTTGCTTCCACCAGTGTTCCTTGACCAACAGTTTTATCTTTTTACTTACATTTCAAATGCTGATGTAAGGGTTTTTTTAAAGAAAGGATTTATTGGTTGATACAAGCCCTTTGAGCTTGTCTCCATTTGTCCACTGATTACATTGCAGTGTTTCAGAGAAAGGTAAAAACAATTTGCATTTCTGCACAACCTTTCAGCCAGGGGTCTTAAGGCATTTTACAAAACCCCAACAAGCAATTTCTCATCCATGTACACAAGATAGGCAGCAGTTTGTGTCACAAGTGAGAAAGCTGAAATAGTGGGAGAATATTATCTGAAATGAAAAGAGGCGTAGTTCTCGCATTTAATCTGATTTATCTGGTCTCTCCGTAGATACACAGTGCACTGAGGGCCAATGCAAAGCTGTGCTCTCTTTTTCACAGCCTGCTCTATGCTTCCCTCACATAGCCTCTCCTCCTGTTGATCCTGGGTCCACCCGGCACTTCAGGACTCGATACCACCCTGGCGTGAAGCCCTCACGGGCAGAGCCATCAGACTGGGATTAGTGCCGTCAAGGAGGGAACATCAACCTCTGCTAGCTCTTCCCAACTTTCCAACCTCTTCTATGCCCTCCTACTTTCTCTCCCACTTCCTTCAGTTTATTCCAAATTTCCTGCTGCCAGACTGTCTCTGCACCATGAGGCAGCCTTGAGCTGGGTAAGATGAAGCTTGCAGACGATGCCATGACATGGTGAGAACACATTAGCGACTCCAAGATGCTAAAAGGAACCATATTCACACATAAAAGAGATAGGGCCATGAAGTCCTAAACACTCTCTTTAAAGACCAGATGTTTACACTGAATGCAAGGTGTTGCATACCCCTAAGCATCTGTAAATACAGTAAAACAAAATCATGGCTATTTCAAGCCATTTCATGGCTTCTTCCCAGATTACAGAACATTTCCAAGGTTTGTATATTACATATTAGGTCTTGGGTTTTTCTTTTTTAAATTAACACATTAAAACAATAAAAGTGGCATTTTAAAAATTAAAGTTTAGCCACTTTTAAGCGGTTTAGCCACTGTCATGAGAAAGTCTTAATTTTTCAAAGGCACACACCATTTGCAGAAGCACCTATATCAGGGCCAGATTTCAAATGTCAGGTTGTGTAGTGATATACCTAGCAGTATCTTACCTGAGTATACTGATGTCCTCAAAAATATCTTCTTCTAGATTTGGGTGCTGAGATCTTGTGAAATTTGGGGCTTACATACCCCTTCAAGAAAATGCTCCATATAGGCATGACAGCTAGTTAAATGATCCAAAATGAAAAACAACTTTTCTCCTCTTTAGAATACATAAAGCTAACTGAAAGTTCTTGAAAGTATTGTTATACTTAAAAATGATTGCTATGCTGCATGGTCTCCATTTCATGTGGATTATCATCATGCTGCTTTAATTTGTGGACTCCAAGGAGGGAGAAAAATTAGGTGCTGTTAATTAAATATCATACAGAGGAAACGAACCACCTTGAAAATAGCTTTGTACCTTCATTGGTCTTTACACTGAGACTGATACTCTTGGATAAACCTTTAAATTATTTATCTCTTTCAGTTAATACAATAACCTTGGATGGAGTCAGATCATTTTCTTCACATAAAAGATGATATTGTATATTACTTCTATAGCTGCATTATTACAAATTTCTACTGGTAAACAATTTATTGGGAAAAAAATATGACTTCTTTTCATGAAATGTTTGCAGTCAGCTGACAGCGTTCATACTTGATATGGTTCAGTGAACAGATTTTGCAATCACTGTGTAGCTCTGTATTGTTTGCCAACTAATGACTGGAGATGTTCAGACAATTATATGAAATTCACTGTTTGATTTTTGTGGCAGGTCAGCTGCGTATGCTGGTATTGTTGCTTTTTCCTCATTAAGCTCATTAAGTAACTAGCTTAATCTTTGTTTAGCTTCCATCCATCTCCAGAGGCAGCTAAGGGCTTCTCAGAAGGACAACAAGATTCAGTTCTGCTGCCCCACAGAGAAGGGGATGGGACTGGGGAACATCCAAGCTCCTCCAGCCGTGGGATGGGAAAAGACTGGAGATAAGAATGGGACCAGCATAAAAAGCCAGTGCAAAAAAACCTGCATAATTGCATTTGCTGTTCTGGCTGCTGGTAAGGGAGGTAAATAGTGTCTGTGTGAGGCAGAAGAAGGACCACAAGTATTACTCTTTAGAGCTGTAATTCCTGTGCTTCAGATCTTGATCTTTCTCTTTCTCAATACCAAGTAGGTGAGATCCACAGCTATGGAGACTGAACTGTGGTGAGGGATGAGGCAGATGAAGAGGTAGATACCTGGCACTGTAGCAAAAGTGAACCACAAGAGCGGGGACAATGAGAACTCGTCTTTCCATGAAAATCAGGAAACGCTTGGTACTCGGGACAAGAGATGTGCTTGTTGGTACAGACCCCTTGCTCTGGGATCCACTAACCTTTACTGAAGTTTTCAGTGAGGGCTGCATAAATGAAGGCAGGCAGAAATGGTATGTGGAAGCATGTTTGTCGTGGGAGCAGATGGGAAACAGGCTCAGCATGACTTACTCTGCATAAATATATTGTTAGTTTCCTACTGTTGTCACAAGCAAATGAATGACTCCCCTTTTCGGCTAAGTTGTCCTTGTTTTCTGCAGAAACATAGTATTTGTGAAAGTCCTATTTCCTAAGAGTACTTGAGGGAAGTATTAATTTGTATGGGAATTTGGAAAGGTTCAGGGTCCACCCTGAGCGAAGAGGGTGCTGTGCTTGTGGCACCGCGTAGCCTCACGGGCTGCGGCTTGATGTTACCGGACCAAACCCTCTGCCGCAAGGTGATGTAAAATGCTGATGCCCTGTAAGCCTAGGCTGCTGATGTAGTTGTATTCGGAAAATTTGACGGGTTTTGTGTCGGTATGGCACCCTCTGCGCCTGAGTCCTAACTTTATGCCAGATCAAATATCATCCATCCTCCCACAGCAGGCACAAAGCCAGCAACAACGCGTAACAGCAGCAGAAAGTCTGTAGCACAAGCACTAGCTGGTTGCTTGGAAAGGTAAGTGTTTACCCTCTCTTGATCCATAACCAAATTCACTTGCTGGTGATAGTGCAGGCATCACGGGATTGTGATTTTTCTGGTTTTTTCTCCCCCCTCTTGGATTTAGTTTTCATCACAGACAAAGTATAAATCAGGTGTACTAGATCATTGAAGTAAATTTATAGGGGGGCTATACATGCACTCACATTAAATATTACTCAAAATACCAGTGATAGAAAACTTCCTGTGAGCTCATTGTATCAGGTGCATTGACATACATTTGGTAACATGTAGTTGTATCACTGTCGGTTAATAGAAGTCAGAGCTCTAGATACCAAATAACTGTGCTTCGGCCTGTTATATAGGATGACATATTTCTTTCTTTCCTTGCCTCTCAAGCTTTATTGGGATGCCTGAGTCACAGCAGGGCCAAAAAGTGGAGGCTAACTGAAGGAAGTATTGCCCAGTATCATAATCTTTTGGTAGGAGCTCCCCAGCTGAAGAGTTAAGCTGGCAAAGCTGCAGCTATAAGAAATCTGCAAGTAGTACATACTAGAAAAGAGCAAAGATGCCAAGAAGAACAGTCCATTTTCTAATGAAGGCATGCTGTTTGTGAACAGGATTTTCTGCTCTTTGACCATCTCTTCTTCTCACCTTGGTTTTATCTACATGTTCTTTTTTTAGTCTGTCTTCGACTTAGACAAAAGGAGTGGAATTAACACATTTGTTTTTTCTAATTCCCAGTATGAAACCAGGTTTGCACTTGACTTTTCACTGTGCTTTTATGCATTTAATTGCACTATGAAATTCAATACTTTGGGTTTGTTTGAAATCATAAAATAACTCTCATCAATGAGTCTTTTTGCTTTGCTTCAGTCACAGCATGTGTATGATTTAAAAGTTGCACCACCCACATTGTCCAAAATTTTGCTATGCACAGATGCTCAGTAAATTGCATACCTCCATCTGTTGCAATATAATTAGCTGGTGAAGGTTTGAATTTGGATTTAATGTATTGTATTCTGATTCAGTTTGAAACTGTTTTCATTCCTCTGAATTATGGGGGTGGGGGTTCTGCCATTGAATATAGTCTGATCCCATTTTAAGTAGCAAGAACTGCAGTGCCCAGACCTCTTAAGCATCCAGTAATTCTTCAAAGACTTGGTATATTCATATGCATGTGTAATGGCTGTGTTCTTTTTTCACATGGAATAAGCATTTAAAAATGATACGAGTACAGTAAATATCTGATAAATATATTTCTAGAAAGTAAATGGGTGGGTGTTTGTCATAATAACCATAATTCTTAAATTTTCGGTCATGACTTTTATCTGAACATTTCAAAGACTTCTAACAACCACTGAGTGGTGAGATTTTGCAGGAAGCCTGCAGAATTGTTATTTTAGCAAGACGGGACAAAAGGGCTGTGATTTGCCCAAACTCAGCAAAAGCAATAGAAAGAAAATACAGACATCCTTTTCCACAACATTATTTTAGCCACTCAAATAACACTCATAAGAGAAAACATAGTAAATGCCATTTTCAAGAAAAATCTTCACAAGAAATTTTTATTGTAGTTGCTTATTAGGTTAGGTGCAGTGTGCCATAATAAAGTAGTGTTTGTCTAAACATAGTAATCTTGACATTTTTACTTATCATTTTTCTTATTATTATTCCCTAAACAAATAGATATATGTTTTAAAAAATCCTGTAAATTTGTGCCCCTGCTGGAACCATACAGAAGGCATCATCAAAACTGGTATTTGATTGTTGCAGAAATGCACTTTGCTTTTAGAGCCACCTGCGAATTCTAGTGTCTGCCTGATCCCCATCAAAGCAGCATGGACTGCATTTATCATCTAGGAAAACGTTCAAGTCAGACTGTTCTTTCAAAGGTTGCTTACACTTGGTACTGTCTTTGCCCAGTCATAAGCACACAGTCAATCTTTCTCCAACAGAACAGAGAGGTAAAAAAATCAGCTCAGTTAACAAAAGGTGAAACTCATTGTAGGGAAGAGTGCGGTACACAGCCAACTGTGGTATGGGTTTGCAAGACTTCTGCCAAGAAAGACGAGAATTAACAGCTCATGTTATCTGTCGTAGTTCTTCAAAATTGGGGTTACTAGGCATAGAAAAACTTAAAAATCTGAAATATCAATCTGTGCATCTGATCATAAAACTAAGCCTTTTAGGATGAAATATCCTCCGAGTTGAGGACAAAATTTAGAATGCTGTTCTGAAACCAGGTGATATCCCCTCCAACAGCTCAAACTGTAGTATCTGCTTCAAGTTCCTCTGAGCTTCAGGGAGTCTGTTAGTGAAGTCGTTGGGGTGCACCAGCTTCTCCTGTGTGATGTTCCCACCCATCTCCGTGCTGCACTTCTCAACTTTCCCGCAGTGAAGCATCCTGAGAGCTTCGTGAGGACACTTCTCTGCCTTTTTGCTCAAGGACAGGGCCCACAGCCTGGCCAGAGGAGGCTCCAGCCTGACAGTTTTCTTTGCAGCCCAATCCACTGTCGTCTTCCTTGTAACCGATTCCTTATCCTTTTTTCAGTTCCTGCATTAATCCCCACTTTCCCTAGGTTCCTGAGAAGCAAAAGGATAACTTTTTTGTTTACACAAAAAAAAAAAAAAAAAAAAAAAATAGTTCTTGCCTTTTTGGGTGAAATATTTCTGTCTCCAGTTCCTATAACTAGGTAAAATAATTGCACATTTTCTGCTTCTTTCCTCCTTGTCTCTCCTCACTTTTTACTGTCTGCTTTCAGATATACATAGAATAAGAGCTTGGTTCTCATGGATAAAGGCATTTTCAAAATCTAAACATAAAGTCTAGAAACAGAATTCCCAGTGACTGGTTTAGTACAGTACAGGTACTGCATGCACCAAATGTGCACTACCTCAGAGGGACTCCAGTTCTGTACTGGATCCTTAACTAATTTTTTTTGTGTGTGTTTGACAATATCACCGTTGTTACTTGCCTTTCAGTATGTGAAGTACATCTGCACATTCCATAGCTAGTCATGTTCTAATGGGTGATTCAGTTATTTTTAAACTTTAAAAATAATTCTGTTCAGACACATTTTGGTAATAGTTGATAAATTCACTTCAGTTGAAGCATTGCTTTTTTAGAATCAGAAAAATTTACATTGGAAAGGACCTCTGGAAATCATCTAGTCATCTTTGTGCTCAAAGCCCTTACCTTCAAAATTAGATGAGGTTGCTCAAGGCCTTGTCCCCGTGGTTTCAGAGATCTCCAAGGGTGGCAATTATACAGCCTGTTCCATTTTTTGACTACAATAATTGCATTTTTTCCTTATATTTAACTGGAATTTTCCTTGCTGGAGCTTGTGTCCATTGTCTCTTGTCCTATCACTGAGTACCTCCAAGAAGAGTTTGGCTCTGACATCTCTGTACCCACTTACTAGGTAGCTGAAGAAAGCAATTAGGTCTCTTCTCCAGGTCAAACTAACCCGGCTCCCTCAACCTCTCTTTGTATATCAAGTTCTTCTGCCCTCAGCTGTCCAGTTTATTAATGTCCATCTGCATTGGATGGTATTCCAGATGTAGCCTCATGAAACTGCATACCAGGGATTAATCCCTTTCCTTAACCCACTTGCTATGCTTTTAATAGTACCGCCCAGTATGTAGTTAGCCTTCATCACTGGAAGGGCTCAAATTTGAGCCCTAACAGCACTATTTAATTATCTTTTATGCTTTCCATTACCAGAAACTAAGAACGATGGTGGTCAGTTTTAATAGATTGATGAAATACAGGTGATGGCAATGAGATTGTTGGGTTTTCTAGTGGATAATGCAGATTGGTGTTTTTCAGATGTTTCAAGTATGATTTTGCAGTAAGGTTACTGATCAGCTTGTAACACAGAGTGGAAATTTCCTATTTCAAACATTTAGATGCTTGGCAAGGTATCCAGAGCTTTTCTCTTGATATATAGCATTACTGAGTTGCAAGCAGCATTTTGATGCTTGTTTGTTAGGAACTGGGCAAGTACAGTTTTTTATATGAATGTCCTACCTGGTATTTTTAAAGATACACCATTAAACCTAACTCAGTATTCTAACTTGATACCACAAATTCTGTCTTCTTAATTATTCATCAGTATTATAATGCATCAACTCATTTTTCTACCATGTTAACACATTGAATGTTTTGGTTGCTGTTGAATTCTAGCATGTTTTAACTGATATAACTTTTCCTAACAAAATCTGTTTGGACCAAAATACACCATATTTGTGTTAAACACATAAGATCATGCTTTTCAGAAAGATTGATAAACAGTTAAATCCAGCAATTTCTCATCACTTTTCTGAGTTTGAAAAACTTTCTTTCATACTTGTTCAGGCTCCAAACATTACATTTCATTAAATTCCCAAACAAATGATGTTATAATCTTCGGTGATGTCTGTGTGACTTAATCTGACAACATCTAAACTTGAGTTTTGACAAAGACTTGCTCAGCATTTTGGAGCTGTTTGTGATTAGTTGCATTAAAACAAAATAGGCTTGCACATCACCTCATTTTAGATGCTTCTGTAGGTTTAGAAACATCCATAAGCTGGAAGACAGTTCAACATCACCATTGCATGAAACAAATAAGTAGAACATAACTACCTTCCAGTTGAGTTGCATTTACATTTACATTTAGATAATGGAGGTCCTATCCTACCAAGTGTTGGGTGGACAGATCTCCCACGCCGAAGTTCCTGCTCCTTAGTTCCCAGTGATACAACATGGAAGGGTAGAAGCAACAATAACCACTCCGGTGACACCTGATCCAAAGGTACTCAGAAGCCTGCATGCATACATTCAATCTAGCTATAAGTTCTGCTACAGACTGCTCACCTGAGTTTCACATGTGTTCCTATGATTTTTCAGGTCACCTCGCAGAGCCTGCACTAAAGCACATGCTACCTTTGTTAGCAGTGCATGAACAGGTTGCACGAGGCTGTGTGGGTGACACTCACTCGTGTCTCTGATTGCCCTGTAGACTGATCCTCGAGGAGTGTTGGCATAGATGGAGAGTTCAGGGCATCCTTTTGTGAAACTTGTCTCCCTGGAATAAGTGATAGTTGGACTGGACAGGTTTGGACTGAGGGCTTCATTTCATTTAATTTCATTTCATTTCATGTTCTTCCCTTTTCCCTTTTCCTATCACGAGTAGGAAATCAGAGAATAAAAATTGTGGCAGGTCAATCCAGGTTTAGAGTGCTTTGACTGTGAATTGCTACGAATGAGAAAGTAGTATGTAGTCAGAGCAAAATACTCCTCCGCCTTCTCCACTGCTCTTCCCATGTCAGAGTGATGGGCAGAAGGAAGGATGACTTCCTTCATGCTACAGGAACAAATGACAGAAGTGCAAAAGAATCTAGTGGCCTTGTTTTTAAAATACATTAATTAATTACCATCTCTTAATGCCATGCTGATTGAGGGATTTGGGGCTGCTGTAATGTAGATAACAAAATTACCTGTGTGTATAAATGATTACTTCTTGTATCTCACCCTGGTTGAACTTGAGACAGACTCTTTCTGAATACCAAGTAGTGCAGGATGGACTTCCATTGTAAGGGGCTGAGCTGCTCTATTGAGGTGCTGAGAGCATTCCCTTTCTGAGTGCAAGAAGGATGGCAAAATTGCTCAGCCTTTCACAGGATTGTGCCTTAAGACTCTGTACCTCTAACAGATTGACAAGCAAAATAGTAGAAAAAGTGAGTGGGGAGTTGCCATGGTGATCACAACATTTGATAAGTGCAACTAACATTGCTCCATAAAGCAACCATGAACCAGAATACAAAGAAGGCATTTATTGTGACCAAAAGTCCAAATTCCTAGAAGCCTTGCCTCATTGACTGTCAATATATTGATAGTTGATTCAATTTGATGTCTATCTTTGATATGACTTCACACTCAAAACAGGTTTTCTGTTTTGTTGTCCCCTAATAAATTGGCAGGGACTGTAAAGAGAGAGAAAACTGAAATCCGAAAACTATGGAGATGGTAACAAAGCAGATATCTGACAGGATGTGGCTTCTTCTCTGAGGGGTGGCTATAGGTACTGGATTCCTCTTCTACAGCTTTGGAAAGACAAAGTATGCAGAAATGGGTTCTTTGGCTAAGCCAGTGTGCCACAGAAATTCATGGAGAACCGAGGCAAGAAGTCATCCCTTTGTCTCCTCCTTTTTCTCCCTGTCCTCTAGATTCGTCTGGCTAGATTCAGAAGCAGAGAACTAAGAAAAGGCAGAGGCACCAGTTTTCAATAGAACAGATTTACGCTTTTTTGTCTGTTACTATAGAGAGGCTGTTCAGTCACCTTTAAAATAATTTTCTCCTAAATATGTAGCTAGTGCAACTCCTAAATCTGTAGCTAAAATTTTGCTAGACATCAGACTTTGACTAACTCCGAAAACAAGATTTAATTTGTATGATCTCAAATTAGCTGCCATTCTGTTTATATTGACTCATTTAAAGTTTCCTGTTGATTGTGCTCACAAATCTTAAAGAGGCTTTAGTAATGAGCAGCGAGACTCACAGCTACGGTCTGAGAGAATGGAGTGACTAAACAGAGCATCAGTTGAAGACAACATGATGTTGCATAGGCAACTTGGGAAAATGGAACATTTTGCAAACTCATAGAATCCTTCTATTTTGGATAATGCCTGTAATGTATTGTTATAGCATAAAATTGATGTCTATGTGATTATCAACAGAGAGATTCTTGTAGCCTAACTTCACTTAAGGCTTGGTCATATTTTTTGTCGCAGAGACATCAGTGACTATCTTCTAAGACAGAGGGAGATGTTGTCAAGTGCACTTGTGGGAGAAAGTGTTGTATTTTCCGTCACCTAACATGGCCATCAAGCCCAACTAAATGAGGCTGATGCAGAGTTGGATTGACAGTCTGGGCTACTGCCAGTCTTTTTATTTTTTTGCCCCCATTCATTGCAAGCACAGAGATTGTAATTGCAGACTGACTCTTTGAAAGGCACTGAGTCATCACTATCTATTCCATTTCTAAATCTTATTTTTGTATCACTAGCAAGTCCTTTTGAAGTATCCCTGCTACTGGTTCTGTGCTCTTAGTCTCAGTGAGTTTGGGGTTTGTTTGTTTACTGCAATTAGGTGATGATTATGAGTTACGAATAAAGTCTAGGGAAAAAAAGGATAGAAATATTTATTTTTGGTAAATCAGAAAGTGCACATTGTTCTTTATGTTAGCATATGATTCAGTCGAGGTAGAAGTTTCTGATTCAAGATCTGAATCAGACCATAGGTTTCCATGCATCTGTTACGTTTCTGTATCAGCTTAAGATAGTTTACAGATGACAGGAAAGTCTAGCTGTGAATGTTTAGCAAACTAAAATTGTATGTCAGCTCAATTACATAAAAAAGGCATTACCTCTAACCTTAAGAAAATGAAGAAATAATAAAAACTTTAATGAAGATATGACTGACTGAATTACTTTCTTTGAATACTTTCTTCTGTTTAAATTTAGTTAGCCCTTGTTTTAAGTGAGATACAGGCTAAGCAGACATCCTTGTGTGTAATTTTAGGGGGTGATTTGAGATTAAAGGCTGTTGTGTTGGACGTCATGTGAAATTGGGGAGTCTGTCTCAGTTGGGCATTATGGGAGAAGTAATTTTGGCAAAGCTCTGTGTGCTTCTTCGTAGGAAAGGGAAATGAAGCAGTACTAAACCCTAAAGAAAGAATATGGGCAGGAACAAAATATAGAAAGAAGGGACTAATCTAAATACTAAGTTAGGATGTTGCAAAGCAGATAGAGAGGAGCAAAAGGGGTAGGGGAAAAAGCAAACGGGGGATGCAGCTCTTCTCCAAGTAAATGTCAGAGACAGAGATCTTGACCCTTTCTGTGTGTCTCTACCAGACACAAAATTCCCAACCAGGTCCTGGCCCTTCCCACCCCTGCAAGTAATCTGAACTCTTTGCTTAAAAACTCCTTCCTACGAGCTGCTGGGAAGCAAAGAGAAGGAGCAGGCAGAGGCCAACTGAGGGCTGGTCCTGCCTCGCAGATGGAGGCTATAATTTGTTGTTACAATCACTGCAATTGACTTCTGACTTCCTGTTTGTGTTCATCAGTAATGGTAATTTTCCTCTTTCCTTTCCCTCTGCTAAGCTTACCTAGAGCCTGGTACCTTCCAACAAAACCCTTAAATGAGTCAGAGTTATAGGATGTTCAGTCTTAATGGAGAAATACAAAGATGAAAGAGAAACTGCAGACAATGGGAGTCCTCCCTGCCACTTTACGCTGTGCCAATATATGGCACTGCAAGGCATCCTTTATTGTTCATCTACATTCATATTTTGTCATTTCATGAAATTAATCCTTTCATGATTGCTAATTGCTGTGTTTCTCATTAATTTCCTTTCCTGAAGGAAAACCAGCCCTCAGAAACAGAATGATTGTTTTCAGATTCGCAAAATTGTTTTTCATTGCAAAAACAGGATTGCCTTTTCCTTAGAAACTCTCCTGAATATCAGCCATGCTAGTTACTAGATCCTTCTGGGAAATAAGTTTTCTTCTGCATGCTGTTGAGATTAAAAAACTAGGAAGTAAAGCTAATGTGAAGCCACTAATAATTATAACTGAAGATCAAAATAGTGAAAAATCATAATAAAGAAAATAATTTCCAAATAAAACAGGTCAGGATTTTTAAAATTAGATTATCCTAATTGAAACTGTGTCTTTTTGGGAAAATGTACGGCTTTCAACATGAATACTTCCAGAAGTTTCCCTGTTACATGAAGGATTACCAAGAGTGACAGGAAGAAAGCAAATCAGGGGATTAATATTAATCTCACCTAATTTTAGCTCTGTAAAATATAGGTAACTTAGTTATCTAATTTTCTTTTGTGGACAACAGAGAGATAAGCACTACATAGCACATTTTGAATGATTCTGAAACATATCCCAGGCTGATTCGATGAATTGCCCCAGCAATGCCAGAACGACTGGTTTAGGGCTGAGCAATGCCATTGTGGAACCAGCCCAAGGAGCAAATCCAACAGAAAACTAAATTTATTTAGAAAAAGAAAAAAAAAAAAGAAAGACTTGTTTGGTTGTTTTCAGTGGATGATCTCTTGGAGCTTGCCTTGTAACAGCGGAGGAGCGGTGCTAGTGTACCTTGGGGTGTGGGAACACGCCAGGACAGCGGCCAAGGTCACGCTGGCCACCCCAGAGTAACTGGGTAGCAGCAAGTGCTGATGCAAAAGCTGCGCAGGAGCATTAGCAGAGCCCTGTGGACAGGCAAATAATCCTTCTTAGGAGCTCTAATAGATGCCTAGGTGCAGTAGGACTACTAGTAGCTGTAACTTCAGGGCTGGTTCAGAGCACTTCAGAGCAAGCAGGAGCCGTCTGCAAAAGGGAGAAGAGCTGGGTGGTCAGAGAGGCTGGTGAGATGTACCTGAAATTGTTTGTGTATCTCTGTTTCCAAAGGTTTTGATTTGTGCACGTATGCTCCAGGAAGATCTCGGGATTCACAAAGTTTTATCTGGTAGATTTGCGCCTAGCTTTTCTCCCTGCTTTCTCCTTGGCTTTAATAAAAATAGGTCCAAATACTGTCTTCATCTTTCCTCCTCACAGTGACTTTGCAAGCAGTACACTCAGAGTAGAAAGCTCTCTGTATGCAATACTCAGTACCACTGGAAAGCCACTGCTATGATTTTTCTGAGGAAATTCAGCTTTGATTGTGGCTCTTAGCAGTTTCCAAGTTAGCAGCTAATGAAATCAGACTATGGTGGCAGAAGATACTAATAGAATAATTGTTTTTGCACACTCAAGCCATGCCATGAGCATTCATGGTGCTTTATAGACCTATGAAATACAGGTGCCGGCTGAACCCACAATTAACATACATGGGGAAGAAGGGTAGTGACTAGAAGGGTTGGGATAGGGAAGCACAGCAACAGTTAGAGTGTGCTTTTCTTTTTTTTTCTTTTTTTTTAATGCACTAAGATGAATAAAAACATCTGTCTAGACAAGCCCTGTCCTAAGGAGCAGAAATCCTACCTAGGCAGATGAAGAGGACAGGATGGGTCAGCGTAGTTTGTTATCTGTCCAGTCATGGGTTGTGACGCAACTTCTGCACGTGAAAGGTCATTTAAAGGCAGGAATTTTAGGAGTTTCCCAATGGTAAGAGCTTATTCTGACTGAAGGCAGAGGACCCCAAGAGATGATATTCCTGTGATTTCCCCTTGACCAGGAATGTTTTGATGTAATGGCCTGCTGTGCTAAACCTCCATTAGAGAAACTTTTGGCTATTTTAGTGGCGGTGCTGGCACAGCAAGGGTGTTGCATGGGTCTGCGCTCCTGGAGCGATGCCAATTCCTCCTAATGGGGGATATGGAGGGAAATCTGTCCTGTGGCTATTTTTTTATATTGGTACAGATGTTTAGTTGCAGTAGGAAATCAGTTCCAGTTTATACCCCACTGTAGTCTCAATTAACTACTGTAGTCTCACTTAGGTTTTATTGCAGAATCCGCCTGCTGTTGATTTTGGCTCTGAGGGGCTTTCTTCTTCCCAAGATCCCTGGGGTCTCGTCTGAAATTTGCATTTTCCACTGGGGAACAGATTTTGATGAGGGACCCATGGAGTACAGTGATGCGCCCTGTAATAACTTCAACATTAAAAATTCTGCTGAGGGCAATGCTTTATAAGAAGTGGCAAAGCATTACTCCTTCCCATGGGATTTATGATAATAGCCAAATAATTCATCATGTTTAATGTTATCTGTGTGGCAGCCATTTTTCTACAGCTGTTTTTTCTGCCCTACAAGGACTGTTTCTTTTACATGCAGGTCAGTGAGCTTTTACTGCAATCACAGCAAACATGCAATTGTAAATTCTTTTTATAAAACTACAGGGGAAAAAAAAAAATCCCTAGTTAGGATGTATGGATAGTCAGTAATAGATAAAGATACAGTTTAGAGGCACCCTAAGGCAGTTTATTTTGACCAGTTTGTTTCAGATACATGTCTGGGAGAAACTTTCATAATGGAGTATCTTTCTGAAATGAAGGGCTGCTACCATACTCCTTTCTAGTTTCAGCTCTTCTTGGAAACATCAGCTGATAATGCTAATTCAATAAGGCTATGGGAATTATAGTTTACCAAGACTGAGTTATTCCATTATTATTTTAAATGCTATCCCAGGTTTTAGAAAGGAAATGCTACCAATACTTTGAAATGTACAGTTAAAAAGAAAAATAAATCAGATGGGAAGACATCTCCAATGTGAGATGCAGATGTACTGACGAAGTTTTGCTGCTGAGATCCAGTTCCAGACCTTTAAAAGCACAGAAATTAATGAGAAGAAACACATGCTCCATGGGAAAAAAAGCTTCTCATGTCACTGTAGGAAACCAAAAGGGTTCTTTGAAATCTGAGAAACTACCATTGTTCCTTGCTGTGACTTTCTTTCCTTACTGCTGTTCCTCGCTGTGGCTCCCTTGTTTTGTTTCGTATTGTTTCATATGAGGTTGGGGTGCTTTTTCAAAGCAGTTGATTTCTGGAAACTGAAGAGCAGATGGTTAGTGTTTGTAAATTACCAAAGCCTCGTGACTTCAAATGGTTAGTTGCCTTGAACATTTGAGCATCTAACAGCTATTTAAGGGCTGTATAAACCTTTTCTTTCCTCCTCCCTTACTTCCCTGTATAAAATGAAAATTGAATCACCTCTGTGCACTTCTTAAACTGTAGAGAATCTTTTTATTTGCATCTCATATACTTTAATGATAATATAGAGTTTAAGAAATTATTCAGTCTTCACTTTATACATATATTTAAACACATAAGCATTTTTTATAGATTTTTAAATCTATCAACATATTAGTTGAATCTCTACATTCAAGTTCTGTGAACATAAAATTATAGTAGAAATAGTATAACTTAAGGTTTCATTTCGCACTTATTTAGCAAATTGTGATCTAAAATAAAAGTTTTGCCTGAGAATTAAGTAAAGAATTCCAGATTTAGTCTGTAGATTACAGTTTAAGAACAGGGCTCATTTTTAAAATGAATTAATAAAATCTGATTTAATCTTGATGGTTTTATTGGTATAACTATTGCCACCAAAGAAAAAAAAAAACCTAAAATTTATGTTATTGCAGTGCATTTTATAGGCATTGTTCTAGCATTGCCTTTATGATATAAGGAATATACCAAAACCATGTAACCCACCTTTACAGTATTACAGATAAATCAACCAATGTTCTATCTCTGGGTGTTTTCTTTGCTGTAAGCTGGGGACTCCATCTCACCCGCAGCCCTGACCACCGCGCGGACGTCTCGGTCCCCGGCGGGTCTCGCAGTTCCGAGTGCGTCTTCTCACCTCCTGTCCTCTTCCCCCACCTGCTCCTTGCGCTTCATCTTTGCTCCAGGATTGTTTGCCTTCCTCTTTAATCCTTACCTCATCCCTCGTTATCCCTTGGAAGGCCCCGTGTACCTATACCTCTCTGCCCGTTAATTAACTGTCTGCACAAGCGATACCAAGATAATTGATATTTGTTTCTGCCTGTTATGCTCTCTCCACAGCCTGTGCCTTTTTCATCTATTTATCTCTAAGGAGGAGGCAGCTATTCTCTAGGTATATAATTCATAGCACAGCAGGTCTCTACTTTCAGTCACCCTAGACCTATTAACTGTTAGTAATGTGGTTATTGATGCTAACAGTGTTTTAGAGGTGCTTTTTTCCTTATTACTGCAATTCAAGTAGAGGGCGACACTTTTCATCTTTCAGAGTCTAAAGGGATATATACGAAGGGAATATATCCCTGGTTTCACATTCTCCAGCAACTCTGTACTACCCACTGTGTGGACTAAGTGACTGAGTTCTAGAAATTACCTTATTTATAAATGGTTTCTGAATTGTTTTTTTAAATTGTTGTTGCAAGAAAATCAAAGCTAATAGTAACTTTTTTTTTTCTTCTTCTTTTTCCTTGTGTTATAAAGTTTGCACGTCATCTTGGTTTGGAGCCAATTTCATGAAATTGATGTTGTTCTACTTTTTAGTTGATACTTGGGTAGCTGTATGTGCTGAAAGCTGACTGTACTTTTGTTGTGTTTTGTTCTGTTACAATTAGCTCTTTTCCTCCCAATTAGTGACTGGATTATGTTTATCTTTTCTGCTACGCTTTTTTTGAATGTAATCACCTTATTAACATCTGGCTAGTATCTTAACAAATTCAACGGCTTCTCATATGCAGTAGTATTCAGTACTTTCCCCCTTTCATTAAACGCTTCTCTCCCCGCACTTCCCTTCTACTCATTTCAGCAAAGTGGTTCCTATGGCAACACACTTTCCATATACCCTTTAGGTTGTGCTTCAGCATAAAAAACCATTGTATCAGGCTCCCTTCTATTTAATGAAGGTTTCGGCACCCCCAGCCCCTCCAGCGGATACTGCCTGACTCGCTCTGGCGTTTGGATCAAACCTATTTGTTTTGGGGGAATGTGGACTTTTTAACATGTAAACGTGTCTTGCAGTTAAAAACCTGGTTTTGTCCACATTTGAAATACTTAATAGGCACGATCTTTCTGCTGTCTTCTCCAGCAGTCTAGGTGGGCTGGTGGGCTTTGTCATTAATCTTCAAAACTAGTGTTCCTGTTAGGAAAGGATGCTGCAGAAAATAGCATCTTCCAGAGGCCACCGGGCATTTCCAGGTCGGCGCGGGTCTGCGGCACGCGAGGGGCTGCAGCATCCCGGTTCAGACTCTCTGGCCTTCGCTCCAGTAAGATGGTCATTGCTACACCACATACAGGTACAAACTGTGCTCATAAAATAACAACCGTCTCCTTCAGTCAGCCCTCACCATCCATCAACGAGTCTATCACAAACAAAATCAACAAGATGTTCCCGTTCGCAGCTTTTGGACGGTAATGACACAGTCTGTTACAAACCCATCAGATGTTTCAGTGCTGGGCTGCTTTGCAAGTGTTTGGACACGATGCTGTCCAATGTGATGTTTTTCTTAGGATGAAACGATCTTTAAATGTTTGCGCATAATATTTGACAATGTCCACTCGGCTGAACGTGAGAAGGTGGGATAAAATATATCCCATTATTCATATAGGTGTATGTGTGCGTGCACACATGAATCTATATAAAATCAGTTTTTCAAAAACAACTCACTCTTTCCAAAGACCAGAGGCTGTTGGGTGTTGTTATTTGTATTATCCCAGTGACCCTTAATTACACGTTCCTTTTCTGCCACATGGTTTTTAGAAATACAGAATTTATATGTCACCCCTGCCCAAACCAGTTATATTTTATGTGCAAGATGTGATTAGAGATGTTTGCAGACAGGCAGAAGACAGAGTGCAAGGAAAACAGTACGACAATAATGATCAGTAAGATGGACTGCAGCCTAATAATACTGCCAAATTAAACACTGTTACAGTTTTGTATGTCTCACGGAAAAGCTGATCAAAGCAAAGTTCTAAGAAAATTAATTTTGGATAGATTTCGGTGAAACAAGATTTCATTTGCCACTGACAGAGAAAAAGAAATTGCAGTAATTGAAACGTGATATGCAAGCTTGAGCAGATTTAGTTGCGTGGAACGGAATTTACTCTGCTAAGCATTAATAATCCTACCTAGGTCAGGAAAAACAATTTTAATTATATGTAGTTAGAAAACTTTGGCTAAAATTTTCAAAAGCATCCATGAGACCATAGCATCCATAGGAGAATGCTTTCCATTTCTAAAAATGACTGAAGCTTTTAGCAGTGAGTATGTCTTTGGCTTTGAATAAAAATACTCAAGGCTTCTAAAGACCAGATTACAAGTGTTTCTTCTTAAGTACTTAAAAATGTGTCCAAGAATCCACGAAATAGGTGTGCTGAGTAACAACTATTGATTTCAGGTTAGACATCTACCTAAACACTTTTACAGATCTGACTGGGTACCTTGTATCTTTAGGCTCTTGACTACTTTTGAACTTTTGGAGACCATTTAAGTTTTTTTTTTATTTTTACTTAGGCTTTAATGCTGGACTTGTCCCAGGTTGTGGCTGGGCCATAGAGCTGCTTAACTGTTTTACAAAGCTGGATTCATAATTTGTTTTGTGTTCTTATTTTATCAAGCAGCTGCTCTCTTCTCCCTGCAGTTCCCATCAAATGCTCATTTCTCTGTTTTGTGGTGGTTAATTGACTTGCTAGTGAATTAAAAACAAAACACAAAATGCTCATAATTTAAAGTGTGTCTACATGATGTGTTTAGGCAGATGAGAACTTGCTCTGCCTGTGATGTGAATTGACTCATGACTTTCCTCTGTTTGATCTATTCTACCAAAAATGCTATTGTGGCAGCAGCAATCCTGAAAATACTTTTTCCTAAGCTTTAGCAGAAGTGGTGCTATTCAGGCTATGCAATAAAACCACTAGGTCCAGAAGTCAGATGTTTATAGGACAATAGTGGCCGGAAGAGTTGTCTTTTAGCATCCTATTTAGAAAATAAATTACTCATTCTTACATATGCTGGTTGAGGCCGAATATGATTACTCAGTTGTATAAAACTTATAGAAAATCATGAGATTTTGTCTGTGGTTAGCATTGGTCTCCTTTACCGGAGACATGGATTGTATAATATCATGTATCCAACAGGCAGGCAAAGCAGAAAGCTTTTGAAAAACAGCTATTGATTTTTCATAGCTATGAACTGGTGATTTTTGTGTCATCACTGCAATTTCAAAACACCTTCCACGTCTGCATTAATTAGTGTAACTAACATATGCCAGCAACGGTTCTTCTCATCTCACCTTTTGAAGGAAAACAGTGTGGGCAGAGAAGTGTTTTGGTTGGATTTTTGAAGTTATCTGTACAGGCATATTACTACATACTCATTACTTAAAGCAAGATGAAAACCAATGCTTAAAAGCAAATCTGGTGAGGTCTGTGACTGCCTCAGCTGTGTCGGGAATTCATTCCTTAGCCACTGGCTGACCTGTCAAATTGCGATTCAGCTCTTGGGTGCTCAGTGTGAGTCATGTCGATGTAATTCCAGCCCAATTAACTTTCATATTCTCAACTAATGTTTGGTGGCTGTGAGTATGTGCAGGTCCAGTAACTGCAAACGTTCATACTTACGCAAATCAGACCTGAAGTGGGTAATTTGAGCTCTTACATCACTGCGCATGCTTAAAAGCGCTGGTCATAATCTTTCCAGACTACTACACTTTAGAGGTATAATGAGTTTTTTGGAGAGGCATTGACTGGTGATTATTTAAAGACTTAAGCAAACGATGTTTGGCATCCTGTGATTCCCCAGAAATCAGTGGTGGTGCCTGTGATTAGTAAATGAGAAGTAGAGGTTGGTATCATTTGTGAAACCCTTCAGAACTGATTGTACACACTTAGCAGCTTGTATCTTCATTTTCAAAATGTGGAGGTGTAAAGTGAGGAAAAATTTCATATCTTTTCTTCAGAATTAGGAGGTTCAGAAAATGTGCAAATCTGGAGATATTCCCACATGTAACTATAACTATAAGCTAATTTTTACATAAGGTACATATTTATTTTTTAAACCTCACATATTTTGTCTTTAGTCAGTTTAATAAAAATGCTTCCCGCAAAAAAATTAAGCATTTGCATTCTACTTCTGTCTTATTTTTCTGAAAGTTTCTAGAACAGTTTTAGTATAGGATTTGATTACAGCAATGAAAATATGTTAATTTACTCAATTCTCTGCATTTTCTTTTTTTTTTTTTTTTTTTTTACAAAGAGAAAGGAAATCTCCCAAGTTGCATATCTCAAACTATACAAGAATAGGCATTTTTTTTTTGATTCTCAAAATTATGGAGAAGGGGAGAGGAAGATTCTTTCAGCCATTTCACTTGCCTGGAAGTGCTTCATTTACATGGAAGACGGGGTTCAGCTCACAATTAATGTCAGGTGTGGGCATCGATTTAAAATTAAAGTTCCTAAATATGAGTTCCTCCATGTGGATACCTGTAGTGATCCAGCTTCCACTGCAGCAGGGGAGTGCCACCCTGCATGGGTGATGGATGGCAGCATCTGAAGGACCGGCACGGGGCTGGCAGATACGGTGCAGGAGCTCGCAGCAGCTGAGGCCAAGTCAGATAGTTGGGGCATCGGAGGTGGTACCAGCCTCCCATGCTTAGGCAACCAAATCTTATCCCTAGACTTCCTTTAGGGTCAAGAGGAAGCAGTTGTAGACCAAGATCCATGTGATCTCTTTTAAGCATCTGCTAATTTATATCCATTGACTATTAGGGCAGTGTAAATGACTGGGGCATATATACGTGTCTTCATTGTAGACGTTGTAGAAGTCATTGCATCATCAAATCTCAGCCTAAATTTGAAATTATGTTAAGCAGTGCAAGCCGGTGTAATGGGCTTACTGATACAGAAGAGTTTCTTGCTCTTCTCTGCTTCTTTGCAGGGCTCTGGTGTTCTTCTGCCTCTGCACTGGCTCGTGCAGCTTTCCAAATGACCAGAAAATGATGCAAATGAAAAAACAAAATGAAAAACAAATTCTGGTGTGTTAGTGACTTGTCAGATTAACATTAGACCTGCCAAAAGGGAAGGGAAAGAGAAAACAGGGGAAGGAGTGTCCTTCCTTAAAAGTGGCACATGTGAGGTTGGCTCTTCAGAGCTGTGTGACATCTTCCAGGTGATCAGAACCTGAGTGAAGTTGTGGTCGAAGAGCAAAAGAAAAAAACCCAATCTGTTAAAAACATAAAGAATTTATGTTTGTTGTAGAAAGGGAAGCAGATCTCTGTGAAATGAAGGGATGTCAGTGAGAGGTGGGGCCTCATTGGAAAGGCTCAATGCCAACCTCTTTGGCTGATATCACAGTCAAATACTGTGGAAATAATTACGTCTCTAGCTGAAAATCATTACTTAAACAGAAGGAAAATTACATATAAATACTTTTTTGAAGCACAAAGAAAGAAAAATAGTGTGATGAAATTGCTTCCTTTAAGGCCATGTATTACTAATGCCAGGGGATGGAGTTTTCCAGAGACATTCAATAATGTGATGTTAACAGGAGCAGAGTTAGACGAACAGGGAATGTGCTGAAAACTATCCAGGAATTACAGGGAATCACAGAATAATCCAGGTTGGAAGGGGCCTCTGGAGATCATCTGTTACAACCCCCTGCTCTACAACCAGGCTCCTCAGGGCCTTCCTCAGTCAAGTTCTGAGTATCTCCAAGGATGGAGATCCACAGCCTCTCTGGGTAACTTGTTCTGGTGTTTCACCATCTCATGGTGATTTTTTCCTCCCCGTAGGCTTAGTCAGAATTTGCCCTTGCTGCAGCTTCTGGTTTTTGCCTCTCATCCTTTCACTGTGCACCTCTAAGAATGGTCTCTCTCCATCTTCTCTAGACCTTCCCATTAGGTAGCTGCAGACAGCAACAAGCTCCTTCTGTGCCTTTTCCTCTTCAGGCTGAGCAAACCCGAGTGTCTCAGCCTCTCCTGTATGAATGCCTGCAACGGGGTTATTAGAAGTAAACTACGTATGAGAAGGCAGATCTCCTGCTGTACTGAGGGTCTAACTCACTTTTCAAGGCGAGGGGCAACTCAGCCAGCCTACTTTTATCCTGAAGCCCTGTGGAGCTCTGACATGAATTATTGCCGATTGTAGATGGCAGAAGAGATGTGCATTGCTTGGCTACAAGAGAAATCTTTGTTCCGTGTGACTGCTCCTTTTATTGCAAACCTTACTGTAGCAAAAAGGAAACCACATTGCTGCTGCCTGCTTTTCTCTTCCTTAAAGTATCATTAATTAGTTCATAGTAGTAGCTACACATCTGAAATGCTTTTCATTTCATGATCCCAAAGTGCTTCAGAGGATTAAGGATTAAATTACACTCACTAAGGTACAGAGGTGCAAAGGGGGCTGGGAATGACACAGAAAACAGAACAGAGCTGGTGCTTGGGGAAGATGAAGAGCTCACCCGGAGCACCGTTACGGTGGTGCCGGTGACTTCAAGGAGGCAAAGCTGGGAGGAAGCACTCCAGCTGCTTTATTATGCTTCATGTATTCCTGAGGTTCTCATATACATTCAGGTTTTGTCCCTTTTTGCCTAAAATTGCCTACAATTTAGAATAGTTTCATTTAATGCAAGAGATTCTTAAGCAAATTTTGAGGGAGTCTCTTTTAATCAAACTGCTGCTTTTGAGACACTAAAGCTGTTAAAATGTGAAAAAAATCCACAAACATTTAAATAAAACCCATATTTGGTGAACTCCTATAATGTCAGAAGAGGACTGCACCAATTATATTTCCATAGATGTAAAAATCCAGAGCAGGAATAGGTCACAAAGCTTTTCAAATCGTACAAATTGCATTAAGAATATATTTGTATTTTACTGGTTTGTATTAATAAAGTTACCATTATGGGCATAATTTGAATCATAAATTGGAGCTAATTTCCTAATCTCTTCTTTCCTGCTATATGTTTGTTGGCTTTTTTTTCCCCCCTCCTCCATTTACAAATGAGTTTAACACATTATAGGTGAATTTGCAATATTATTTCACTTTTTATTTCTTCCCAGTTCCTCTCTTTTTCACAGAGGAAATTTTGTTCCACAGTTTTGGGAACTGTAATGCAAACTGCCAGGGCCTGGGATCCACAAGATCAGGTATTTAGACTCATAAATGTAATTGCCTGCACCCACAGGATAGCAGACACATGCAAAAGGATGAAGAGGAGCTGCAAAAATATCCTAGCTTCTAAAGTGAGGGAAAGAAAAAGGAGAATCTGTAAAAGTATTGAAAATACATTATAAGATGTCGCTCTACTGTAAAATTCTACTACTATAGGATTAAAGCTTCTTTTAAACTATTTAAGGAGAAGGCAGGCAAAGCTCATCCTTCAGTGCTTTGTAAAGGAATGCAATGTTGTAATATTCCTAGGATTCAGTTAATAGTGTTCAAGGCTATGCTACGGGCTTGGATCACCTACTCGGTTATACCTGTCTACCACACGCTTTTAATTTTCATACTGGTACCACGCTGCTGAGGACAAAAATCAAGTAGAACAGAACTGTATTTTCCATGAGAGTAAAGTCAAAGATGAAACCTATCTATGAGAAGTTTATTCATCCTGTTTTGATTTGATGACACGGAGAAATGGAGAATTCAGCAATTCATGTGCTAATTTCTTCCAGTGGTTATTCATTTTAATAGATATTAAAATGTGTGCATTATTTCCCATGTGGATTTCTCTGTCTTGCAATTCCTAATGTCTTCTTTTCAATGCTTTCTAAATGAAAGTCATTAAGTATCTAATATTTTGTCCCATGAAAGTGGCTCTACATTACAACTTCTCTATTTTCTCTTTGCCAAGCTAAAAACCTCTGTAACAATTTCTTCAGCTCTTCAGCTGTCTTTCTTCATGGCTCTTTTGGCTTCTGCCCCAGTGTTTCACTGTCATTTTTGGACAACAGTATTTCTTTCAGTGTTTTAGTACCAGTGTCCTCAGTACCCAAATACACATTTCTAGTCTGCGTTTTATTCCTTTTTCTCCTCAGTCAAAGCACACCTAACCCATGTGAATTGCCCAGCCATTTTTACTCTAAATCTTTTACACTCACTCTTGTCAAGCATTCATAGCAGTGGCTTTCGTTCTTTGTTTCTTTATATATATCATATTAGTTGGTTATATTCAGACAGATTTCATTCAACTGGGACTAGCTTAACAAATGAACCAGCTCATAAAACAGGGCTGATATTCTCTAATTGCTATTACCTTTTCTACCAGTCTTTGTTCTAGCCTCACATTTAGTCAGAAGAGCTTTCAAAACCATTGATGAAAATGCTGAAAAATGTGTGTTCTTGTATTATCCCTCTGAAACCCCACTGAAAATATCTTCATTCAGGAATCATTTTGTGCTTTTAAATAACATCTTGAGACACAAACCATTTCCTTGTAACTTAATATGGGGTTTACTGATCCTGTACGGCACACAGCCTGTAGTGTTCATTCCAACACTCCACAGAACATTATTATGCTTAAAGAGTTTTTCTAATTGGTCATCATTTTAAAGTCAGGAGTAAGGCTTTTTTTGAGGAGGCATATTTTCAGTAAAATCATGTGAATGGTATTACATTCCCATCTTTAATTTTTTTTGTCGTTACTTTAATTGCACTGATACTGTGCTTACCCAGGCATCCTTTCCGTCCATCTGGATCACAATTCTTTCCGCCTGCTGGAGTTTCCTCAGCAGTCCAAGGTGCACTAAGGAGGAAAATCTATAAACCAGGTGTATCCTCATCTGTCACTTCAAGAACTCTTAGACATTAATTAATCATGCCTATTTATATTCTATTCCCAGTTAATAATGTTTAGGTTTTTACTTTGTTTTTGATAAGCACTCTACTAATTACAGACAGGTATTTCATCCCTTTCATGTAAAAAAAAAATGCATCATCCTATTTCTTCCCAAAACCTGAATAGCAGTATTTAGTGAATAGTTCCCTGTCTTCTGCATTACTATTAAGAATTTTATTATCTTAACCTAATGATGGATCTACACCACTGCTTATATCTTTTTTCATCCAAATAGACTGAAACAGTCCTTTTTATTGTTCTTAGTCCTGCCAGCTATATTTCTTTGATATTTTCAGAACGTATTATAATTTTCTATACTTGATACCTTTTGATTTACACCAGGCGATACTTTTTTCCTGTTTGTTTCTGATGGCTGCCTGTATTTCACCATGGAACCAGGAAGAACTTTTGATCCTATCCTGCCCTTTCTAGAGCCGTATCTGTCACTGCTAAAGACCGATCATTAGGATCTGCAATGGCAGAGCAGTGATTTGGAGGATCTGTTTGCACAGCCGGGTATGATGTTATCTGAAGGCCTGGCCAACTTTTCAGCCACATGCATAAAAACTGTAGGTGCAGACGATGGGCTCAAACTCTGTGGCTGTGGCCCCAGTGTTAACAGCGAGTCCCTGGTGAAAGTTGCTTGCACCTATGGTGTCAAAAGTACCTTTTTTGGTAGCGTTTTTTCATATTGTGAAGGTGCCTGGCTGTTTTCTGTTTTCTTTCGCTGGAGGCAAGTTCTGCTGTAGTTTTCGCTTGAATGGTTATATGAAAAAAAACCCAACAAACCATATGTGAGGACAGAGGCAAAATTATCTCCTCAGCTGAACCCAGCAAACCTTGACAACAGACTCCTATTTCTCTGTCTTGGGATATCTGAGTGGCAAATTCTGCCCAGAGGCTTGCAAGTACAAATGTGTGGCTAACAAAAATTGTGGGTTTTACTTGAAGGCAGAAAGTAACTGAATTTTCACCAGAGCTTTGAGGGAATAAAATAATGATAGTTTGTTATCTTTTAAGTACTCTCTCAGCATTCACCTGGATTCTTGACATGCTGATCAATGATATGGAATAATGTAATAAATTCAGCCTGACAAGCTGAGGAGTTCAGTGTGGAGATTGAGCCCTACGTTAACGGCATGCAACCCAGGAGAAAATGTAGGCGTGTAAACAAAAGCAGAGTTGGATCCAGACTGACTAACAAGGGTGAAATTAAACAGCCACATCTGTGGGTCCTGGTTTGGGATAGTGCTCCTAGGGCCAGCCACCCCTGATTCCTTAATCCATGGGTATAAAGTTTGTGTTGCAGTTATTGTCCTTGAAGCGAATATGTTTGTGGAAGCGCTAAAATGTTTTTTTATGTTTGCAAGAGGACTAAGAGGTTGATGACTGTCCTATTTTGGGTACAGGGAGAGGACAATTTTGAAGAAACAAATGTCACCTTGATAGAGATTCAAAATTAGAGCTTTCTGAAAACAAGATCATAGAGAATCAGTTTATTCTGGTTTAATTCTGACATTTAAAAAGGCCTAAAATTAGTCCTGGACGTAGTAGACAATATTTGGGTTTTTACTTGGTTGTTCACCATTATCTTCAGTTCCTTTAAGAAGGCTGGGCCAGATGGAGCCCCTGGGGTGAGATGGGGGAGCTCCTGCACGATGGAGAACGGAAGGTGCTAAAAGCTAGGAGAAACTTCAAGGTCTGACAGGTGAAGGGATCACAGAAAGAAGATGGGATCCTGCAGCTCGTGTGCAAGAGTTTCAGAGGGGAGCAGGGAGGAGGGAATAGGAGTGCTGGCGTGGGGTCTGCTGCTTCTCAGAGAGTCCCTGAGTTAGAAGCAGCAACAGCTTAGTGTGGAGCCTCTCCTCCCATGGGACCAGAAGAAAACTCTGTATAATCCCTGCATAATCGCTCTTTGATTTGAAATAATCACTTTGGTAGATATGTGCTATAGTAAACAATGTTTGGCAATATTCCCAAACCGGAATGTGGTTGCCCTTGCTGTTAAATTGTTCGCAGGGTTCCTGGCACATTTTGGCCCAGTACTACATGATCTGGGAACCAGCCTGGGTGCAAGACCAGCCCCGGGGGCCAGGTGAAACTTTGGGACAGTAGGACAGTTTGGTGGCACAGATGTGAGCTGCTCCAGGCTGCCTCAGGGCCTGGGAATTGTCTTGGAAACGTCTGAGTTACTAATTATAAACATAGCCTTTGAGGTCTCTCTAATTAAAAAAACTTCAGGATTCTAATAAAACCTCCATTTTCTGAGTCCAAAAGTCTTTCAGATCTACCGCACAGCTCTAGCCAGCCCAGGGTCCTGCGACACGGGGGTTAACCCATCCCTGGCAGCGTCTGCAGCTTCCGACAAGCACGTGTAAGTGTGAGAGCAGAGCTGACTGGAAGCCAAAGGCCATCGTTATATCATTAGAGCTTCAAGAACTGCAGAATGTGAACATGTGGCATAAAGATTTTTTTAATTTTTTTTTTTTTCTCTAAAGTACATTTTTTCCCCTGCAGTCGGAATGTCAGAGCACCAGGAACAAATGCTCAGTTTGAGATCTCCAGGCAGCTAGAAGCTGCTGCGTGCTACGCAACCTGTTGGCACTGTACAATCTTTGCAGCTCTTGAACTGGCAGCCTGCCAGCAACTTGAGGGTCACCCCTAATTTGCCTATTTATTATTGATTGAACGCTGCACAATGTGCCAATTTGCATAAATCTACATAGCCTTTTAATTTTTAATTAATGCATCTCTTTTTTTACAATTTTTAAGATATGCTATCAATCACTTTCATGAACTATGGGGCGATAAAACCAGGTGAATGAAGCCAAAGGAACAAATAGCGCTCTTTGACGTAAAATCAACCTTTCTTCCCAGTGCTAATGTGCTTTTGAAAGCAGTTCTTAGGAAATGAGCCACATTTTCTAATTGTTCCCGTGCTGCTACTTAGCACAGAGCTTCCATGCATACCCCTATGGCTGCTCATGCAGACAGATACAGGTCCATTTAATTGCCGTGAATTACTCTTTTCCACTTATAGAGCACTCTATTCAGCAGCACTGTTTGTGGTGCCTCTCCTGAACTGCAGTATCCCTTTGCTGGGCTAGAGAAGATTAGGATGGAAAAAAAGATATGAAACAGAGGGAGAAAATTGATGGGGAAAAGTGATGCTCACAAACTGGCCACCAAATATTTTACCCCTCCACAATGTTTCGTTGCCATAAAATATTTTAAAAAACCCACAATTTCTTCTTTTAAATGTCTCTAAGCTTGTTTTTTCAAGTAAATAAATAAATCCTGAAGGTTTGTGCTCAGAGGAAGGGGGGATCTTGTTGCTGTTTTCAGCTGCCAGAAGGGAGGGTATGGAGAAGAGCCAGAGCCTTCTCAGGGATGTACAGTGATGGGGTGGGAGGCAATGGACACAAATTACAACAAAGGAAATTCCAATTTTTTATTCGAACAAAATCTTCACTATGACAACAGTCAGATATTGGAAGAAGTTACTGAGAGAGGCCGTGCAATCTCAGTCCTTGGGTATGTTCGGAGCTCAACTGGACAAGGCCCTGAGCAAGTGGACCTGCTTTGAGCATGGGGCTGGGCGAGATGAACTCTGGATTATAATCCAACCTGAATTATTTTTTGATTCTGTGAGAATCAAGTAGATCTATGAGAATCAGAATAGATCTTTTACAAGATACACTTCCATTTCAACTAGATAAATATAATTGATAATTTAAGGGTGAATATCATGGTGTAGTTCACCATGAAAGTCTGTAGCTGTGTAAATAATGCTTGGGTACAGTGCTGAGATTAGTTTAAGAGACTTCAGTTACCTGTCTTTTGAAGCACATTTCATGTGGATAATATGTAGAAGGGTGACATGATTTTTTTTTCTCTTTGGACACTAGTAAGTAAACATATCTTAATGAAGGCACTAGGAAATTATCCTTCAAACCTGGCTTATTTTGCATGAAGTGTATTAATATGGGTAGAGCTCAGGTTCTATCCGTTTCGTGAAAACTGATAGTAAGTATTGCATGTGTATAAGGTAGTGTGTCTTCATTGAAGTGTACAGGAAGTATGTGTGAAGGGTGTAAAGATTGCCCTGCATGAAAATTGCCTTTCAGGATAGCTAGATAAGTATTTAGAAACCTTCTCATGGTAGAAAACTGCTCTAGCAAAACCGCTGTTGAATTATCGGTTCATGTTTTTTATCATATAGAGCCTGGTAATAAAGTTTTCCAGAAAATGTTTAAATCAACGTTCTCTTAGAAAAAAAGGATGAGACTTTCATCTAAAAATATGTTTTTAAAGACAGATACACAATATTTCTTGCTCTGAACTGAGGATCCCTGAAAAGGTGGTTATTACTGGGGACAGAAGATAGATGATCTTGGTTAGGGAGTTGCTTTGAGCTGCAGAGCAACCAGATAACCCCCGTGTTTTCTGTAAAAAGAGTTCATTTTTAATGCTGCTGCCAAAAAGACCATAAAGTGAGGGGTTAGAAAACTTGCATAAAATATATTGAGAGGTTGCCTGTTAATTGTCTTCCTTTCTGATATATATGCAACTGCGGTTTGTGTTTGCCAAGATGGTTAGGATTTGTATAGGTATCTGGACTAAAATAGCTGAGGACCCATGCTGAGTCTTCCTCTTCCCATTCTGAAGGCCCAAATGCTCCTCGGCTGAGCAGTTATCCATAAGATATTTATTTTGGTTTTCCCTCTTACAGTAGCATTTTTATGCTAAACCAATAAAATCACGACAAAATGAGCAAAACAGGAATGATGAAAGATCAGCTACGGGACTTTATTTGTCACATGTACTCCATTAACAAAACATTTATTGTTCTTGGAAAGGATACATGTCATGTAATGGGAGAAACTGTTCCCTGACAATGCTGCATCTGGGTATTATCAACAGGCACTGTTTGCATGTTGCAGAGGGAAAAAAAATGAACAAAGAAATGAACACCTTATTACATAAAACACCAATTTAGGAAACATCAGCAACATAATAGCTTGGGCCCAGATACATTAGTGTATCTGGACATTTAACTCCTGGGGCAGTCATTGAGGGCATAGCTTTCTTTGCAGATAAAATCCTAATTGTTCTAATAATCATTATTTTGTTGATGACATTACTATTTAGAATAGAATATTTCAGTTGGAAGGGACCTACAAGGATTATCTAGCCCAACTGCCAGACCAATTCAGGGCTGACCAAAAGTTAAAGCATGTTATTAAGGGCATTGTCCAAATGCCTCTTAAACACTGACAGGCTTGGGGCATAGACCACCTCTCTAGGAAGCTTGTTCCAGTGTTTGACCACCCTCTCGGTAAAGAAATGTTTCCTATTTATTAGTAGACACCTAACAGAGCACCTTCTGTGTTCCCAGTAAACTGCCTGCTCTACTTATTTGTCCTTCATATTAGGACTAAAGGGAAAAATGTTTTGGTAGGGTACATTTTGCTACGTCATTAGGATTTTGCCGAAGTGCCAGCATGGTCCAGGTGAGTTTCTGGTTCCTAGCAGCTCCATTCTGCTGGTGAGCTCCCTCCCAGGCTGCTGAGCAGCCTCATCCTCCACACTGAGCAGTGCCCAGGGACTGCCCCAGGCTGATGTGCACGGTCCATACCACCTGGTGTTTGGCAGGGATTTTTCAGATCTACGTGTTTGATTTTTAAGCAGATTGCCAAAATATCAAAACTGTGGGAAATCAGCTTTCTCTGTCTAGCTCCATTTCCTAGCTCTGCATAGAAAACCCACCTGAAAAATTACCCCAAAAAAATCAAAATTCAGATCAGAAATTCAAATTCAAATCAGAAATTCAAAAAAAGAGGTGCCAGAATGCAAAATATCCATTAACATGTTACATTTAGAATCAAAGATCCCTGGAAATAGAGAACTGGAGAAACTGTAAGCAGAATAATTGTGTCATTTTTCTCCTCTCATGTGTTAGCATGAAGTTGCAGAGATGAAGGATGTTTTGGCAAGATTAGATCCATGAGACTTTCATCAAGTTTCACCTGGACTTACCAAGTGGACACTAAAATGATCCTAGTCCTAATAATGTTCAATACATATAGCACATGCCTTCACATAGCCGGTTGCCTCTCAAATGTAATTAAGAGTCCTCAAATGTAGAAAATAACGTGAAACATTCTTTAGATTTCAGCAGTCATAATAGTTATCACATAGATGAAACAAAACATTAGTTTAAATTAATATGGGACTCTCATAGTAACATTACTTCAAAGAAGAAGGTTAGCTTTTCAGAATCCTATTTTCTCAGCTGTCATTGGTGATTATATACTGTATGATGGCATTTTTCTTTCTCAGTACAATATTAAGGACTAATCTGAGTTTTTCAACGGCTTGTCCCACTCATTTTTCTTTATAACATATACACCTGAATTTTAATGACCTGGACATAGGCTGTGTCTCTTTTATTACTACTACAGGGGAACAAAAGGATTTTGTTTTGGTTGGGAAGATCAGAAATAATTTCTGGCTACAGCATCTAATCTAATGCCAGTTGTTGTTTCTTTCCCACAAGAAGCCGTTAACTTTGTTGACCAGCTGTGAAAGGGAAGTTAAAGAAAATCAATTATTTGCAGGGAGCAGTGTTAAATTAGTGTATATTAAGATCTCAATTGGATTTAATTCTTCCAGAAAAAAGAGGCCTTAATTTCTGGTAGTTTCATTCAAAGAAAGACCCTGAAGTGACTCCATGAATATTAACATGCTTTAAATTTTACATACATTGATTTCAAACATTTAATTGATTTTCCCTAACCTTCTCCGAGTCTTTTTAAGTCAACAAGTTTGTAGTTTAAAACCAGATGCTTATTTGAAAATCAATTAACTGCAAACCAAGGAGGGTATAAAAGTACGTTCTTCATTCTATATAGTATTGGTATAGGAATTATCTTACAGGAAGTAAAATGTGAGTTAAGATTTGACTTTCAAAATCATGTATCTTAGGTTTCTGAGAAAAGCCAAACACATACCTCAGAAACTTTACAAGAAACATGCATATGTAATTGAATGATTCATCTGTTTTTGTGATCATTTGCATTTAATTTCCATCCAGTGTCTGGATGAACTTATTGTTAGTAATATTTTTATAATTAACATACTTCATAGGAATATTTGCCCAAGAAATGTAGTGCTAATATTTACACCACACCAGGCAGGAAATGAAGAAATAGTATATGATTATGCAAAATTCAAATTGTAAATACTAACAACATAATGTTCATAAGTCAACTATAGGCAGAGGCTATCTACTAACTCCCGTGTGATCATTAATTTGTGAAAACAAAAAAAAAACTCAGTTAAAAAAAAACAACAGAGAAGAAACGATATATTCACTGCAAATTATTTGCTCAGCTCTGCTGGTTGGTCATACTCAGAAAAGCTTTATTTACTAGTCTCTTCTTTTTATTAGGATATAGGTAGTGTAAACACACACACAGGATTTGCGTTTTTCATCTTCCTTCTTTGTAAGGGTCATAGTGTTCCCTTCAAAAGCAACCCGTTTTCATCATCTTGCTGCATTTTTCTACAATGTTATTAAAGTCCTTGTTTGGTACCAACACAAAGTAGTATGGATTGTCCACTTTCCACATGTTCACCTCAGGGTCACTTTGTTTTTATTGTTCTCATTCAGGTATGTCACTTCTGATTATTCCACCCCCAAATTACATTTTAAAGGCCAATAAGTGTGTTCTCTGAGAAGTGGAGCTGAAAAAGTTCCTTTAATTTGTATCCACGCTCAGTGACAGTGCTTTTTTGTTGTTTCCTCTTATATTGCTCAGGCTGACATGTATTACTGTCTGCTATGCAATATTAACATTGGGAGGGTCAAAGGATTTTTTTTTTTCCTAATTGTAGTTAAAAGCAGAAAAAAAGACTGAAGAAGTTCACTGCTTGGACTCTCCCACTCTTGCAAAACTATTTGTTTCGAAGGTGCTTAGGTGGCCTGCAGCTTTAACATTTAAATACATCATTATTTTTGGTACATCATCTTCACAGTACCTGCATGAAGCAGTGCTGAGGTGAGAAACTGAGTCGCAGAAGCAGCATCCATCCCAGGACATGCAGGAACAAAACTCCTGCAGCAAATGTCCCAGGTTCTCAGCTACTCCCATTGACTCCTGCTTTCCTTTTCCAAGGTGCTGTGCTAAAAAAGCTATCGAGTTGTAAGCGCAAAGGAGAGAAGGCAATCAGCTTCCTCCACCCCTCTGCTGCTCTTAACTTTTCTTTTATCTTTGGCCTTTATTTTCCATATGATTTGTTTCCAGTTCAGGCATCTAGTAGAAAGCTGGTGAGAGCGTAGGAGTAGACAGCTACAAATTGAAGTGCTGAGAGCTGCACATCCTCAGCTTTAACATGGACAGTCTCTCTGTTCAGTTCTTCATTATTTCCTGATAAATTCCATTATATCGTTTAAGAAATATTAACCAAATGTTCTTGTTGTATCTACATAGCGTGAGTTATTTCGGTGGGGTTTCACTCAGAGATGCTGATGCTGTAGTGAGAATAAGTATTTGTATTTCACCTCCTTTAATTCTTCAGTTCTTCAGTTAAAGGTCTTGGAGCACTTTCCCACTCCTAATTAATCCTCGAGCTATAAGTAGTTCAAGAACAGAGCATCTAATCAGTGTCCTGGTTCCTGGGTCCCATCAGACACAATCCTTACAAAATGGTGGCTTGTCCTTAAGTGCCCAACTCAGCTCAGACTCTGTGGAAGTTAGTTGCGAGGTACAAATGTGATGGGATGACAGACATTTCCCTGCTCACAGTTCCTGCTGCCCTGTAGATGGAGCATCATTGCCGTTCACGCCTTCCGAGTGCCCGGGCAGTTCAGGAACACACTGAGCATGAAAGTTCCCTCAAAGCAGGTCCACCAGGGTATCATCACCCTTAGCCAACCAAAAGGGCTTCTGGTGAGAGCTGAATTAATTGGTCTGACATTAGAGCCAAGAGAGTCAATCTGCAGTTTCAGCAGTCTTGTGAACCATGCGAGGCTACAGATGATTCCTGCTGAGCTGAAGGAGGGTTTGCTGAATCCCAGCAGAGCAGTTACTTCTCCCTTTCTTTTCAGAGCAATACTTCACTCCGATGCTCCTGCAACTGCATATATTCTTCCTCGCTGGGAGGTACTTTCTTGGCACATTCGCAAGTAATGGCAAAAAAACTGCCGAGGCAAAATTGCCAGAATGGCTGGCACAGACCTAGCCTGAGTATCACCTGCTGTCCTTCCTTGGCTTGTCTGGGTCACAAACCGCTTTATATGTTCAGGCTGCAGGAACAACATAACCGTGGAGTTCAATATGAGTAGGTTAAATTCACTCGTGGTGTCATCTAAGCTAGTTCGTTTGGAGCTAGCATGGAGCATGGGTATCTCTACGTTGCTCTGCCATCTGCATTGTAGTTAGTCATCCAGGCTTCAAATTTTCTTTCCTGAAAGAAAACTGTGGGAGGGGAAAACTTAAAGTGTGTGCGTACTGATTCCTGTGCTAGCTCATTGTCACAATCGGTGCAGAAGGCATCCTCAGGCGATGCCTCTTATTTTTTGCAATCTACCACAAATGCAGGCCTGAATTTCAGAGTTTTCTCATGAAGACCGTTCTGTGCGCTCGCCTTGTGTCCCTTTCCATGGACAGCCCCTTGCAGCACTGCCACGGGCTTCTTCAGTAAAGCAGATCTGCTCTCTCCACCGCACACACCATGCCTCTTACCGTGATGTCTGTAGAGCTGTTACTTTCTCCATGCATCAGTAATTGCCGTAGGTAACGTGAAGGACTATGCCAAGCTGACAGATTTTCATCACCATCCTCAGAGGAGTCAAGTGTATCATTCCTGCGCTGTACTTCTTCCCCAAATCAGCCACCTACTCCTCCCACCACAGAGTGCACGCAGAGTTAAACTGCGAATGGCAGGAGGATCTCCATGTCTCCACCATTCTTTGCTGTACAAAGCTGTTAACTCATTTGCTCCCTGCACCAGGCTTACAAGGGGATGACTGTGGGACCTTCTCTTTGTGTAAAAGATGCTTGTCTGGTTTGCTACTGGATCTAAGCCTTTACCTAATAGAAAGTGGATCCTGAGCTACTTTTCCAGCTCTTGGAGTTAGTAAGGCCTTTATGATTTGTTTAGATTTTAATATCAAGCTTCAGACAAATTTAACTCATTTAAAAGGAAACAGCAGAAAGAAAACAATGGGAAACAGGCTTAAAGGGAAAAAGAAAGTCTAGACAACAAAAAAAACCAGTTCTGGATGCTGAACTATATCCTCCAAGTTTCTCAGTTCTTTTAACCAGCTGAACCAATCTAAGCCATACAGAAAATCAACATTTGTATGAAGTCTCAGACTACTCCTGTGATACCCACTGGCTTATAAATGGGCTGCTGTAGTATTCCAGGTTCATGGGGTGCTATAAAAGGCTTTTCAAATCAAATCCAGGCAGCCTCTCCAGAGGCTCTAGGGAAAGTGCCATCTGGCCTTCCTTCCTTTTAGCAGCTCTTCTTTATTACTGATAAGATCATTCATATTCTTGAGACTATGAAGCCACCATTAAGAGAGTTCAGCCTTCCTAACTAACAAAGCAAGTTCTTGTCGTTGCCCTTGATCAACTGGAATTGCTCTCTTGGGTGTCTCTTCATTCACACCTAGCTGAATATCCTCTTAATTCTCTTTTTTCTGTATTTTTTCAAACACAGTCCTCATTCAAAAGAGGACTTGAGCTTTCACTCTGCACTTGCAGCAAAAAAGATGCCACTTGAGGAAGAAAAGTATTGTAATTCAGAAAAATATTATTATAGTAATAGCACTTGTACAGTCCTTTACATCTTCAAATCCTGGTGCCAGCTAATTTATTAATTAATCTAAATATACAGTTTTAGTCATTTGTATTTATGAGGATTAATCTTAGAAACTGAAACTCTATTTAAAAACTGTTCTTAAATGGAATCGCAAGAGTGCTACGTTGAAAGGAAATTAATTTCTCCATTGCCTTGCTGTAGCAATTAAATTCATTTACATTGTTGCTGCTGTTTATTTTGCAATGCATGACATATATAGGTTACAGCAATGGAATCTTCTGTTTGACTCAATGTGTGGTACTATTTTACCGTATATTTATAAAAGGACAAATTCTCATTGGATTCAGACCACAGACAGTGGAGTAGCTTGTGAAATTCATAAATCCTCAGTGGTCTCGGCTGGAATTAAAAGTTTGATAGAGTTCTGTACTCAAAAGGTACAACAATGACCCTATCTAGCCCTACTACCCTTAAGAGACTATAGGTGTTGAAATTCCCTGTAACCAGTGGTTACCTTTATCAAATGTAATAAAAGACCTTTGCAAGTATGCTCAGCTGATTTGGAGTTGAAAAAAGGTAGGTTGCAGAATTAACTCATACAGATTTCATGGCAATTCTTAGCTGGATTAGGGAGGGAGAGCTAAGTTAGTGCCTTTGCTGGGAAGGAGGCGGGCAACAACCTGGTTCGTGACCTGCAGCCCTTGAGGTTCTGGGTTTTGTCTTGTAAGGGGCCCAGGAGACGCTGGGCTGTAGTGAAATGTTGCAGACTGAGGCAGAGCAATGGGTTGAGTCTGAGATCGAAGGAGAAACATCCATAAGAAACAAAGTTTTTTTAGATCCCCTGATCATTGGAAAGCTTAGGTTTCTTCTTATTACTGTTCTTCTGGATGTTACTGTCTGATAAATACTCGGTCCTTTTTTAAATCCTGCTGGGCGCGTTGCTTTAGAGATACTCTCTGACAGTGCCATCAACAGGCTATCAGATGAAAGAGCATTTCCTTTAGCCAGTGTAAATCTGACAAAAATTCACTAAAGGAATTGAAGAGCGTGACTGCTTAATGCAACATACTGAATAAACACCTCTTTAGTTTGCTTGATGGCTTCTTAGGCCACATGGCCAGAATTACTGACCAGTGTACTGATCACCCATACCATCTGGCATAGACTGGCAATGATCTCTGTTGGTGCACATTTATTCACCTGGAACTCTGGGTCCACACTGTGGACATCCTGGAGATCTAGTTTTGCTTCACTGGGATGCGAGTTAACTGTACTAGCTAACTCGTGATCTTGATAGTATCGTATCTGCCTGTAGTTACTCTTAATTTGAAATTTCCTTAGCTTCTTCTTGAGCAGAAAATGTAACTACTCTTGTTATTCCAGCTGAATGCCCTGATTTTTCCCCAGTGATCTCTGTGCTCACTTTAGATGGCAAATAGGATGTCTGTGATGTCTAGTCAGTATGGTCCATGTGATTATAGAAGAAAGAAGTCATGTTTTTGCAGAAAATGGGAAGACTTTTGTCTTTTTTTTCCATTTTGAGATCATTTCTAGTTTGCAGCTTGAAGAACCTCAAAGTCAATACAAAATGTGTTTGTTACAAATGCCTTAAAAATACATACTATATATATACTTAGGTATACAGAAATCTGGCAGCCATATGGGATTTTCACACACCTGTCAGTGAAGTGAGTAAGTTCGAATGTGAAATCTCACATTCTGCACCAGAACATATGAACAGAGCCCCAAGGACATGGGTTGTGCGATGAGAGTATCCATTCACCGACAAGGTAGCGGTTTTACAGAGCACCACATTACTGACTATTATGGCAGTATCAGCTATGAAATATTTCCCGTGGAAAGGTAATGTGGAAGCCAGGATAACTAATTAAAAATTGCAAGTACGTGTGAAATGGGGTAGCAGTTTTTCTTGGAATTGTGGATCTTGTATAATACCACAGACTGTGGTTTATGCATGCCACCTACACACAGCTACGAAATATTGCAGTGTCTTACATTATTGTGATCTTGGTCAGTTTTACAAACCTGTGCTTAAGTAAATGTGAGCTGAATTTTAGGGTGAATGTTATGTTGGTCAAGGAGATTCAACCAAGCATTGCTTGTGTCTTAATCACACTGCACCACATTATTATAAGGCAGTGTCATGTTTACATAGATTCTTGGGAAGCCTCTTCAAACCTGAATGGTTAAGGCAAAACAAAAAGGAAAATAGATGCCATTTAGGGCATTCTGGCACCTATGGTTTGAAACTGTCTTTTCAGAAAAATAGGTCAGAAAACCCTAATTAGTGCAAAAGACAACAAACTGTTGTGCTTGGGGCATTTTAGAGAACCTCCGTGACTTGCAAGTGAAATGTGTAAACCCATGAGAAAAAAAGCCAAATCCAGTGGCAGAGATCTTTTTGCTGCTTCTCAATGAGCCAGAGTCTCTCATTTGGAACATTTTCTGCTCATATTGGATTATTCCCAGTCAGCATTACTGGAGAATCCAGTTATTTGATCTCGGCTGCCCTTTTCTCCGAGAAAGGCAGAGACCTGAAAACCATTACTCTGATTAAGTCCTGGTATGTGTCCCCTACGTTCTGCCACCCAACTATACACTGCTTTTCCTTCATACAAGCCAATGTAGTAAGAGCCAGTAGCACATGCAGAAACGCCGCTCCTGCCTCTGGCCTTTAGTGAATTTTTTCTCAGATAGTGAAGGTGCTGAAGACAAAGAGACAAATGAGGAATGAGGGGGGGGAACAAGCAGCTGAGGACGGGAGAAAAAGGATATATATAGGACTTGCTTTTGCTATGCATGAAATGCAACACCCTGTTCCCACATCGTGACGCACATCAGTCGGTCCAGATGGTGAGAAGGGTTGGGTTTCTGCCTGGGGCTGCCAGCGCAGGCTTCATTTGCATTCCTCAGCCCAGTTGTTCGTGGAAAAGCATCCGGGCGACGCACAACTGCTCACACAACTGCGCTCACCTTCCCAAGCACGACCCTTCTTCGTGGTACCAAATACTGGGGGAGTTTTACAGGCATGGGGAAGGAAAGGAACTGGATCTAGTTCAGGCTCCAAATGGAGCCCTCCGATAGTTGTCACCAGTGATGTAGAAAGAGAAAATCATCCCAAATAAAGCTTTCATTCACACTCTGCGCTCGTACAAATAGCCTTGAGTTTTTGTAAAACACGTACAAAATTCAGGGAGCTCAACTCTGAAAGAGCAGCTTCTGCTCCATCGTAGAAGACTTGCCACATAAAAGCCTTCCCAGTGACTGATCCCGGGCTGTGTATGTCCATTACCATAACCAGTTTTCCTTGTTAGGCGCTAATTGTGAGTGTTAATTTGTGGCATGTGCAACAATTGTGATTGTTATTGCTGTAATTAATCCCATTTGAAAATGTTTAGGTTAATTGTTTGTATTAATGGGTCTAAGTTTTAGCTGTTTGGTTGTTATTTTGTATCTATACATCTACTTTAAAACCAGTGCAAGCATATGGAAAAAAGAAAGCATTAGAGAAGGGAACAGCATTACAAATATATATTTATAACTTAGAGGACATTCTTAAAACCTACCAGCATTTTTTAAGAGGCTTTTAAAATGTACACATAATTTCACGTAACAAGTATATTGCTTTTAACAGTCATCTGCCTGGAGTAATGCTTTTAGGTTATCCTTGCTAATGTCCATGAAATTTGCCTGAATAATTTCCATTCACGATAGTGGAAGTTACGAACTGTGCGTTAGTCACTAAACAAGAACTGTGTCTTTAAGAAGGGAAGATTTTATGAAGATTTAAAAAAAAACCCTCATGAAAACTGTACCTAGAGGAGATTGAAGCTACATTTACTACTGTATTAAGAAATGTTTAAGTGAAGAATTCATAGCGGTAGATGGTTTCTTCTCCGAGTTGTGTTTCTCCCCTGAAGCGCCGTTGATCATTCCACCTTAACAAGGTGCAGTGATTGACAGGTAGAGATGTTGCACGGAGCAGAAGGTGGGAGTGTGCTCTATTGGTTTGTGCTTGTACATCCTGAGCACCAATTACTGTCACTGCTGCCAGCACTGATGTGTTTATCAGGATGAGTTATAGCAGAATATATGTACACAGGCAGTGTGTATGCTGGATGACCACCCCCTGTGATGTAAAATATGAGAGTCTGGGAGCTACCGTTTTATAATTCATCAGGTTCAGCAGCTGAATGTTGTTGGTTGGCTTAGTTATAAAGGCAAGTGTGAACTGAACAGCAGACAGGAGCATCTCGCATTAAGAGTCCTGCGAAGCTGCATTTGGCGACTGGGCTCTGCTTTTGTTCAAGTGAATTCAGTCCTCGGTGAGTGATGGGGATTCTGTTGAGCTAAAGCTGTTATTATATAAGCTGGGGAAACCTGCCTGCTAGTTTTATGTGTATTTTGCTGCTGGAAGTCCTTGTCTGTGGTTGTTTTTAGATTTTGCAATATTTTCAGTTGTGTACGTTACTGGCACAAAATGAGATGAAAAGAAAAATGCAATGATGAATTATTCACCATAGTGCTGTGAGGATCTCTTTTCTAGCTAAAGTTACTTTCCTTTAGTGAGTGTGTTGGGGGTTCAAAGAAGCTACAAACCAGCAAATCTACCTGTCATTAAATAGCTTTTAATAGCGGTTAAAGAGAGTGATAGCTGTGGCTTTTCTAACAAGAAGAAGAAAAAGAAACAGCAAAAATCAGAAGCATTTACAAATTTTTTGCTTTTATGTACATGTGGCTTTTCAGATGCAGCATTAAATCTTTTGTGTGCAGCGAGGGGCTGCAAAGAATTTGTATTGTAGAGCTTTTTAATTAGATAATCAGTGAAATGGTAGCCTCTCTCTGTTTTTGTGGTAATATGCTTAGTATCACATTAAAATGAATGATTCCCCATCTTGCATAACAACAGTGCTGAAATATGTGTGAGATGAAAGGCATAGGGAGACTTTGAAACAAACTGTGGGAAACATGATGTAGCACAGCTAGGCAGGGAAAGGTATATTCCCTGTAACATACGCATTACTTTTTGAATTTCACCAGCTTTAGGTTCTTCGCTCTAATTATCACTTGCTTCGTTACGACCTCTATATCTTTTCAAGCAAGCTCCTTTAATATCTGTCGACATTATCGTGCCAGTAACCTTTAAAGATCAGTAAGCCAGCAATTTTTGGTGTTGTTGTTTTAACCCGAAAAGAATTGAAAAGCAGAGTTAATGAAACTGAAATACTAGCATTGCCGTACAATACCTGTATCCCTCCTCAGGAGAGGCAGGTGGTCATGAGTGACAGTTTTACTTTTCTTTTTCTCAGTAGCAGTATTTTCAAAGGGGCAGTCATTGTTCCTGTCTCTCTGTGCCGGTAGGTTTTTGGGTTTTTTCTCTGTGGGTTGGAGAGGCAAGTTTGTTTTATCAAGATATTAAGAGGGCTTGGCAGAACAGCACCTGTTGTTTTATTGCTGTATTATTAATAATTGGAGAGAGACACTCTCTTTCAGAGACCTCTCATCTGGTATCAGCCCAAACTGTTTACTCTGTAGTGATTTAAACTTGTATTGTGACTTCTCACTTAGAAATAATCTGTTCTGTGAGTTATATGTGAAGCACTGAAGCAGCAGGACAGATCCCGGTTTAATTAATCAGGTGTCTCATTTTAGCATCATTTTTTATTTAAAGAGGAAGGCTATTGGCAAAGTGGCCTTTGCCACAGACTTCCTTTGCAGAACATATTTGCACTTACTTTTTATAAATCATAAATTTGAAAAAATCAGAATTTCTTGAGATCATTTCCTGGCAGCCTAACAGACAAGAGCCTATTTCTAAGAAAGAGTATATACCTTTGTCAGCAGTGCTTTATTTAAGAGTATTTCGCTGCTTTTTAAGCATTCAGTTCTATTTTCAGTGACCCCTGTGCTAGCAAATGAGATTTCTTGAAGTGTGAGCTTCTGGCTTTGCAAGTTCTCCTCCTTTCAGAAATCTGTGATATTGCATCCATCTGTCTAGGCATTTATATTGCATGCATCACTTTGGTGTAATCTCAGCAATCTGAACATTAACCATGTAAATGTATGTACTGTAACTGAGGAAGTATAAATTAGGACAGGAAAAGGCGAAAGTTATGATACGGGCATATGGCTCTTGTGGCCACCAGAGCTCCAGACTCGCTCTTTGCTGTAACACAATAAATTAAGATACTAACTAGTTCAGTAGTATGCAGGCTTGGGCACAAAAGAGACCGGTTTCTTGAAGTTCAGTCCAGATAAGACTGAGGCCAACCAAATAGAAACTAGCCAGAGGATGTGGCAAAAATCACTTTTAATCCTCGGTGCATGCCTACAGCTCCTTTCTGGTTGTAGTCCGGGAGTATTGCTGAAGGAAAACCAGCAGTGACTAAGAACTGTATTTTAATTCCTCTCTGGTCTGGAGAGCACAGAAGTTTTATCTGGATATGAGTTTGCTACTGTGATCCATGCCTCCCACCTCGCAGTAAGCGACGGCAGTGCTCTCCGTGGAGCGCCGTGCCTTAAATCCCCTTAGTTACCTTAGGGCTGGTCCAGGTAAGAGCCGTCTGCGTGGTTAGTGGTACATCCTGCTGGAAACGCACTACACCGCAACTCCAAGAAGTATGTTGGCTTCCGATTAATTTCTGAATAGAGAGAATGTTTTAGGATTGATGCATAGTGCTCTCAAGTAGCAAAAATCTGCTCACCAAGAGGAATCTTTCTCAGCTTTTGCCTTTTGCTTACAGCTGAAGCCAGCCGAGGCACCTATGTTCAGATTATCTTTCATATAAAATATAGATGCTAGGGGGGAAAACATCTTAGATCAAAGTCCTTAGCCTTGGAATTGGGGGGTTTTTTTCCCTTTTTTTTTTTTTGGTCTGAAGTACCTCAGGTGTACTGACCTTCAGGTTTGCTGTGAAGTCGCATGGCAGTTCATGATCAACATTTTTTGTGAAATAGGGTATTGGATAACCCCGGATTACTCTTCAGAGAGTTATTTGTCAGTTTGCAGTAAATATAGCTGATGTGTGACTGTGTAGTTGTGCGACCATGCTTTTTGTCTGTGTCAAAAGTGACTGGAGATTGCAGCAGCGGTGTGTAAACTCACATGCCTGTGTGCTTGTAACACTTCTGTTTTCTTCTTTCAAGCACACATGCACACAAACTATACTACTAAATAGAGGAATACATTTATAAGACTGAGTCTCGAGGACAGAAAGCTCTAGTGCATAGAATTGAAAACTGTTAACTATATATTAAATCACTTCTTTTTATTGAAGAGACTGATAAAGTGACTATGCATGCTATTTTGCAGCATTCTCAGGTTTGGATTCAGTAGTCATGATGGGTGTGAAACAAAGCTGTACAGACACCGGCAATCATAGTGATGTGCTTTCAGGGAGAAGTCCTTCAGTGGAAAAATGGGTTGGAATGATAGGTTAGACATGTAGTATCCTCAGTGTTAGGAACAGCCAACGTAACTTTGTGGAAGGGAAGAGACAGAACGTAGTAAAGGATGACAATGTGTCAATGAAAAACAGTAGGGGTTTTTGTATGTCCACATAGATAGGCGGAGAAACACCATTTTAAAGGATTATCAAACACTCAGTGCATGAAAGGAACAAATTTGGCAACTGGAGCAGAGAGAGAGCATGTTCATAAACACAGCGTGCCCTTTGATGTTGGTCTGTTCTTTGTGTTGGGAGTGAAATACATGCAAAGGCCTAATCCTGCAGAAGAGATTTTTTTAGATCTTGTACAAGCAGGAGAGGATATTCAAGTTATAAAAACAATGAAAGATTCACTCGTAAGCAAAATATATCTCATAAATGCTAAGTTTAATTTGTTTGTGGATGCAATTGCTTGGTTTGTTTAGTGGCTCTCAGTGTCTTAGCAGCTGGATGCATTATGCTAATGTTAAAAAAAAAAAAAAAAAAAGGATCTTTGCTGTGGAAAAGAATTAAAATAAAAGCAAGGTGCGTAACCCGTGCACCTTCCTTGCTGCCAGACGGTTAAAAAGACAAGCAGATCTCTCTGTCCTTGAAACCTCCCAGGTAAGGAGGGTGTGCTCCAGGGTAATAGAGCTGGTTCTGAAGAATTCAGCACCAGAAATCAGTAGGAGCCAGATGTCAGTGAAATAAAGTGATACAAATGCTCTGCTTTCTGCATGGCATTTAATGTAGTCTAGATGATCAACAACATGAACAGTATTGGTCAAGGGTCCTTTTCAAGATACAAACTGTTCGTGTCAGCTTTCGATGGAGTTTCTCCATGTTATCAGGGGACATGCATGATCAGAAAGGTGCTGGTTGCTATGGCTGTGTCTCCACCACAGAATAGTTACAGCCTGTGGAGAAGCTGCCCATAAATAGAGGTGTAGGATTCAACTCGCATCCAGGATCAGCTCTAGTAAAGGCCCTACAACTTTGAATCCTGCAGGGAAGTATTAGATACATGTCCCAAGAATGATCTGCACTGGAAGTCTCTGTGCATTGCTCTAGATGAACACTTTTCATCTTTTCCGTATCATGACCGTGTGTAGAAGAAAAAAATTCTGTGGAGACCCTCTTATACAGCCCTACATGAAAGTGGCTGTAATCCCATTAGATTGCAGGCTGAAATCACTCCTCAATACCTGCTGCTCCTCTGGTCCTCAGTTTTCTTTCATGCCTGGAAACATCAAAGATGGAGAATATTTGTCATTCCACTTGCCAGTATGCAAACAGGAGTGATGCTCATCTGCAGCAGATTCATTCGTTGTCTGAACAACGGTGACGTACTATCTTCTGTCCCATGCAAACTTATTAGTTGGTTATTAGTTGATGGCCTAAAGCTTAATATTAATATACAGGTTTTATTTTGTACTACAGAGAAATGCTTATGGCATCACCATATTTCTACTGGGGAATTACCAGTGCACTCACTCAAAAGTCAGCCTGATAAAACTGCAGATGGAGTTCTCGTTCCCAGAATACTTTTCATTCCCAGAATACTTTCTTAGTGTTAGCAGAAATCTCCTATGATTTTAGCCAGGCGGGAGCGTAATCTGGATTGACAACAGTTTTTAAATCCTGAGAGTTAATGTCATCTTTACATCACGGTGGTCAGTGTGTTGTGTTTGAAGAACCTGTGAAGTGACAGAGCAGGACACGGGGCATCTCTTCTAATTCATTACTGTACTGCCAATGAGATCTTTCTTCTTTGGAAGACGACAGAAGACTCGCCACTCTGTAAGCATGATTTACAATATTAGTTGTGCTAGGTTTTAAAGAAAGAGATTAGTGCACTGGCATTTGAGCTAAGCAAATGCTAATTTAAGAACTGGCTATTATCCCTTTTTTTGTGTTGTGGTAATAACCTTTAACATTATGAAATAATAAAGAACTGATTGAACTGTGTTGTGTGCAGCCACATGCTGAAACTGAACGAGTGAACAAGCCAGGCAGACTAATCAGTTCACTTTGTTGTGGGTTTTTTTTCTTTTATAGCTATTTATTTCTATATTTTAAGTAATTTGTACTCTCAGAAGCATTTTTGCTATGTTCAGTAATGTGTACAATGAGTAGAAAAAACATTCAGAGCAGCTAGTAATACTAAGGAGCAAATGGTTCTACCTAGTGGTGTCTAAGAAAAGTAATGGAAGTATTACTCGCTAAAGAAAATCTCTACTTTCAAAAAACTGACTTGTAGCTGTTTTAAGGAGGTATAAATATAAATACCATCACCCTCAGTATACAATACCTTTTCATGTAAATGGTATTTTATTCTTTCTGTATTTTACAGTACTGTTAATCTCAATTTGTCTATAGTAGTAGAACTGTGTCTCCCACTATCAAAACATTCCGTGAGAAGAGAAAGGAGTCTATTATCCCAGGTGGAAAACTGGGAATGGGAAAAATTATTATCTGCTTAATGTCCCGTTGACTACCTTTGCCGTTCTCGGGTGGGTGTTTCTGATCCACATTGCATAGAGAAATGACAGTGTACACTGGCTGCTGCTGGCTTTGGGTTGGGCTGTGGTTCAGAAATGCAAAGTTAAATTGATGGTGGCATTAGGTGAAACTCGACTGTTACCAGCAGTTGTCCGTATTTCTCCTCTTTGAGGTACAACTACAGGAGTTAAACACTTCAGTGAAATATACCCATCTGACACACAACCAAGTTTCAGAGGAGGGAGAAAATAGCACTTCTACATACAAAACAGGGTTTCCAGGCATGGATTACTTTCATTTCACAATATTTTGCAATTTGTCAGTTAAAAACCCTGAAATTTTCTGTAGATGTTCTAAAATGTTCTTGTTTGAATTAAAGAAATTGTTCCAGAATATTGAATGTAATTTAAATGTTTCCTGTTCATGTTTGTTTTTTTCTATTCCAGTTCAAATTTTATCATCTTTGAATCATAGTGGTAAACTGATCTAGTTTTACAAGATTCCTGAAACAACTTTGTGGAGCAACTCTGATATTTTTATGGTAGCAATTACATACTGGCCTTTGTAAGTTTATGTGGTGCAAATATTTTGCACTCAAATATCTTCCTTTGTTTTTACTCTTTCATGTCTTGCTACTCGCACCTGACTACTGAAATGACAACACTCATAGTCAGCTTTCTCCTGTCTTTTCAGAGATGTGAATAAGTTCGGCTTTGTTTTTATTAAATTCTTTTCAGTGCATAGGTATTGAATGGTAGTGATATGAAATAGCAAAAGTAGAAGGGCTGGAGGACAGAAAGTTGGAAGGGCTGCATATTTTTAAGCATTTTTCTAGTGGAATTACTGTGAAGTGCATTGTTCAGGTTTATCTACCATTCATAAATTAGTCCGGCTTTTGCCCTACACTATTCATAAGACGTAAAATCCAACATTTTACCTCAATTGTTTGAGATATTTAATATAAAGTGTGAGTCAGTGGCTGGCCAAAGAAGCACCTAAACCTATCAAGATTGAAACATTGACATTTTCTGTTTCAGTTTATTTTTGGTATGCTTGGTTAATAGAAGAAGAAGCAAGCTTAGGCTGTAGATGTTGTCTGCAGGCCTGTCAACTAATTCTTACATAAATGTTTGATCAAGAATTAATGATTTGTATTTATCATGGGAGGTATTTTTAAGATTTGAAACATGGGAAGCAAAATGACTAAGTCTTGTTCTACTTAAAATTAATCAGCCACCTGGAATGTTTTCTTTCGAATCTATACAATAATAGCACTTTTATCTTCTGTCTGTCTTCTACCCCAATACCTTTCCCCAGTGTTAGGTTACTGTGCCTGAGATCCTAGACTATGCTGTATTTTGGTATAGTTAGGAGTTATTTTCTTTGTCAATGTGAGGTTCAAAATACCAGAAATATGTCCAGTTTTTTCAGGCCTATATGTATAAACTGTTTTTCCCTTATTCCCAAAGAGAAATACTTGTTGAAGAGAGAGATCAATAGGGAAAAGAAAAGAAAAAAAATCAGAAAATAAACCCACAGGTAGATACTGCTGAAAATCTTCAATTGCCCCAAAACTGTCATTTGAGGGAGGGAGAAAAGAGGCGCAGGAGGGCCTAATGTTTGAATATCTGTGCTGAAAAATGGTATCCCTACTGGCAAATTGTATTTAGATTAAAAAGTTGATTTTTTTCAGTGAAGAAATACATTTAATTTACTGGCTTTCCCAGCAAAAATTAGGCATTTGAGTTTAAAACACAAGTAAATAACTTGAATTCAAATGTTAAAGTCACTCACTCAATTAAGGAATGGGAATTGTAAAGGCCTAAGCACCAATCTGGAAACATACAGAGCTTGATTGTAATCTTACTTACACCATTTACATATACCTAAAAACATGCAAATCAAAGACCAGCCTGAGAACACAAACATGGTCAACATCTGCCTTAACCTCTGGTTAACATCTGTGAGGGCTGACTCAGCCTTTCGTCGTCTGGTGGATATGCCTCTTGCTGAGTGTGACTCTGAAACAATTTGTAGGTCTTTCAGATAAAGTTGTACTTAATGTACTCAATCTGCAGATCAAGCACCGTTTTAATTTAGCCATTGTTCTGTTCTTTGATTTACTTGCAGCACTTCTGTAATCATGACTGACACCCTTGAGGTGGATACCATTGATATATGGTATTTGTACTGCATTAAGTTTGTGAAACACATCAAGATTCTCTTGGATAAAAAGCAATATATTTGTAAATTATGTTAGCATGTGGTTTGGAATATCAGCCCTCTTTCAGATATATTACATAAACTGCCATATAGATACATAGCATGAACTGCCATATAAAAATAAATTTTATGCATAATCTTGGGACATCCTTTTTTTAGCGACGCTCCTTCTCTGACAAACATCTGAGACATTATGATACTAATTCGCTACATTTTTGTTTCAACTTAATTTTTTTGTAGGGTTAGTTAATGCAGAAAGGAAAGACCATTTGAAATGCTGTCAAACTGTATTTGAGCATGAGACACATGACATCTGCCATTGAAAATGATGCCCCAGGGAACTTCCTAAACATTATTTCTGAGAATGTGAAATGCGGCCACCTCTGCAGATGAAAGGGCAGGAAGCTGAATACCAAACATGGCAATATTCTGCATTCAGGGAAAACCAAGTCAAAACAATACTCATTTTGCAAGATAACGGAATAAGTTTGTAGTGCATATGCAGAATAAATGTTCTTTTAAGCGCTCCCCCAAAAGTTCTACAACCAGTAAGCTGCACACAGTTCAGTGTATTTAATTCACAAAAATGTAGTGCTTAGTTGATCTTCCCCAGGATTTGTTCTTGGACTCCACCAACTCCAGGTATTTCAAATATAGATTCTTAGTCATCATCTCTGGTGCTAAATGCCAGCAATTATAAGTACTGGTTGACTCATTGCTATACTCCATGAGTTTTTATGACTGTTATAAAGCTTTGAAAATGCTGACAGACCTGTAGCCATCGTGGGCACTGCCAATATCAAGGCATTTGATATTAAATATAGCTGGATATTAAACCTTTATATCGCTGTACCCAGTTGTTCAACAGCATTGTCACCAGAGAGGATAATGTGAGCCAGGGGACACTAGTACAGCTAAGTGAAATATTTTATTTATTCTAATGATCTTTGCATTCTAAAGGACTGAAGTTGTTAACCATACATTATCTTGCCAGTGGGGTTTACCAGCTTGGTATTTCTAAGTAGAAGAGGAGAAAGAGCTTTGCTTATACGTTACATTTGTCTGTAACCACAGAGAATTAAACCCATTGTTTCACAAAATTACAGAATAGTCAAGCCTAGAAGGGAGCTGAGTCGTCTAGTCCAACACCCCCTGCTCTAGCAGGGTCAGCAAGAACAGGTTGTTCAGGGTCAGCAAGAACAGTTTGCTCAGGGTCGGGTACAGTCAGGTTTTGAATATTTCTACAGATGGAGACTCACAACTCTCTGGGCAACCTGTTCCTGTATTGGATCATCCTTAGAATAAAAAAAGGTTTTTTTCTAATGTTTAAATGGAATTTTCTGTATTTCAATTTGTGCCCACTGCCTCTTGTCCTCTCACTGGGAACCACTGAGAACCATCTTCTTTGCACTGCCCCATCAGGAATTTACAATGTAAACTGGCTAAAATCTTTGATATATAGCACTACTGTCCACTGTTGACCAAACCATTCCCTAGTGTTTGCGGTGTGACATCCAATACGCCTTAAACATGCCAAGAAGGAGTCAGACTTCTCAAAAGACATGTGAATCCTTTTCAGTATTCTGAGAATACTTCTCGGGCTCTTCCCAGATGTTAGATCACACTCATTGCTAAATATCATTCTTGTTGTTCAAGATTTGAATTAAACAACACTACTTTTGTCCAATACCTTTTCCCTTTTGTTCCGATCTGCCAAATGCTTGCTTAGAATTTAAGTTCACTTTGAAATTCTGGTGGGTAATGAGAATTATAGATTCATCTGCTATTCATCCTTCTATAGATGGTAATTATTTCTGAAATCTGTCTGCTGCCAGAAATTAAAGAGAATCTCATTCAAACAAAAGAAACCTTTCCTTAATTGAGAGACTTGCCTACATGGCACAGAGTATGAAAACAAAAGTGTGCTTTCATAATCTTGAAGCCAGCTTTGGCATTGGGTTGGCTCATCACAAAAAAAAAAATCCTCTATGAATAGAGTATGGCCTATATAAAAGAAGTTAAAACCTCAAATTTACTTGCATTTGTTAACGTCCTCTTTAGCAGCCTTTCTACTCCAGAGATTTCCCTTCTTTCCTTTCAATGTAAGTTGTTCTCATTAAGCTCTGTGATTACAAACAAGGCTTAGCAGTATTAAATGACTAGATATTTTTATGGCCAAATGGGATTACTTTGATAATTGGCTCTGATCTGTTGCAGAGCTTGTTCTCCCATACTTGCTGCATCGAGCCTTGTAACATGATAGAAGTACCATCCAACTGACATTTCCCAGGTTCTTTGATCCTGGATCTCTTCAGAAGCTTAGTTTCTTTTCAGCTGTAGGCAGCATGTCACAGCCCTTCCAGAATTTTTTATTTCTTCTGTCATTGTCCATGTTGATGCCTTCAAAACTTTGTGGTGAAATTGTGATGAAGAATGACAAGGCTTAAAATAGGGACATCATCACAGTGTTTCATGGAGCCAGTTCTTTCCCAAGTCCTCAGCTCAGCCATCGTGTAGCCAGGCCAGATTCTGCTCTTGGGTCAGCACTCTCTAAGTTGAGGATCTGTGGCAGATCAAGCATAAGAGAGGTTGACAGAAACCTCCAGCACTGAAATTACAGACTGACGGCATGGTGTCAACCACCAGAAAATATGGCATTTGAGATCTATATATCCTTGTGCTTGCAATGACAGATCCCTATGATAAAGGGTGTCTGACCTGTGGTAAACAGACCCATCAAACACTCAAAGCAGTCAAAACCGAATGAAAACTAAATAGTTTCTTTCTCTTAGCTTGGACACATGCTGCCTTATGGAACAGAAAGGACTGGTGCCAATATAGTCACTTTGCATCTACAGGTTTGAGGAGATGCAGAATTCAGAAGAATTATCCCGCATCTTGGTTCTCCTCAAATCTGAAGCCAACACAAGACTTTTCTTGTGCCTTAAAGTGAAAAAATGTTGCTATGTCCACACAAACATGTAATGCATTGATCTTCCCTACCCACTGTGTTGATAAGGCTACCCCACTGCTATCTAAACTCTTGAAATTAACTCTTGAAATGTAAAAGTTCAGATGTTGCCCTAATTATGTTTCCATTTATTTCTTTGGAAAGACTGGCAAACACTGACTTAGGCTTGAGGCTATTTATTTAATGTGGGATTCTCTCATGATGCGTTAAAGTGGATACTTGAGAGAAAGGGAAAATCAGGTTCCCTATAATACTGTGGAATGTATTAATAAAACTCTGAGATGGTCCCAGAAAGCAGCTATGTGACAGAAACTCGGGTCTTACTGTCCTTGCAATCTGACCTAGGAAAAAATCCTCCTTCCCTCCAAATATGGCACTTCATGTAACTCTAAACAGTACAGCCCATCTTGGCCTTATTCTTACAATGGCTGTTCATAGTCACAGGCTACAAAGATTTTTTTAATATATCAAAATTAATTGGAAATGCAGAACATATGGATTTTGAAATTGTTTATGATATCCATATCCCCAGAGGTGTTGTCTGTAACTTTGAGAAGAGAATGCTTCTTTATTTGGAAATCCCAAAGTGGTGAATTCATTAGAAACTCGGGATTAGCCAGCAACAATAAAAACACCACTCTGTAAGCCAGGAATACTTCAGAGGCTTTGAAAGCTTTCCTTGATCAAAATATATTCACTGGAGTCTTTTCTGTAATGACCAAAAGGTACAACAGAAGTAATTCTCATAAAACCTTGAATAATCTGTGTATGTTTTCAACTGACATTATTTTGGCTGTAAGAAAGACCACGTATTTTTGTAGCAGCTTGACAGGCTGGAGGCTAATGCATGCATTGTACTTCTGTGCCTGTGCTGTGATTTATTTGGAGCGGGGCATGTTTATGGCAGTGTTCCTCTTAACTAGCCAGTGGGTATAATCCTGCCAAGTCCTGTTGTCAGTCTGTTGGTAAAAATAATGTCAATAGTAATCAGTCACTGCCCACTTTGATCCCTCCTGCCTTCTTTGCTCTCGGGTACCCACTGTCAGGTGCTGCACGCTGCCAGTTTTGCTCCTGTCTTACAGAAAAGGGATTTTCCCTTAGCACTCTCCTTTAGCAGGATGTGACCATGGCCCACACCGCTTTTTAATCTCCTACAGGAAATAACAATAATAATAATAATAAAAACCATTAAGAAAAGGCTACCTTCTGAGCCACCAACTGTTTGCATAAATGTCATGCTCAGCCTGACATTTCTTGCTGCTAGTCCTCGGGATAGCTCAGCGAGCCGGGGCTGCAGCCCCAGAGGGTAATGGGGGAAGACATGGAAAGGTCGTTGTGATTATAGTGAAGGAGATACTTGAAAGCAGAATCCGAATATAAAGTCTCGTAGAGGCTGGCATGGAAATGAAAATGTAAATAAGGTTGACAAGCTTTCCAGCAAGACATCAAACTGCCAAAGGGCACTTCTGCCTTCTCCAGGCCCCTTCTGCCCTTCGTGAGCATGCTACAGCTGTTTCCTCAGCCAGCAACAGTAGTAACCTCTGGGGGAAGGAGGGATTGAAAGTCGTAGTGATTCTTAGCAGCTGTCACATTTGCAATGGTTTCTCTTCAGAGTATTTCATAATCCTTTTTTTCAGTGTACTTGCCTTGGAAATTTTGGTTACGCAATCACTGTAAATGAATAAATGAAAAGATGCGTATATACGTGCACAAGCATCAATGGCAGTCTGAAAGCTATGAAATTCTTAAAAGTTTCATGAAAACAGGGTAATTGTGAGAGACTATTCCAGACTTTTGGCATAATTAGATAGCAAAGAAATGGAGAAAGATGAGGGCAGAAGAGAGAAAGAGAGTCACTGACATAGGTCATTCGTTGAATTTTATTTAAACTGTAGCAGAAACTAGAAAAGGTTGACAAAGGTGAGAGAGGTTTTAGAAAATGAAGGAGCTGAGGTAGAAGTCACAAGATAAGAAGTCATAATTCTCAGAATAGATTCACCTTCTGCATCCTGGTGTCAGAGAGATACATGAGTAATGATTATTATTACTGCTTTGAGAAGTCTGCTTTGATTTGGTCTTTTTTTTTTACTAGACATTTAATTCTTTTTGTTTTAATGTCTGGCAGAAATTCATTTGCGTATATTTGAAAACATATGTGCATTTAACCAGCAATCCCCTTGTCATCCCTTCCCACCCTTTGAAGGGTGCTGCCCTCCTTTACTGGTGCCCTTCAGAGCAGCCGCTTGGCATGCTCTGCACAGCAACGCCAGCTGCGTGGCAGACCTCTACAAAGCTGATTTTTGCTTCCCTTTGTCAGTGCACGATACTCGCTGCCTGTTGGGATGCTTTTAGAGGCCTCCTGAGCCAGCCATCTCAAAACAGGAATGGTTTGCTGCAGTAATAGTGTCTGCTAATGTCTCATTACAATCAATTTAAATGCTTCAGTTCCACTGAGAGCTAATAACACATGAAAGTCAAACTAGGCTCGTAATTTCAAAGACACATATTTTTTTGTAATGAACCGAACTATTATGCCCTGTTGAAAGCTTGACTATAAAAGATTTTAAAGCTGTGTTTGTAGTGTCATAAGGACCTCCTTTTATGTGTCTACTAAGCTTGGAATAGTAAGATATTCTCAGCTTTCTGTTTACCTTTAATAAAATAACAAAGCTTTATCTATTGTCCTTTACAATTTTATATATTTACAATACATATTTAATAGTATTAAAAAATTAAAGTATCTAAACCAATGTGACCTGCCTAGCTTCCAGAGAGCTTCACATTACATTTTATAGAAAAGAGAGTTTGTTTCACTGTCCCTTATTCACTTTATTGTTTCCACTCCCTACTCAGCCTCTGAACTTGATTGTCTTTCAACTAAATGGCCTTGTGAAAAGGAAAGTTAAAGTAATGATAGCAAATTGCACCTGAAATCATCGTGGGCCACTCTTCAGTTGGATATCTGATGTAAGAATGGAGACAAATTGGATCCAACAAGCTCAATACCTGGCAGAAGTTAGGGAAACAGAAAAAAAAACCAGATGAATATATAGAAAGGAAAATCAAATTTACCTGGTCTTCAAAAAACTGTGACAGGTCTGGAATGGGTAGGACACTGAAGGCTTTGGAAAAAAAGACAAAAGAGCAGTTGGGCTGAAGAAAAGGAAGAGAAAGCAGGCTCATGTATTCTTTTAAAATTATTTTGCAGGTAATTTAAGAGGGATAGTGGAAAGGTGAGGCAGGTGACTGAAAGGAGGAAAGAAATGCAGTGATTAACTACTCTGGAAGGGTAAAGAACCAAGGCACGGGGGACATTGGCATGAGCTGGGCAGTTTGCAAGTGGAGAAATAAGAGTTGTTGCTCCCCAGCCCGTGGGGTGCTGTGGGAGGTGCAGGGAGGACGCCTGGCTCTCGCCCAGCCTCCAGGAGGGGTTATGGATGGGCCCAGGGAGCAGCAAAGGGGATGGAGGAGCTGGGGAGCCTGCAGCTTTGTGGCTTTCCTTGCTCTGCAGGAGCTGGTGAAGCTGCTAAGAAGATCTCTCCTCTACCCACTTGTACTCGGCTTCTTGCCACAGCTCGCTGACCCCACTCTTATTAAAAACAGGGCTAATCTTTACCTGTAGTCCCATCAACGGATGAGAACTGATGGGGCGGTGGGGGCAGAGACACACAGGCTGGTTTTCCCATAAAATGCAGTGTTTTGTGAAGTTACCTTCTCGGGCTGTAACAGAAAGGGTCAAGAGAGGGGGAAATTTGGGCTTGGCTTTATGTTGAGGGCAGGGGAGAGAAAGGGCTCAGCACAGACAGAAACCCTGCTGTTACTGGCAAGGGCAAGGAAGGCTGGTGCACCAGGCTCCTCCTGTACTCAGTGGAGAGAGAAGGTCCTCTAGAGGACGGTGGCCCTGAATTGAGCTGTGGGTGAGCCTCTTTTTAGGGTCTCTAAAAGATTAACCCCAGTAGGCTGAAATCAGCCTTTATGAATCCCCTGTCACCTGCCCACCTCAAGGTACAGGGAGGGAAGGCAGTGAACAAGAAGAGATCCAGGAATGGGACTAGATTGTGAGGATCCAGCTCTGTTGCCTTCGCATTATTGTGGTAGCGTGTCTCTGCAGGGAGATGACCAAAGACTGCAGCTTTAAACTTAAGGAGTGATGGTTCTCGATATTCATAAAAAAACATTCATATGGGACTGTAGTCCTTTGAAGGAAGGCAAGCTAGGCAAGTTGCAAAAGTTTAGTTTAACATAGACTGCGGAAGAGAGAGCCAAAAAAAAAACCCTTAATGAGCCAATCCTAGTATAGCTAGTCACGGTCCAGACAGTGCAAAATAGCCAAAGCTACAAGACAGCTTAATTCAAGCTGTGAAGCTTAATTTGCCTATTGCACTGGCAGGTGATGACAGTGTTTCTTCAGCCTAATGTTAACAGGGAACAGAAATTGTCTGTCCACTGCAAAACATTATTTTTTAGTGGAAGAATAAAAAGCAGCAGGTGCAGAAACCAGTTATCTTCTCTCTTCCTGTCCCTTAACACTGAGCCGCCCCCTGATTTGGCTTGACTTCAACCATAGTCTCTCTCAGTCCTCCAGGTAGTTGTTGTTTATTATTTTCCCATCTTGCCTATGACTAAGAAGGGGAGAATGCAAGTCCCTCTGAATTCTCCTACAGTCTCTTGCACTTAAGGTTTTGTGCATGAAAAAATTCTATCTTCTTTTCCATGTGTATGTGGCACCATGCTTTGCCCTAAGAGTCAAACATAAGCCTCTCAAGATGAAAAGGTAACTTATCCTGGAGAACAGTCTGTGCTGAGACCAACCAGCCCCTTGAACAGGCTAAAGAAGCTGCCCAAATCTTTTATCCCATTAATTTCTATGTCTAGAGCTAGTACATTGTTTATGCACTTAGGAGTGAGGTTCACTATAAATTTATCCAAAGAAGACAGAGAACTCTCACAAGAGTTTTATCAAAAGTGAAAGCTAAGATGGGTTTATGTGATTCTTGAAGCTTCAGTGCCTCGTATAAGTCAACAGGAAAATACTGTTATTCCACAAAATGCCACTGCAGCCAGATTGGTTTGGGCATCACTGATCTTGTGTGAATTAGCACAAATTAATTTTCACATTAACCTGCTTACAGCCATGAACACTCACTAGGTACTAGGGGATTCAGTTAATTGCAACAATAATACTTTTGTGCTAATTACAGGGACACAGCAAAAAGGTTTCTGTAGCAATACTAGCCCATTTTATAGCATGTAGGCCACTCGCAGTAATGAGCTTCATCTGTCCCAATTGCTATACAGTAATTTTCTTTAAAGGCTCATTTCTGACACTCACAGACTTTTGAAAAAGGTTTTCACTTGCAAAACCATCCCTGCTTGCCTGTTTTGCTGTGTTCTCCTTTGTCATTATTTTTTGTAATTTTACTGTAGGGTTAGTTTAGAAATATTTCGGTTTGCCATATTGTTTTCTCGTATTCATTGTGAACTGGGAGGAATGGTCTTAAAAAGCAGAAAAAAAAAGCTTCAGATGAGACATTAGGGAAAAATGCAGATGCAGAAAGGAGAGTGAAGCACCAGAACAGACTGTTTGGGGTGGCTGAAGTTTCTCCATCCCTGGGGATCTTTAAGAACAAATTAGACAGACATCTGTGAAAAGATATAATTGTGACTTGCGGCCCCTGAGGCCTTTCTGCTCCCTCTCTGGCAACCTCTCTGTCTCCTCTTTACTCGGAGAGCTCGGGCTCGTGCTCCAGTTGCAAGTTTCTGACGCCTGGCACCCATGCAAACGTATGCTCTTTGTCCTTGGAAAATGCTAGGCAGTGCAATTTGATACAATCCTTTATCATTGCGGTCTAAGCTAAGTCATCTCCATTTGCTTTGGAAAGTGGAGTCAGTTGCCCCAACACAGGCAACATTTAGGAACTTGATCACAAATCCCAGACCATAATGCACTCCCAGATGATCTCACCTGAGTCTCCCATTTGATCTGAGTGTATCTCTTTTTTTAGAAGAATGCGTATAGGAAACTTAAGTCATTCTTTATTCTCCAAGAAATTTCTTAAGTCTTTATGGGTTTTGACCATTCCTGTCCAAACTGTCTCTGAAAGCTCTGTGGATGTGACGTTTATCAGTGCTAAATGCTGTTTAATCACATAAGTGAAGGGATCATCTTGATCCACTGCTTTTTCCTACCTGGATCATCCTGGACAGTCACAAGTAATGAAGCAGAAAATCAGAGAACCTTGAAAAAAACAGCCTGCCAAGGCTGAGCCAAAGTACATTGTCAACAAAATATTACAGACTATCACCATTTATGTCAACGACCTCTTCAGGAAAGGAAAAGCCAGTCTGCAGATGTCACATAAATCTTAGGGTAAAGCCATAACTGCGATCATGAAAAACTGTCACTATTAAAAATTATGATTTCCCCACTGAAAATGGGTCTAGAAGAATTTGCCTTTCAAGGGAGCATATGGCACTGCAAGCCAACTGCTGTCGCTAGCTGTAGGCTGGCAACTGTGGGAAAGTCTGCACCAGTAAATAGCATTTGACACAGCCCCTTTCTTCTCTCTCCCTCTCTCTCTCTCTGCATTCCATAGAGATACACATTCTATATATATATTTGCATTCAATTTAAAAAAAAACCAACATATGCATTGAATTGACTTTCTGTAGGGTAGTGTAATACACTGGTAAACCAATAATACCCACCACATCAGAATAACAAAGCATTCACTTACTCCAGAGAACAAATAGCTGGTTCTTGGGAAAAGCTATCGAGGTTGTCATTCTTATTCTGGGATGCTTGTCAGAATCATGGAAGAGTATAAGAAGCCTGGATATCAGGTGGGAAGTTTTCAGCACTTCCATTTTCTGCTAATCCATAAGCCTTGTCTGTAACGTCGCTTACCAGCACAGCAGGGAGACACCAGAGGTCTTCTCCTTCCTGTAGGATTCACCGTGATCTTTTCTTTTTTACTGAAGTCTATGTGTCTGGCACACCTGAGTTGAACAAAATCTCTGAAGGTATTGATTTGATGAAGACACTGTAGACAGAAGCCTCGAAGGGCTTTGTGTTAGTAACATTCACTGACATATATGTTGTCAAATTAACTTTGCATTTTCAGTTTTCACTCAATGGAAAGGCTGTAGTACAATAAAATTGTTTATGTAGTGCACAGGACCAGTGATGGGCTGGATATATTAACTGGAAGGTGTTGCTGTGTTGAGGTTAGGCTGACCTGGTTACCCCATCACAGAATACTGGAGAACTGGCACAGGGAGTCAGAAGGGCTCTCAGGTACCTATTCATCTACAGATAGTGTTTTATCTGGAAAATAACACCTACAGTGTCCATCAGGAAAGGAGAAAAATGAATTATGTTCATTCAGCAGATCTGGAGATGCATAAGTCTCTCCTCAGTAGTACGTAGAAGCATACTTTAGAACATAGCTTTAGAAACAAAACAGGGAGGTAAATTCAAAATGGGATAAAAAAGTAATATAGTATAAACTGGCAAATTTTCTTGATGTCAGTCTTTGACAATACATTTAATTTTTAGAAAAAGAAATATGATTGAAGTAATATGTCTGATTTTTCAGGAAGTCATTTGATATTGCATGATATAGGACACTGCTATTTAAACCAGTGAAGACATAGATTAAAACATTGTAGCAAGGATAAAAAAGCCAACTAAAGGAGAGGCAAGTATACAGGAAAAGACTGAAGCAAAGATTGGATTGTTTATTTAGCAAAATGGAGATTGGTAGGTGAAGTAAATGTAAATCTGTCATGAGAATCAATATACAATGGAAAAGAGCAATTTACACAGAGGAATTGTGTTGGTGCAAAAGCCAGTAAGTAGGCTTCAGCTGCATTTAGTTAGAAGAATGAGTCTAAGCATTTCAGGACTGGAGTCTGTGTGTGGTCCTACAACAGTTATGAAATGCCAAAACTGAACTAATTATAAGAAAGTATTTGAACAGTTTATGCACTGTATTTTAGGTTTTGATCTTCTGTAAAAGTAGGAATTGGGCTTGATTAAGAAGACCTTATCCAGCTAAGTCTTTTATGCCGTGAAGGTGGGGTTCTGTGGTTCTGTGAATGATGAGCTCAAGAGTATCAGCAGTAATTGCAAGGCATTTGTTGGTATTACATTGATTTTTCAGACATTATTCCAATTTTACATGATCTGCTGCTCAAGTTAATCAACATTTCAGAGCATCCAGACCATCAACTATAGCCTCTGTGTCTAATTAGTGGCCAATTGCACAACATACATGTTTGCAACCTAGATATCTCATTGCACAGTACTCAAAATATTCCTTATAATAAGCTAAGAGGCATGCAGGGAGCGTGACTTATCCTGAGGTAGTATATGTATTTGCCTTGTTTAAATTCATTCAGGCTTGTAATGTGCTCAACCATTCCCTATTACCTGTTTGTATTAGAAACGGTAATCCCCCTTAATCAGGAAGCTCTAGCAAACTAATACAATTCTGCAGCTGCTCTCAATATTGCCTCTTAGAAAAGATCAATACACATGTGGGAATGTTTTTATCCATTTAAATTTTAATGGTCAAAATGGATAGTTTTGTTTCCAGTCTTTGCTCAGTTCTTTTTAATTCAATAGAGTGTCCCAGACAGCCTTAGGAGATGGCTGAAGATACCTTTGTCTGAAAAAGCAGCACAGCGCAGTATAGGAAAGTGAAGATTACAGGGGGAGGTAGTTTTTACCCAGCAGATTTTGAAGTCAGGGAGTGAATCATTTATTAATGGCATTATTCAATGTAAACAAATGGTGTTAATCATAATAGCAAAACAGTTTGACCCAACAAGCTATATCCATGTTTATCTGGTTGTATTACTGATGGTCCTTCTGATCTCTGTGCTTTTGCTAGTCTGTAAGGCTATCCTGTTATATGAGTAATTACATCAGGTAGTATTGGTATTCTTTTCTCCTTCAGCTCATAATTTTTAAATTATTTGTGGGTTGTGGTTTTGAGGTTTTATTTACTGTAGGCTACAGCTTCCAAGCTCATTTGTGGAATTAATAAAATCACATTATCTTCCCCACCACTCTATTTTCAGAAAGGACCTTTTTTTCCCAAGCCTCTTTCAGGAACCCCTTTTTTATCTCTTCCCACTCCAAGTATATCAGAATTTCATGGAGTATAAGTACAAAACTGGCATATGATGTCTTAGCTGTGAAAGTTTTCATGTAAGTTTTCTTAGAAATTCTCTTGGGAGTTTTGAGCCCTGATTTAGCAGTGTCTTTTTTTTTTTTTTTTTTTTTCATTTTTTTCTGAAAATCAGGCAGGTCAGACTGGTCTACATTTCCAGTTTCACTTCAGAAAGATTCCTGCACAACTCCTAGGCAGGTCATGTGTCTGCTTAGTCACTTTAAGTCATTATTAATTCTGGAGATGATGAAGTAGGATTGTACTGTTTTCCTTTTCCCTACATGGTTTAGTAGAAGGTGGCATCTTCTGCATACTATGGTGCTGAGGAAGATACCATCTATGCCAACCTGCTCCCAGCTCCATATCACTATATCCTGCCCTCTTCACATTTCCAGGCAGTTTTGTGATGATCTGCATCAATTAGACTCAGTCAGGTTAGTGTAAATAGAGTAAACGGGCTAACCTGGTTTATTCTTATTGAAAGGTATTTGGGAAAACTCACCTGAGCTGTGTAGCTCATAGGTGGGGCACTCAGGAGGCTTTGGGGAGAAGGAAATTTATAAACAGCTGGAGGCAGGTTGGAATCATTTACCATGAGTCTGTAAAAGAGGAGTATCTACCCAATGTAGATACAGGGTTAGGTAAGACCACCAAAATGGTTTCCCGGTATTGCCATGCCAAGGAAACTTTAGAAGCGGTCAGCTCTGTATTTTGTTTCCTCATGTCAATTCATGTCTTTAAGAGGTGGAAGCAGGCTAAGCCAGCATCAGCATTAAGAAGATACGGCTGATCAGTACAAAATGCTCAAGTCCCGAGAAATAGAACTATACTTGATGAAAAGCAGAAGCAAGAAAAAGCAATGAAGCAAAAATAATAAGTAACAATTGCCCCGGGGCAATGATTTTGGATGGGAAATTGTGGAAATTGAATAAATGTCTGGAAATAAGATCCTCCACCACTACCCTGAAGCGGCAAAACAGCTAAATGAATTAGCTTAGCTATTAATAGAAAGTAGGTTTTGTTACTTTGTTAACTTTGCAGTGTCCCACATAAATATTTGTTGAAGAAAGAGGATTCCAATGCAGGGCAGCTTTTTTTCACCTTGACAGAGTCATTTTGTGCCTAAAACAGCAGAGATATCTTGAAACATTTCTGCACTGTACAAAACAGTAACTCCTACAAAGCTATCAAGGTTAATGAGATATACGCTGCTCTGCTGGGCGAGCGTGGCTGTGCAAGTTGGATGCCTGGGGTGAAGTGATGTGTCCATCTTGTCCAAGATTTCACACTGTGCTGCCAAGGCAGACCATGTGTTGTGATATGGTTGTTTCAGATCCGACTCTCTGCTCTTTATTTGCCTTACCCCTCCCTGGGTATGTGTACACACAATATTGCCCAAGTTGTTAGCTCGGCGTGAATTTGAAATTTGAATTTGAATTTGAAATCAGGGAATTTGAAAAAGTGCCACAAATAGTCCTGGTTAGTTCAGGGGTACATCAATTCAAATAAAGGGGGTGGGGGGTGTAAATTTTTGAGAATACAGTAAAATTCAGTGCACGAAAAGGTTCCCAAAATCTTGGGAGGGGTTGTTTTTGAAAGCTATTGAGTTTCTTGCAGTTTTCTTCAACGGCTGGAAGAAGCTGCAAGAAATTCCCAGCTGAGAAAGTCCAGGCTGACACTTCATAAGCCAAGGGTAGGCTTTAAGGGAACAGGTAGAATAACACCTCAGTGGGATACATAGTCCCTGTCACTCACTAATAGCTTGATTTATTTTAGTACATCTCTTTCATTATGAGGCATGAATTCTCTGAAACTAAAGCTTCTAGAGACTAATTTGTATTGGAATTATATTCCCCGTGACTAAGAATAGAGCACGATATTAGTCTCCTGAACGTATCGTGGGAGGAAGATATCTTTTCAGGTGTATTTATATTCACAACTAACACAGTATGAGGGCTGTATCTAATGGTGCAACAGATGGAAGAAGCATTATATTCAGTAATAAAGCAAATGAAAATAAAGTTAGTGGTGATGTTTAGGCAATGAGGCCAGCTACAGAACAAATATACAGGGTGAAATTTTAATTAGAAGACAGGCTTAAGTCTAAATACCTGTATATTGGTAAAGGAAGACAACCAACCAATATCAAAGAACAAAGACATTAATGCTCCTACCGTGCTGAAGTTTTAAAGGCCAAAGTAATGAGTAAAATCAGTAAATATCCCTATGTTGTTATTTTTGAAAGGTTCCTGAAAAGGTGTGTTGAAAATATTCCAATAAAAACAAGCAGATATATTCAAACTAATAAAAACTAATAAAATGTAAATGTATCTTCCCTTCCCCAGTATTGAAATCTGTGTTTTTCATTTCCTTTGAGTGAGCTCAGGGGAGTTATATGACTGATAAGAAATAGCAGCATAACTTGTTCTGTTGCTCAGTGCATCATGAATGGAGCAAAGCCTTTTGAGCAACACTTTCTCCAATAAATTATGCACGCTATTGCGTTGCCTATTGATGGCATCGGAACTGTGTGCATTTTTTCCTGTCAAGTGATGAATTTAGCTGATGTTAAATCTAATTGATTTTTTGGACTTATTGAAAGCGTAGCATTTGCCATACAATATAAGATCCAAAGCCAGCCTTGTCCAGAACTATGTCCCTGGCAGTGGCCAACATCAGACATGGCAGAGCAAGATACAAGAACCAAAGGTACAGTGAACTGTACCTAACCATATTATGTTTGCTTGTGTATTTATTTATTATGAAATTACTACAGACCACAAAGAATTTTCACCATCATTAACCAGTTATGCTTGCAACCTCAACTCCTAATTATCTAAAAACAGTAGTCAGGGTACTTTTAGGAAAAAAAAAAGACTCAGAATAAATATTAAACAAACATAATTGTAAACAGAAGACATAAAATACTAGCCAAAGGTATTAGCAGTTCACATCTTTTTGCATACTTTTTCACTTTTTATGTGTGTTGCAGGCTTCCAGAGCTGCGGGATGCTCGGCACCTGGCAGGCATAGCCAAAGGCACAATGTTAATGCAGCACCCATATCCCTGCCTTAGGTGCCGTAGGATGATGAGACTTACTCTTTGTGACTCACCCGGGTTCACACTGTAAGTCTGTGGAAAAACAAGAATCAGACTCAGTCCTCTGAAGTCTTGGTGCTGGTCTGCTCACCTTCCTCTCACCTCCACGTGTAAAACAGTGGTGACTGTACAGCACTGTGGGCAAAGGGCAGAAATGGAAAACACTCACTGTAGGAAGAAATGTGTTCTTCCATTATTTTAAATCTTAAACCATTCAGCCAAGACATCTGCTAAGATGAGGCAGAAGGGAAAAAAAAAGATTTACCTAAGTAGCATAAATAATGTTACCATAATAATAGTATCATGCACATTACTATCTCAGATGTCCAAGGCAATAAGTTCATGACTTGCCATAGTGGCAGACAATTTGTGTTCCCATAAACAGAACAGAAGAAAATCTCAGAAGGTTGAAGCTGGCCTGGATCCACTGAAATTATGCCAAATTGATACTGATGGAGAAGCTGGTCTGGCAGCTATTCCTTTATTATAGTGTCTAGAGTTATTCAACATACCCTTTTTGAGATGATAAAATTCTGTCTCTAACTAATGCCTTCCTAGTTTTTTTGTTTTGTGTTTTAAGCAGTGTAGTCTGTTAAAATTGGACAGTTCAAGTTTTACTTTCCTTTCACCCTCTGACAGAGTCCAAGATACACTGCCTTTTCCAACCTCCCGTTTGCATTATAGCCATCAGCGCGTCACCATTTGCTGGAGTGGGTTAGAGATGCATTATTTTAGAAGCACAAAAGCAGCAAATTAGGAAATCTGTTATCATCCAGAAGCAAACAGTGATGATCCTGAATTACACAGGAAAGCAAATTTTGATACCTGCTGACAGAAAGAATTGCTATCTCTCTAAAGGTGCCAGCACTAAAAGCGTTCAAACTAATAAAGGCTTGGACTTAGACGCTAAACTATTATTTTCACTACTGTGTAATATGTCAGCATTTCAGTTGCTTAACTATACTTTACTTGTAGGATCAGGGCTTTTTTGCTATCACGTTCTCTAAATTCAATCAAAGTTAGTATCTTTATTATAAACTTAAAAGTGAAAAATAACAGTAATGTAGCTTTGTAGAATTCTGCAACTCTTTCTCATAGAAAAGCTGCAGCATATTTATTCATTTATCATAGCTATTCTTTGTTTATATGACCAAAAAGTAGCATCAACACATCAGATATAAAATCTCTCTCTTTGCTATTTTTAGATTTAGAAAGGATTTGATTTTCACTATGATTTTCTAAAAATTTCTTGAGGTTTGGTTTCTTGCATTCATTTTTAATCTCTCAAATGCATCTAAGACTTCCAGCAGCTTTCTTGTATGCTCCAGTATCATAGCCTTTCAGGCCATTTCTGAAGTGAGCTGAAGAATTTGAACCTAAAATTTCAATATACTGCTTATTTTAATTGAAAAAGTCCTTGCTCCATGTATATGAAAGGACTTAAGTCACATCAACACTCATCCCAACTCCTTAATGTCTATGTATCCACCGCAGGTCTCAAAAACTCATGATATTTTCCTCCACAGCATGTGGAGAGGCTGAAGTGTTGAGCAATCGGACTCAACAACAGCTTGCATACTGAGTCAGATCATGGGCCATCAAAGCTGGTCAACAGGAAACTCAAAAGAGGGTTGGGGGGGTTAAACCAACTCCTCCCCACTGTATAGGTACCCACTTGCACAGCTGTAGGAGGGGTGGCAGGATTTTAGGTATCTAAATCACTTCATCAGGAAAAATGTTGGTGTCTGCATACCCTCAGATGCCAAAGTGGATTAGGCAAGATTTTGTAGATCATAGTCTTGATCTTGGCCAGCTAAACTTGAAGTTTCATTTTAAGCGTATTACTGTTAGGGTTTGGGATTTTTTTTTTAATGAGGCTGACCATTTATCTTGCTTTGATTTCTCAGTATGTGAACTGAGGAGAAGGTTCAAGGTGTTTGAAGGTTACTCCCAAAGGTCTATCCAGTCCTTCCAACATGTGCAAGTGCTTTGGAAAGTCAAATGATTGCATTGATATTCAAAGATTAGAATATGTGTGAGACCCAGATATAGCACTTGCCAAGCTGTTGGAAAAAGGTAGAAGGAAAAACACCGGCTCCCTGTCCGCATATTCAGGCTAATGAGTCCTGTATGAAGCAAACGTCAGTTGTTCAAACTGGTGTCTAATTTAATAAATACACTCAGTTTTGGCCTTGGTTGGGTTTGGGGACAATTCATGCTGTAGCAATTCAAGCTGACTCTTTTCTCTGTCCCTGCCCAGAGAGTTGAGCAGAGCCAAATTTAGAAAACAGACCTTTGGGAAAACGGGCTCTTGCTCGGGACAGCATGCAGAGCCCAACGTGCCAATGCCAGAGCCCTGAAAAATGGTCTTGCTGTCCCTGCAGCTGGGCCGTTCCTCATGGCAGCCATCTCTCCTCCCACATCCAGCGGCACTGGCTCCACGTCTCCAGGATCAGTGAGTTGTATCAGGATCCTTGGCATCTACCTACACTGCCGTGAGCCCCGAGCCAGCTCTAACGCGGAGTATGAACAAACATTTCCCTCCATCTCATGTGCCCTCTTTCTTACAGCAACATTTCCAGAGCCACAGGCCAGCACAAACCATTATATCATCTGGTCTGACTCCAGCAATAATACAGGTTACAGTTTGCTCACTCATTTCCCTTTTAGTCTAATGCATAACTTTATCAGTTTCTTAAGCTACCAGAGTTAGTTTGTTAGATCATTAGTGAGTCAGGCAACGGGTAGGACCTTTGCAGATGGATTTTGGTAAGTCAAATTTGGCAAATTTCATTAATGATGCACTCCAGCAGCAATACGTTCTTTGTTCTCCCTTTCTTTAAAGGGCATGAAATTAGTGAATCAGCTTTAACTGTATTTCTTGTCAGCATGTCACAACCTCAGTGTCCTTTTAATTGTGTAGGAGCCTTGAAAGTGTGTTATTTGGATTCAGTACTGAATTTGAAGGAAGCATGAAGTGTTTTTCTGGACTTCAGCACTGCCACTTATTCACACCTAACAAATGCAAAGCCATTAGGAAACAGCTCCTCTGGAATGACCCCATCTATAAAGAAGTGTTAAGAAAAAAGGACTTTTTCCCACTGGGCAGGAATACTGTAGCAGTTCTGATGGCAGAAATGGAGCATCACTCTTTTTCTGTTCCATGTTTCAAATGCAGCCATCACTGTAGTATCTAGGCATCAGTAAGAGAACTAGGAGGACTGAAATTAAAGAAGCTGATCTGAGCTGGGTTAAATACTGCCTGCATTGATGGCCTTGCAATTTTTGGTCCAGGCATTTGTCAGGAGCAAGGGATGGGTTTACATTTCAGTATTTTTTGATGCATAAATATGAAGGAGGTACTGTGGGAAAATATAGACCCATAAATTTGGTTATTTTAAAATTATCTATGTATTTCAATCCAAAGGAAAAAAACATGTCAAGAACATGAAGTAACAGAACTATCATTAGTACTTCAGTATTTTTTAATACCATGCAGGGAGCAGGAGCTTGAACCCTGAAGTTCCATCACACACTTATTAGACAATTTTTAAGACGTGTTGTGGCTTCAAAATGTCTTCCAGAAAGATAGAGGTTATTAAATTCAGAATAAATTTAGAGTCAGTTAAAATCAGTTAAATTCCAAGTGTGCTCTGAAGTCAGAACACAAGCTATAACACCATCATCGGACCAAGCTGTAGTCATTCGAGTATCTCATCAGCTGGTGTTCGGGTTGCAAATAGCTGGATGCTGTGCTCGAGAGAGTCAGATTTTCAATCCTCTCTTCTCACTCTCCAGATCGGTGTCTAAATCTGGGAGTTACTCCCACACCTCACATATAGAGTCTGCCTGGGCTATGGTTGCTTATTAAAGGGAAAGCTGCCATTACAGCTGCTCTGATGCAAATCATTCATATCTTTGGCCTCGCCCAGATGTAAAACATCAAAGAAGCTGAATTACACTGTACGTTTACTGTCTTCTTCAGTGTATCCACCACACATGAAAGAGACCCAGTAACAACCCTTGAAACTGTAGTATTCTGTCTTGTATGCAGAGAGCTGACACTCTGTGAGGAAGAGAAATGCAGGCGTTTTGTTTTTAAGATCACCTTTCCTATTTGCAAGAAGAAATGTTAAATTTGTTATAATGAAATATAAGTTAAACAAAGCCTTGCCTGGAAGATGCTTATTTACTAAATAAATTCTAGAGCAGGGGAATAGAACAAATGACTCACATAGAACAAACTTAAATCCTACACTGGGATAAACACTTCAAAACTAAACTCCATGATAAAAAATGACACAGGTTTGTAGGAGCCTTAGTTCCGCTGAGGATTTGGGCTTTTAAATCACCGAGAAGTTTAAAGATGTACTCTAGGTGAAAGAAATGAGCAAGAAACAAGCTACAGAATAAATCTGAAATACAGTCTGCATGTAGGAGTGTCTCTTCTCCTGACATACAGAATTTCAGCTGCAGTCAGTGAAGTCATAGGTATGTGGGAAGACTGAAGAGTCATACTACAGCAGTGGTTCCCAGCTGACTGGCAAAGTAGCCACTGTCACTTAACAGACTCAGTAAGTAATGCCAAAGAAGCTCAAAGGAAAGGGAGTTAAAATGCATCAAGTAAGAAGAAGAAGAAGAAGAAGGGAAAAAACCAAACACAAAAGCCCAGATCAAACCATTCTGCTAAGCTAGTGTCTATGCAAAATGTGGGATCTTGGAAAGGTCAGATGTTATTATCCAATGAAAAGTTAAAGGGCACTGAATAAAATGAATTGGTTGTTGTTCCAAAGCATCTAGACATTCTGGGAACTGAGCCAGTGTGAACGGCAAATGATCAAACAAAAATAATGCTGAGATTTCTGCTAGGAGAAAATGAGAATATTGCTGTCTTACAGCATTCTCCCATAGCTCAAACACCACCAAACAGGGAGCAGACCAATAGGTTATAAATGCACAGTAAAGATTTATTTGCTTAAACTGAGAGGTGGTGTGATCTGGTGGGATGGACCTCCATCCTTCAAGGGAGGAAACCTTGCTTGCTGGTTTCACTTCTGCTCCAGACTTGCTGTGGGGAAATTAGACCCTCCTTTTGAAGCAAGCAGTGAAATAAAATATTGAGGTGCAGGGAACAACTTTGTCTCTTTACTGGCATCAGTCTGCAACATCTTACTCTCCAAAGTGTCACTGACTCACTGAAATGGATTTTGTACACCCCCTCAAGTTAGTCTTCTAGCTCGCGTTGGTAGATGGGTTTAGGCTGAATTATGACTCTGTTGCTGGAGCATTGCGTTTAGGTTGTTGGTTTCAGGGAATTAGAGCTTGTCTCCAAAACTTCAACTTTTCCTCTCGCAAACCAAAGCTCAGTCCCTTAGGTCACACAACGAGCAAGGGGAACGTGCCAGCAGGAGGGACCGTTGACCAGGCTGTACGAGGGATGTGTCCTTTCAGAGAGGAATCTCACCAAATTATACACTTCTGGCTGAATCCTTGCCCCAGCGCTGGTCCCATATTGCTGGTCAGCAGGTTATAATGTTCTACAAAGCTACCTGCAGAGCAAGGGAGGAGAACAAGGTGTGGGAGGTGGTTTTGTGCATTCTTACGCAGCTCAAACAGGTCTGGAGTTTCTGTGATCACTCTAAGACCGAGCTACAGCTCCACCTAAGAAACAGAGTCCAGTCCTCAGTGGGCTGAGTAAATAAGGTGGCTTATTGCTCATACAACATTTTCACGGCTGCATTCAGGGATAATTAGACTTTGTTATATCTCCTTCAGTTTGGTGGGATTTTACACTAAGTGCTTGACTCATTAGTAACTTCAGTGCATCATCCCACTGCCCCTAACAAAGTATCTCATTGTTTGGAAGGAGGAATGATGTGGTGGAAAACTGCTTTCAACATCTTTTTTGCAGACTGAAAGATATTTGGTAACACACTTTAAACCTCCTTTCCTGCAACTGCAACTGCAGGAGAGAGGGTCTAGCTATTTGAGTTTTCAGATAATCAGTGCTGAAATGTTCAAGTACCACAATAAAGAGGGCATATATTTACTGAAGATAATATATTAATGCAAGGTTCTATTAGACCTCAGTTTTCAGGACGTGCCTTACATTTGTTAATTTAATATTAATTTGCATTTAGCAGCCCTAACGATTATATAGGTCAAGAAAACTAAAATATCTTTATTCTCTGGGGTTTTTATCTCCTTAGAGTACGCTCGGTTTGAGGCAAAAATCCATGACCTGCGTGAGCAGATGATGAATCACAGCATGAGTTCTGGGTCTGGCTCCCTGAGGACTAATCAGAAGAGGTCCCTGTATGTCAGGTAAGCAGAGAGAGCTTTCTCCTGGGAACATGTTGGCAGCTGCCTTGTCTATGCCCGACTTGTGTGCTGTGGGTTCAGCAAGGTGGGAAAGAAGTTTGAGAAACTGCATTGAATTGAACTGAGAAATGCATCAATCTTACAAGCTTAGCATCATTAATGTGAGAATTGGATAAAGCCCTATTGCTTAATCCAATCGTTTCAAGCCATTTGCAAAAAGCATTATACTTTTATAGTGATTTGGTTTTATGAGATGAAGATTTCTTACCAGTTGTCAGCTCTTTTGATAACGGAGATGGATATTGTGGTGTAGTGACGCATTGCGTTTCTCTGTGAGGTCTTGCCCAGACATGGAATGATTGTTCTCATACAGAGCACTTTTCCCCCAAGACCTTGTTCTTACAAAGCGAGGACTATTATATGCTATTCTAAATGCATGACAATCTGCTGCTATCCCCTTGTATATGTTTACCCTTCTATCAGTCTACGCTACAAAGAATTTCCCATCTACCTAGCAAGATCAAAGATGCAGAGGAAATGCTAAACAAGCTGATGTACGTAGCTTAAATGGGGTAGTGAATAACGTAGGAACTGCCTAACCGTGAGCCAGGCGGCAGCAGTGGTTAGAGTTTTGCCTTGACTGTGCAAGTCTATTGCCGTCATCATTGCTGGATGAAAGGCTGGGTGTTGCCCAATTGCCCCTAGAAAAGTTCTGGCTGTCACTCATGCCTTTTGGGACTCAGGGAGACTATGGGAATCCGTGCTGAATATTTTAATAATCTTAATAATGATGCTTCTCTAGGCTTTTCATTTTCATTCCCCCCCCCACCCCATGCTCAGCACATACTTTGAAATTCCTGACAGTCATGAAGTAGAGGGAAGCAATTTGTCAGCCTCCAGGCAGTGATAATTATTCATGGGGGAGCTAATCCAGGTGATAACATTGCAGAGATCCAATTAAGGCTAAATTCTGCATTTTGTCATTATGCCCTCAGCATGAAGGGGGAAGGTAGCAGAGAAGGAAGGGAAAACTTAAATGTTAGCATGGATGGTCTCATTCTAGTGGGCAGCGACCACACGAAGCACTAACTGGTACTGCTGCCACAAAGAGCAAGGACTGAAGGGGTATGGATCGCTGTTACCAGTAATCTTGCTGTCGGGCAAGGTCAGGTTGGAAACGTCATGGTTTTCAATTGTATCTCTAACCTTCTCTGACTTCTCTGGCTTTGTGTTTACTTCTGGAGCTATTCCACCTGCAGTAGGTTTTTCCAAACCAAACACAAAATGACTTTGCTGTCAAGAGCTTTGCTCAGCTCCCTGAATTTGCATTTTATGAAAAGCTACAGTCATTGGACATGTAGTGATAGATCCAAGCTTACTTCACTTGAGGTAAGCCAGGAACCCAAACTGTGGGGAACAACGGTGCAAAAAATCCACGCCAGCAACCGCAAGTCAATTCAGGCGTACATATAAAGGGCTAACATGGGGTCCTGAACAACTCACTGGTTTGAGCTGCAGCAAAGCTCAATTACCCCAGTATCAGATTCAACCTGCTAAGCCCCGCTGAGAACTGAGGCTTATTAGCTTGCACACTGAGCCAAGCTAATGTATCAGTGCTGCATCTGGGCTAGCTTAGTTCTTCCATACGGTATTGCTCTGTGTGCAACGATGAGCCTGGTTTTCTGCTAGTTCATGAATTCTGGATGTGGTCTATCTCACTAAGCTGATATGCCCTGGTGCTTCACCGCAGGAATCTTTGATGTCTTAGCTGCATATCTAAATATCACTTCCCAAACCATAAATGCAAAACCTGTTCTTTTATTCCAGCATCGTTCCAAACAATGCCCCAAACCTCTCAAGCAGAAAACCCCAAAAGCCTCAGTCACTTTTCTTAGCATAAATTTTTTTGCAGTCAAACCCACACAATTGTCTGTGTCCAACACTGAGAAGTCTGTCAGAGAGGCTATGTATTTTACATATTACAATAATGTGTTTGTAGTGCAGGAGCGCCTGCAGCATTGTGCTAGGCAATTAGTTCAAATCATATATACTAATTACAAAGGTAGCTTATTTCTACATTAGGCACTAAGGAAAAAATAAATGTGGGTTCAGAAATGTGCTTGTTTTCAGAGACTGAAATTTTCACTTCATGGATAAACTCTTTACAGCCAGGGACCCATGTAAAAAGTCTGGGATTTAGCTTTTTTTTTGTATTCTTACAACTCAGGATATTTCTGTTTCAATGGATTATTTTGGTCAGCATGTGCAAGAGAACTGGAGGCAAATTACCATATGTTGCAAATCTGTAGCTGTAATGCCAAGTTTTTGATTCAAGTTTGCTGTTTTCCTTTCTTTGGGATGTAGTGATTTTCCTGTCCTTCACTGAGTACAAGCATTGTTATTTTTTAGCCAGAGAGCTTAATCAAAGTAAATAACTATGGTTTAGGCAGCACTGGAAATAAATTAAGGTCCATATAGGTTCTTATAATTGAAAATAAGTGTCATTATCTGCTGATAGAAAAGCCAACAGAAAAGAGGGTGAGAGAAAGCAAAGCTCTGTAAACAGGTTTGCCAGTGGATGTGGGGTTCATTGGATGCAGGGTTTTCTTCTCTACCTTACAGTCTGTGATTTCCCCATCCAGCCCCTACTAAAATAGCATAGCATTTTTAATTGAGATATATAAAAGAAGTTATATTAAATGAAGTGAGATAAAATTTAGTATGGGGTTAATGGGTTGAATGTAGGACTAGAAGTAGTTGGCTGAAAGCAATTAAAAGTCACACTTGAGCAGTGTATACAACCACAGGAAAGCAATCAGAAATGATTTGTTCAGAAGAAATTGTATAGCTCTTTGACATGATCTTTTATCTGTGCGTACTCTGGTATTTCTGATTTTCATTATTTTTTTCTTTATCCCAGTCTGTCTTTCTGATGCCTCCTAGAATATTTCTCAGGAACTTCCTGAATTTTTTTTTTTTTTCAGTACTACCTGTTTGTTTTGTATCACAGACCCTATATCTCTGTTTGGAATGTTATCAGAAAGCCCATGACACTAAAGGCAAAGTATGAGACTTCAGGGGAGGACAGAGCAGTAGGAAACGCTGCTAACTCTTTTGGGAGCCCACATCCTCTTTGTCACTAAATCTTTCTGTTGACGAAAAGAAATACAGAAAGAAAAGCAGAAAGTGAGAGAATAGATATGAAACATAGAAAATTTTATTATTTATAATTTATTTGTTGGTGAAGGTGAATGAGCTTAATTTGAATTCAGTAACTGAAATGAGAGGCTAAAAAATTTCTACTATTATCCTTTTTAATTCATTGGAATTCAGCTATCAGCTCATGATTAATGAGGAAAGTAAACAAACCCAGCACTAGCTAAATGCTGTACTATATACATACATAGGGGGGGTTTTAGTGTTTCTTATGCAAATTCATATCTTCCTTTTTGTCTTTTTGGCTCAAAGTTTTAAAATCTGCTTTTGTAAGATTATATATTTGGTTGTCTTGAAACAGATACATGCTTTGCTTTGTCCTTCTAGGTCCAGATCCATAGTCAAATTTTTCAGGCTACATGTGGTCACTATTGATACTCTTAGGAAATGATGGCAGGTCATGATATTTAAGCCACAGGCTGTGGAACATGGCAGCATTTTGAAGAGTTAAGCATCAGAGAAGTACAGTCCTTTAAAAAGTTTGGTGAATGGGAGCAGCCGTTGAAACTTCGGTATAAAATTGCCAGGCTTTGGAGGAGACTGAGCTTAAGCATGATGAAGGGTTTTTCCTGTTGATTTATGAGATTCCTCCTGAGCTTAAAGTACTTGTGCTAGATTTCTGAGGGTAAAAGTAGATACTTCAGTAATTGCTACTACGTGTACAAAGAAAAGCTTTTCAGGAATCATCTGGCATCCAAGAACTGCCTTCTTACAGCCTGTTGTTGATTTACAGATGAAAAAATAATTAGATAAGCTTAGAACAAACAGCCACTGCACCTTTTAATTGTTCAAACCAGACAGCCTCTGAAATAATGTCTATAATTAAAAATTCCAATTGTCCAAAGCCACAAACAGGCACTGTGGAGGTGTATCACTCTGCAGAAACAACTCAAAAGCTTCACGCACACCCCAGCCCTTCCATTGCCACGTCTGTTTAAAATCTGTTCCATTCCATCAGTGACCAAACATCATTCCCCCTAATCATGGCTACTTTTTGCCCTGTATAAAGGAGCTAGCTGAGCTTACTGAAGTGCAGATATTTCAACTTCAGCAGTACTTTTAAATATATCAACACAATGCAAATAGTACAGTTGTCTGTAAAGGTGGGTATGGAAATTGGAGCTGGGACAGGGCTGGATCCAGCTGCAGTTTCAGAAGAAGAAGTGGTTCTGCAGCTGCCTCTCCACCACCTGCCCAGGGGAGAACACTACAGTGGGAAGTGTAATCAAGGGAAGAGCCTCTTCCCAATAAGATGAGGAAATGTAATATTCAATCTTTTTGTCCCAGCCCATGCTGCACTAATAAGAAAACCTGTGCACAGTGCAAACAGGTGCCTCTTAGTCCACTACAGTTTTGTCTTCTAGCTGGAATTAGTGCTAAATATGTCATAGCTTTGATAGGTATGTGCTGTACAAAAACAAAGCGTTATGTGTTAAAAACAAGTGGTTTCTGGTTCATTTTTTGTTGAGGAACAGAATCTGAAGATTTTCCATAGCAACTTAGCAGCAGCTGAAAGGAAGTCAAGGTTGAGGTACTTTGGGTTGTTTACTCTGATTTCCAGCACAATGAATTCTCCATTAGGTGTTAGAGACCTCTACACACATTTCCTGAACTTAGAAATCAGCATGGTGCAGTATTGCTTAGAGAGACTTTGATTTTCAACAAATCACCGAAATTCTCACTTGGAAACTTTGCTAAGTTACAGTTGAAGTTTGGCTGAGGCAGTTTGTGAAGACTGAATCTGGGCTGGGTTTATGGAATGTCTGTTAAAGTCACCAAACCCCCGTAGGCCAGTGAGCATCAGGTCAAGGCTCCATGGGCAAAATTCTCCTGCTCACGATGCAGTCTGAAACCCACATGAGAAATGTAGTTCTTGGAGACGTCCTGGTAGTGAAATCTGAACACAGGATAATGTCAGACTGGGTGATGGAAAGCTCTACTATGTAGATCTAGGAGAAATGTGATAAAGATACAAAGTCATCCGGGCTTTTTGGAGGGAGGTATTGAGGGAACCAGAGAGAGAGGGATGAAATGGTCATACCTAAATACTCATCGTGGGGAGAGAGAATATGTATATGTGTGTGTGTGTGTGTGTGTGTGTGTATATAATCCAAATAGATATATGTTAAACATATGCTATATCCACATGTATGTTGCAAACGTCGTCATTTAAGCTAGTTGCCTAGTATCTCCCTTGAGTCAGTGGAGCGCACTTGGCACTTTCAGAGTACAATTCATCTCATCCAGAAGTAGACATCTAAAACTGCTCAGGCGAATCATGCCCTAAAAATGTCTATTTCTCACAGTTGAGTGGAAGGAGCCTCAGGTGATTAGCTGAGATGTAAACATCTATATTAGAGATACTTCAAGTTATGTGACCTGAATCCCACCCACACTGAATATCTTTCTCTTTCGCTTTCCCACACGCACACAGAGCATGCATATACATATCTTGAAGAAGCTGTAACACCAGGCTCTCTGGCTGTTGTCTGTGAATGCTTCTGTTGTGTATTTCAGTGTGACACTGCAACGTAGCTTTGAAACACTGACAGTCCTGTTTAAATGGGCTGGTTTGTTCCCCATATTCTTATACCCCAGGATTCCTTCTGAATTCATTTGCCACTTTTGTTAGCACTATTGAGGATCCACACATGTTCGGTGCATGGCTGTCAAGCTCGATGAGTTTATGATTCCAGCTATGGCATCAGACTACATTTCCTTCAGGCTTCAGAGCACTGTAGGTCAGTCTAGATTTCTGGAGAGGGAATGTGAGTGAGTTTAGCACCTAGGCTTTATTGTTTGGTTCTGATGGGGAAATAGCTAGAGCTTACATAGCCGTGCCTGTACTTTAGTGGCATGATAGAAACTATTAGAATTCTCTTTACTGAATGGGAAGTGGAGGAAAGTGGAATTTTAATACAGTTTGTTCACTTAGCTCAGATCATCTCTAGGCAATTGGAACAGTCCAAATTATAGCATAGAGTGGAAACATGCATTCAGAAAATCTGTGATAAATGGCGTAATACAGAAAGCTGGAGTTTATGATAGCGTTTAGCAGATGTGTTTGGAAATGGTCAGATAGGTACACACATAATCTACACTCGTGAAATGTACTGTTGCACTTGAAATGCCATTTCAGACTGGAAAATTGAAACCTGCTTGGGATGTTACTCATTTCACATGTCCTGGTTAAGTTTGAGTTTCTGAATATTCAGTTACTACTTTTTAGCTGTTCTTTCTCAGAATATAGAGTCTTCTCCAGATCCTGCTGGCACCAGTATTCTCTCTGGCTTCACTGAGAGGTGCTCAGATTTGGAACCAAGGAAATAGTACAAATCTTTATTTTTCAAAGCAAGGAGGGTCACTCTATGTGCTCAAGCAACCTTCTCCCCAGGTGGACATTCAGGAGCTGAACAATGTAATTGAATAACTAATAACTAATAACTAAGACACACAACAGTGTTGCAACTCTCAGCTGAAAGATGGATGTGAAAATTATCAATCGTAGAGTATTCACAATTCAAAGGCCTTCAGGCTTATAGTTTGATGGCATTTTGGTGCTTAAAAAAACACCCTGTGATGCTGTAAGTATAACAATAGGCCTCAGCTATACCCTAGGACTGTGAAAATCGATATATTTGTTATATACTTAGTTGAAACTACTAGCCACCTCACAAACTACTACAGTTTTTCCTAACACTTACTATATTTCTTATTCATCTGATATTTTTTTGCAGTGTTGATACTAATGAACAGTTAAGGAAAAATGAGGTTTGTTTGCAGTTTTTAATAACATTTCACAGACAAAGAAGCAGCAATTAATGGAGATTGAAAAGTGATCATGTAAATACACAGTCAAAACAGCCTCATTTCTGCATCTAACACCAGCTCTCTCCTTTACATCTTCATGTTTATCATAGCTGCTACTCTTAGGTACCCAGTATGAAATGAGACCAACTGATTCCTTCCTGAGGCATGGTGCAATGCACCGTTATCTGCAGCATGAACCAACAGCCCAGCAAGCCTTTTATCAAGGGATGATTCTCCAGTTGGCCGAAAAGGCACAAAAAGCAGATTTATTTCTATCTGGTTGTGGCTTTGCAAATCATTGAATACTTTGTGTTCAAGATTAAGAGCTAATGCACGCAGTACTGAGCACCTCGAAGGACTGAGCCCCGCGTGAATAAACCTACAGTAATCTCAGATAACAAGTTCTGCATAAAGTTCAGAATATAAAACAGAATTTAAAGCAGCTCCTTATCAAAGCCATTCTTGCCTAATTCATCTTATCTTTACATTATCAGTAAAACTTGTTAGATATGAAATAACTGGCTGATACCTGAAATTATGTCCTCAGTGCTGAATTATTAATGCCTGCTGAAACTGCTTTTCTAGTAGCAGCTTCAGTAAGAGTAAGTAGTACATACTTCTGGCCATTTTCCTTACTGTTCTGTTTCGTAAGTTATTGAAGTAATGTCCCAGAACAGGTAATGTGCTTGGCATGAGATGTCTGCTCTAAAGAAGCAGCACACCTTTTTCTTTTCTTAAGAGATGCTTTAATAGCTTTTCCTTGCACGTATATTCTGCTTTCCAGTTCCCTAGTGGGACTGCCTGCTTTCTGGTTCGGAGCCTCATCCGGCAGGAAAGTGTCAGCTAGAATAATTTCCAAGCCAGAAGATGATGATGAAGAACTTCACCACGTGTAGGAATAGGATTTGTTTGAAATTTCTATAACCGAGACAGTCGTAGTTTTAGGCAGCCTCATTTCTAAGCACACACTCAGAACATGATCCGTTGGCGCAGGGAGGGGAAAGCGACAATGAAGATGAACTGTCTGTGGCTTAAAATGGCTGAAAGTGAATCAGCAAAACATGCATTTAAGCTGTGTCTGTTCTATGTGAAAAAGCAGTCTTGTCCAATAAACAGTTTCTTATGATGTTTCCATGTCAACAGCTATAATAGGACACCATCAGTTTGTGCAGTTCTCAACTGGAAAAGTACAAGACAATAAGTTAGACCATGATCACAGAGAAGAAACCCCATTGAAATAAAAGTTTGTGAGAATAGTCAAAAGTTGAAAATCTGAATATGTGCACTGGCACAGCACAGGCTAGCAGAGGCTCTTAGCATGGTGGCCAATGTGAGAGAAAGAGATAAGACTGCTTAGCCCCTATTAAAGAGTTTTCTACCTGAAATCTTATATGGAAAAGTTGTAAAGAGGCTGTAGAACAAACTCTCCAAATTAGCTGCATTGGAACAAAGCTGGGAATGGTGTTAAAAACGGGACATAACCCTCCTGAAAAGGGCAGTGGGAATTCCCATTTGAAGTGCCTTCCAGTGAAGATAAATGAGGAGGATCTTTCATCTCACCGCAAGGAAGTCCATCTATGAGAAGGGAGCCCAACCGAGTTAAGTGAGGAGGCTAAGTGGGACCAGCAGGCTTTGCTGACCCTTTTATTTCTCATTAGAAATAATAGAAATGACTGTACTAACTCTACAGTGAGCCTGGGAAGGATGTGGGGAATTGCCTACCAGAGTTGGGGATCATAGGGAACGCCTCAGCGACTCCATTTGGTCATTCCCTGCCACCCCACTCTTGTAACAGGGAACAAAGTCCTGAAGCAGAAAGACCAGGTTCTCCCAGGCCTCCCTGGCGTCATGTTGAATAGATCCTGGTTTAGATGCAGCTAGGTTGCTGTGAGCGGTGGTTGCGTGGCACTGGTTGATCGGGGAAGCTGGTGTCCAGGGGAACCCAGCTCAGCGTGGGGGGACCAGCCCCAGCGCGGGGCTTGCACTGCTGGCCCCATCTCTGTCCCTCTCGCGCACCAGCCTCGGCAGGTGGGATTTGATCCTCTCCAAATGTGCCTTATATTCAGAGGAGATTAGCATATCTCTGTGTGTGTCTCTATACATATGTGTGTGTGTACATCTGCATTCTGCCACGTCTCCAACTTCATCTCTTGTGAAGACTCTGATTGTGGGTCACGCTTCTCTTACAAGTACTTACTCTAATTGCTTTATCTACAAATATAGCAAATAAAAGAAGACTATCAAACAGAGCTGTCTGGTGAAGAGTTTGCCAGATGTTCCTCACTAAATAGGAGTTATAATAATGAAACATTCACCAACTTTCCATAGATTCTATTTTTTTTTTCTTATACTTTTCAATTGACCTTGCAGGCAACCCCATTCCTTCACCCAATATATTGTGCTGCTATAATTAAAAACACACCTGCTAGCACCACAGAATACCTACTGCTATACAAACCACTGCTTACAGAGAAGGCAATACCGTGTTGCTATTTCTGTTCCCACATCTTCCTCTTAGTTGTTCAAAAGGGTCCTGGCATAGTGGGCAGCAGCTGAAAGCTTTGTGAAAAATTAGGACAGAAGCAGTTGCTTGACAGAATGCAAGCTTTTTTTTTTTTTTTTTTGTAACCTCTTATTTCTATATTTCTAACCACTTAAGATTTTAGTTATGCCAGGTTGGAATAGTTTTTACCTTGGCGTGCTGCTAATGATACGTGTCCTCTCCATTTCCAAGAAGTATCAATATTCCTTTCTTTCTGGGAGCCAAAAAGGTCTGTAATTTTCCCTTTTAAAAAGCACTATCTCTGCAGACACGCTTTCTCTTCTTGATGTCCTTGAGACATTTTAGAATCCGGGTAGAGGTTGCAGTGACTGACTATTGTAATTACTCCTTTCTGCAGAGACTGTAAAACAATTTCTACAGATAAGGATCATAGGTTATCAATCACAAAATGGAAGCACAGCCTAATGGCCATCAAGCAGTATTTTGCCACTTTCTTGCAGCGGTTCAAGATACAAAGCCACAGTTCAGTCCTTATGGCTGTTCCCCTGTGTACCCAGCCAGTCAGATTTTGTTTGTCTGTCAAGATCCATGTTGGTGAGAATACTTCAGGAACTATTCTTGTACAAGAAGTAAAGTTTAGATTTGAAAAACGTCTGTGGTTTCTTCAAGTAGTTCTGTACAAGGAAACAGATATTTATGTGAACTCACCTTGAAAACAGATTAACTGAGACTAAACAGAATCAAAACCATTTTTAGTACCACTGCAGGAAACATGGTAGAAGCAATGGTTCTAACATGGTTTGCAGGTTCAAAATGCAATCACCCTTTCAGTATAAGCATTGAAAGTGATTTTGTCCTTTCTATACTGGCAGTCAGAGCATTGCCACATCCATGGAGAGCTATTGTGACAAGAAAGCTCTGCTGCAGGGAGAGGCGATGAATGTTAATGTCCTGTGAGATGCCCCGGAAAGTACATTCGCCCTCTGAGTTATTCTGCCCTGTGTCTCATCCAGACGTGACAGTACAGACAGACTTTTATGACATCCACTTATTATTAATTTAATAGCAAATTTATCACGTTATTAAATAACTTAGGTTTTAATATTATATATTGTTGCTTAGCATTTAGTGTCTGGTTCTGATTTCACACCTGCCTTTCCTTACAGAAAAAAGGATGAGCTACACTGGCAGTAGCACGGTCAGAACTAGGTTCCTAAAGCCTTTACTAGAGTTACGAGGAACATAGAGTTATGATTTCAGTGCACGGCACTGCTTCAGATCTGATTCACATGGGTTTCGTTCTTGCTAAAGTTAGCCCCAACTAAAGTGCAATTAGAGTCATCAGTCTTTACCCTGGTTTCAAGTCAGAATCATGAGATGTTCCAGGAGTAAAAATCAGAATTCTTCCTTCATCGTTGATATTTGCATGTGGATTCATCTTGAAAGTCTCGTGAGCTTTAGCAGATGAGTTTCAGCAAAACTGAACTGGACCTGAATTTTCTTGTTAAGTCTCTGGAAATTTAATCATCTACTTATACTTTCATAATTAATTAGAATATCAGTAAGAAAAACAAAATACGAATTAAGAGAAGTGGACCCTTACAAACTTCTTTTCAATTTCTGTGTTGGCCTTACTATCCCGCCAGATGTAGTGGTTACTCCTAGAAGATGTCAGGTCATTTTGAAGTCCACAGCTCACAACATCTCGTGATGCAAGTGCAGTAGCCACGGGCATTCAGCACAGGTTATAAACTACCATGCACAACAGAAATGGAGCCTAGCAGCCAGGCAAGTTTGGCTGGTTTTGTGGCAAATAACTGTTCTTTCACCTAAATCTGATCTCATTCAGCAAATGCGTCAGAATTTATTTCAATACCTGAATGATATGTTGCCTTTTTACATAGGCCAATAAGTATGATTTTATTATAGCTACTGTGTTAGTGTAATCATCTTTTATTTTCTCGATGCTTTCAGGATTGTGTATTTTTAAAGGGTTTTCTAGTTTACTTTCATTTATATTGTTGTTTGCTGCTAAAATTCAGAAATTGGTTAAACAGAACATCATCAGAAATACAGGCATTTCTTTTAAATTCCTTGTGCTCAGTAATCAATTTATCTGCCTTTGTCTGTCTGCTGCACAAGTAGTAGACAGTGATTCAGTTAGCAGTAGTCTCCTATAGGCTTCCTTTAAGAATATCAAAACAATTTTAAAAGTTTGGGTAAAATTCAACAGACAATTTTGCCTTTAAGGAGGATTGCAGCAGCTTTGGCTGCAAGAAATCTGGAGAAAAAAGTGTAAAAGAAATAACAATCAGCAGACAGGATATTTTTCTCACTGCAGGTATGAAATAATAGTGAATTTGACTGAATTAATGACTTGAAAATTATCCAGCTGAATGCAAGGACCATTGCTGAATTTAGAGCCTGTAGAAGATGAGGTTGTTTTCCTCTTAATAGAGTGTGAAAGAGTTGTATGGTAGGTGCTTCTTAAGCTACTTTAGTTTTATTTTTTCTGCATTGCCATCCCAAAGGCATCAGGCACTGGACAGACATAAGAATATATTCCGTTTTAATGTGGACAGTGTGCAGAAGGGTCCAAGTTTCCTTTCCCTAAACTTTTTAATTGCTATAATATCCTTGGTTCAGTGCAGCAGCTCTTAATTTGCATTAAGATGAGTGAAAGGAAAATCCCTACTTGGTTTGTTGGTGTTTTAATTCTTAAGAAAGGACACTTCAATTATACTCAGGTTTCAAGGCTGCTGTTTTAGGAAACTTTATAAAAGTATTAAGTCTCTGCAGTTGCACTTTTAGTGTTCCATCTATGGAAATGCACTGCGTACCCCAGCGCATCACACAAAAGACTTGCATTCATTTTTCTGCCAGTTGCCTTGGGTTCTAAATATATTCCAGAGCTGCAGGGGACATCAGTTTGAGATGGGATTTTGCTATATTTGAGAAGAGCAGACAGATAAGTATATGGAATAAGGGAAGTATTCTAAATAAGTTTATTAAACATTCAGTAATAATTACGTCTTCTACAAACAGCACTAAAACCCATCTGCAGTCAGTATTAACTAATAGTTAATGTGGTGTGAACCAAGGAGTCACATGCCATCATAACTCGGACAAAAATCTTAGTACTATCAAGAATTTTACTCCAAGTTACTGTTTAGAAGTGCTCTGCCTGTTTAAAGAACACAAAGAATTTTCCATCCTATCTGAGCTCTTCCTCCAGGAAGATGAGTGGTATCATTCTGGAATTGAGGAGCTCAGATTCTGCATTCGTTTAGGACCTAAAAATACACAGTTATATTGTTAGGGAGATAGGGAGTGATGCTGAAGCACTATGACAAGCTGTTTGTTCATCGTAGGACAGCTGATTACAGTTATTGGAGATAAATAGATTTTGAATAGATCATCTGTGACTTTTTAAGTCACAGAACTCTGAAGAGTCTGAGGTCAAACCTGATCTCAAATTTCTGAATTAGATGTGTGAAAAGAGATTGGATTTTTTTATTGCAGCCAAAATGGAAAAGAGGACTCACCAGAGACAGTTTTTCTAATGGGATCAGAAAAGTACTTCTCATGCTTAAGTTTCAGGTCAATATGATCTAGGCTGTCATTGTAGTTATGATGTGCTATAAGCAAGAAAACCCCAACAGGTTTAAGAAAAGGATAATCCAGTCTCTCGCTCCCTAACTTCTGTCATATTATTAAGGTACTGGAACCACAAATCATGAAAAAAACATGTTGACTCAAACAAACTCCATTCAAAACACATCACCATATCCTTTGCTTTGAAACCATACCACATATCTGGCCTTTCATCCACTTCTGTTAGGAGATGTAGAACAAAGAAAAGTAAAACTACGGAGTTTTCAGTGCTATTCTCTGCAGAGCTGTTCTGGAAATGAGCTGATAGCAGTCCAAGCTTATTGGAATCTGACCTGTCTCCACCCTTAATCTACAGGTATAGCCTTCTAAGTCAAGGACTTTGTCTTTTCAGTCAGCAAAAAGGGAATATTTATTGTAATTGTGTCTTTATTGCGTACCTAAAAGGCTACACCCGCAAGAGAGGCTCAGGAGTGCTGAGATGTGGGCAAAAACAAGACTTGTACTCTCTTTGAGTACTGCCAGAAAGTGGACTTGCTGACATTTAGGTCAAATACTTCAGTAAGATTCTCTCTGAGTGATATTTATAATAGAAGCATTACAATCTCTCGAAGTCAAACACTGGATAAGTTTTTCTTGATGTGCTTTACCTCTGCTCGTACTGTGTACATGATAATAGGGCTTTATGGGGCAAAGATCATTTGAAAAATCAGCTGTGCAGGCTATTCTTGGAATAATGAAGTACTAACAGAAGTAATTTAGTCTAATTAGATCTGGTGAGGAATGCTTGTATGAAAATATAAATACTTCTTAAATAATGATGATAGTCTGGGACTTAGAGATTCTGTATTTCTGTGACTTATTTTTTTCCCAGTGTGTGTACAGAATAATCTAATCATCCCCAATTACAAGAATAATTGAAACTTTGTTTGAGCTGATTAACTAATTTTAGAACTTATTTTCTGATTTCTTAGCATTTTTCACTGATAAAAGCAGCCATGTACTAGGCAGGCTAAAGTTTCCTCTGCCAATATTTTGTTTGACATAGATTTCCCTAACAGCTGATTAATTGGTAATTGTGCTTGGTAAAATAAAAAAATTAGATGTTTATAGTTTTCCGTTGCTGAGCAATCGTGCTCTGTAGAAGGGGGCTGTTCTTTACATTTCCTGAAGGGCTACAAAATTGTACCTCATGCTGTAATGGAGGAAGAGCATTTACAGTTTGACTTCAGTGCATTTGCAGCTTAAAATTACAATAATTGAATAATTATGATGGCCTCAGTCATCCTGCTTCTCCTATGAGCAAGAGAAAGTAATGTTAGAAGGATGTATTTCCTGTTTCTATTCCCTTCTAGGCCCCTAATGGGAATACCTTGTCTCCTGGGGTTGAAATAGTTCCTATTCCTGTTACACAAGGGTTAAATGCTTCCTGGAACACAAGTCCCCAAAACGGACATGGAACAAGGAGGTGGCTTCCCACAATGAGGAATGAACATTCTTGTGGATAGTCCCTGTATATTAAAGGATGGTAGACTGCTAAACCTGCCTGGAAATCTTCCACATAGTCACCACTACAGACATCTGATAATGGGTAGTCCTATGGTTAGATCAATAGTCTTAGATTTAGAAAGCTGGAGTTTGTTTTCCTTCTCTACCAGGCTATTCCCTTGATGCCCTGGGACATTTCAGTAGGATCAGGCACAAGCAATAACCCTCCTGCAACTTTGCTGCCAGGACACCTGGCTGGCTCATGCCTACCTTGCCATCCTCCAGGACTCCCAGGGCCTGCAGAGCTGCTCCCCAGGGTGTCAGTCGCTGACCTATGACAATAAGGTTAGTCTGTTCCAGGTGCGGGACTTTGCACTTGTCCATCTTGAACTTCGCAACGTTCCTGTTGGCCCCATCCATCAGTGCCATGGTTGCTCTGGATGTCAGCCCTGCTCTCAAGTATATCAGCTGGACCCAGTGTAGTGCTGTGTGCTCACTTGTTGAGAGTGCACATCTCACCTCCTCCAGGTCATTGATAAAGATGTTATACATGATGGGAATAGACCCCAGGGCAGACATCCCAGGTTAGACCCCTATGATACCCTACTTCATACTGTCCTCCAGGTAGAGAACAACTCATTAACCACAACCCTCAGAGGCTGATACCCAGCCAGTCTTTTACCCACCTAGTTGTCCACCCATCCAGATTATAATGCCCTAGCTTTGCTACAAGAACATTTCAGGATACAAGAAACAAGACTCTTGTTAAGGTCGAGGTAAATGACATCTACTGTTCAGAAATGTGATCCAACTGGACTTGCTCCTTGACTTTCTTAGGCACAAAAAGGAAGGCTGACCAGCCTGTAGTTCCTCAAATCATTTGGCCTTTTTTTGAAGATGCGCTTGACATTTCCAGTCATCAGGGACTGCCCCTGGTCTCCACAATCCTTCAAAGATGACAGAGGCCTGGCTGTGACTTTGGCCGGTTCCCTCCACCCCCTTGGACACAGCTCATCAGGTCCCATGGACTTGGGTGGGTCAAGTTCAGTCCTCAGCCACTGCTGGTCATTCTTATTCCTGAACCCAGACTCCAAGCACAGCACCCTGGGAGACCTTGTTGGTGCTGATAAGGCTGCTCAGCCTTATCTGTGTCTACTGTCACTAAATCGTCCACCCCATTCCACAATGGACTCACATTTCCTTTGTTCAGTCTTTTACTGCCAATGTAGTTGTAAAAGCTGTTGTTGTCCTTGACACCCCTGGCAAGCCTCAACTCAAGCAGAGCTTTGGCTTTCCTGAAACCACCCCTGACGTGCCTGGGCAGCATTTCTAAATTCCTGCTTTGTAGCCTGTCCCTGCGTCCACTCCTGTATACTGAATTTTTGCATGTAACACAGGGTGCCAATGATCTAGCATCACACAGTAGTATCTGCCTAGTAGTTCAAATTTTAAAAAAAGTTCAAGTTGCATCTTTCTTTTACTCATGTTTTATCTGTTCACCATACATTAAATCATGGTCTTGTGCAAGTTATTTTCCATCATGCCTTTTTTATGCTCTAATTGGTTAACATACATGAAATATACATATGAGCTGAAATGATTAACATCACTCTGTTCTGTTCTTGCTCTATCCGTCTCTTTAATGCTATATATGGATGGTCCCCCGTCTCCACATCCTTCTCCATAGTATAACGCAGGTACCTTGTGTAGATTTCCATTAGTCCTTTGATGAACTACAGGCATCTTGCTCATTAATCCATTATCTAAGAGCTCATCAGTCATGCTTTTCAGCTCTTCATTACTTCAATAGCACAGCTACAGTCATTACGTTTCACATCTTTCAACCCTTCACAGCCGTGCTTTTGTGTCTGTCTGGAACTCGGAGTGAAGTGGATGGGATTTGGGCTGTCTAAGACTCAGGCAGGCTGTAATGCACAAACCTAGAGGATGTTCACTGTCATTATAGTTACAGACACCTATTATTTTGGGGGGTTGAGTGAGAAGCAAATTAGTGAGACTCCACTGTTCAGTACTTGTTCCCCAGGGCAGTGTTTTGAAATTATAGTCCATCCCTTGATATACATTTCCACTCTTGCAGTCCAGTTGTACAATTCAAATTAATTTTTCTAGCTTACTTTGGATTCAGTCCTTGATGGGTTTCAGAAAGAATGGGATTACACTCCTCTAAAAGATTATGCCATTCAGGTCCTTGCATCAATATGCAAATAAAATGGTAATTGAAAAAATACAACTTTATCAATGATGGTTTTTAGTGTTCTAAGAATTCTGCTCAGTTGAATAACATCACAATTCACTTTGATATAACAAGAGCATCACAATAAATTCTCATCCATTCAATAATCTGGCCATTTTCTCAAATTTTGTAAGACATCAGTTAAACCGTAATTAAACCATCACGAATGCCTTCTGCTTCCAGTCTGTCGTCTTCTCAAACAAATGACCCCTCATAATTAATTAAGTGGGATGAGGTAAACAGAAGAATTTTAACTACTCTAAAACATATTTCTACACCTAATACAACCATGCAAATAATGCTGTTTCGACAGCATTCTTTTCAGTTTTTTGTTAACTGGAAATGAAGAAATGCTTAAACTGTAGCAAGGCATGGTAGTGTGACAGTCCCCATGTTTTAATGTTCTGATTTTTTTGGGCTCTCTCAGACCTTTGTAATAACATAAATCTTTTCATTGCTATCACATCACTCCTACCTTTTTTTAAATCCTATTCTCATCCTTTTCCTTATGCTGTGTAGGCAGAAGATAATATCATTTTATCTGGTAAACCTCTAGGTTTTGTTTAGTAAAACTCAGGGATGAGCTGCTCCTCTTAATGACAGGGAGAAAAGTAAGTGAGCTTTGAGATAATCCCATTTGGTGACAGTCTGTGAAGGAGGTTAATGCATTTTTTGTAGGACTTTCCCAGTATTTGGTTTATTTTATTTGCACCAAATACTGTTCTTTACCTCTTTTATCTCTTAAGGGAAAGCCCATGAGACTTCTTTCCATGACACCATTTTTAAAGTGACGTATTAATTTATTTTCATTGATCTCACTGCACACTGTTTAAGGAATTGATGTTGCCATTCAGCAACATGGCACACTTATTCTCCCTCAAGTCAATACAAAATGGGTCAGACCTTGAACCACCACTCTCCATACTGAATAGTTTTCAGTGTCACTCAAGGAGAATAGACTTCTTGGTCAAAGGAGAGAATTCAGCAGCCTGTATAAAAAACATTATTGCTGATTGATGGGGGGAGAATCTTGGAACTGACTTCATTAAAAGCATTTTCCAAGGTGGTTTGCAGGGGTAAGCAATCCTCAAGCAGCAGGGTGAGGATGCGGAGGCAGTGAGCACAGCTGACTCAAATAACTACCTGTAGAACCGACAGAAGTACACGCAACTTTCAGGCCATATTATGAGCTACAGGAGCCCAGCTTTGACATCGCAACATCTCATAAAACTTGGTCTTTAGAGGGTGATCCAAGGTGCCTAACTTAGTTACGTAAATTCGGCATACAGTAAATGGAAGTGCTGAGTAGGGAATTCGGTTTTGCTGTGCTAAGCAGGGAGTTTGGCCAAATGCATCCTTAATGGAGTTCCCTTACAGAGCATGGCAACACCTCAGGGGTGGATTAGGTTCAATCACTCTGCCCTGGATTTAGCTTAGAGGAAAACCTAAATGCTGGAATATGTCTGAATTCTCACTCTTGCCAAAAGCCTGGCTTCAGTCTCTGTGTTAGGTACCGACTCTTCTGGGAATTTGAGACCAAAGTTGTACAAGTGAGGATAGGCACTTTACTGAGCAGCAATGCCTATTTAAAATGTAAGAGGAAGAGATGGTGGTGATGATTGTGTTCCTCACATTTTGCAAAACACCTTGGCAGGTGCATATCCCTTTTCCCTGCATTATTGCTGTTTCAGTCAAAGCCAACCTGGAATCACTGATGACAGTCAGGACAGCTCGTTCGCTGCTGCATTCCTTCGCCTCCAGTTGAGGGGTCCCCACCAACTTTTTTTGCCCTCCTCCCTGACCTTCCATACCCCTCGGTCACACTGCCCTTTCAAGGGAAGGGGTGAAAAATGTCCATTCCACAAATGGCAACCTGGTGGTTAGGGCACTTTATGAAGATGAGAGAGTTAGGGCTTTGAATCACTTCAGTTTGCTGAGGGAACTGCATTTATATCTCCCATTTCCTCAGTCAATGGTGTGGCAAAATCTTCTATTTCCCATACTCAAGTAAGTCTCTAACCACTAGACTACTAGAAAAAGGTAAATATCATAGCTGCATTTTTGAATGGTAATAGCCTTTCCTATTGTGGTTTTTCTGCATTCACTTTTGTATATGTTTGTTAAGTATATTCAAAGCATAATAAGATTGACCCCTTTAGGGTTTAAATGCAGTATGGATATTTCTCTGCTTTAAATGTGACTTCCATAAATGTTTAAATGAGAGAAAGAGACATCCAGCTTCTCACAAATACGTGAGAGTAAATGTAGTCTAAAATACTTGGTCTACTGAAAGGAGTAGGAACTCTGAATTTTGCAGTAAGGCCTTGGTGCTTAAAATCCATCTAAGTCCATTTTAGGCATTAAAAATAGTCAGTCTGAATGTTATTCTCAGCTTTGAGTAACCTATCAGTCTCCAGAAAGTTTCGTCATAGGCTGTATTCAATACCCTTTTACCTTACTGTACTTCAAGCAACTATCGAAGAGGTAAGATTAGAAATGGTTCTGATTTTCACGATCTTCTGAAGCTTTCTGAATAGTGATCATCAGGAAAGTCCAAAGCAATTACAATCACAGTCATAGCTATATCTAAAACAAATCACATGCCAGCCTGGAATTTCATGCTGCTGTAGAGCTCTCGGAGCTGCCATTTTCTCCCAAAGAAACCCTTAAACTAGCAGGCCATTTTAAAGACAATATCAATGATTAGCAAAGAAAATATCATAGTTAATTTGTCAGCCACATTCGCATTAATGAATTCATTTCACTCCAGAACAGGAATTCCAGCTGCTGCAATGTGATATGTTCGATATGGCTTTATCTCATCAACAAAATGATAATATTTCTAAAAATACGTTACTGTGGCACAGTTCTTTGGGTATGACTGTGTAATCCAGATAATCTAGCAGCCCAGTTTGTGCCCAGGGCCTTGACTGCTCACACTGTACTGCTCGTACTCCCAAGCTCTCTTTTGGAGCAAACTAACTAGTTCCCTTCAAGACCAAATGTGGATAGGTTATTTTTAGGACCATTCACTCCAGAGATTTCTTTGGCCAGCATGGATAAGACATCTCTGTGTTTGGTTCCCTTTGCATGACACAGTCTTGCAGACGTTCGCTCTAAGAGATCCCCGTATGCCCTCATGCTGCTTGTTCAGGACATGCAACACTCTTCTGGTGTCATGCTATAAAACATGGGCTGTGAGGCTACAACATATGTTCACATTACTTCAGCCACTTTGAAGAGGAAGAATACCACATTCATAAACTAATTATTTCTCAGGGCCATAGGATGTGTCATGTGGCTCGTATGTGCTAGAGGGGATTAGCCTTGGACAGTGAGGTTGCAAACCAGTTGGCAGTACTGAGCACTCTCCAGTGCAAATACATCTGACTGTGTAAATGTAGTCTAACAATAAGGCATCTGCATCCTTTTCTAATTAACTTCTTTTAGGAAAAGTGTCCAGATTCAAAAAGATCTTCAACACAAATGTCTCAGTCTAGAGGAAATTTGGTAGACAGTGAAACCATACATCTAGGTTATGTTGATTCAGAAATGCCAGGGTATTTTTACATAGATGTCAAGAGTTACAAGAGCTGCTTTCCCCCCCAGTGTAATTATTTCACATATGCCCAACACTTTCTGCTCAATCTCTGTCTTGTGAGGGCCAGTTTTGTGGCATTTGTAGTAAGGATGTACTGTTGTTTCTAATCTTGCTTCTCTTCAAAATTCTGCAGACATTGCAAAAGACCCAGCAGCTGTTGCCTTAAAATGCAGATAAGTAGGACACTATGCCACTCGCGGGTGCCATCATTACAGACCCATGTTACTGTTTTCTGTCAGCTAGAAGTTAATCACTTCATTTTTACTCTGTCAGTCATTTAGCAAGAGAAAAGAACAAAGACATCTTCAGGGAATACATGGCAACTTTTTTCTCCAAGGCATTTTTTGCATGAGCAAAATCATGATGATATTTCTCTTATTTAGTTTATTATGAGGTGTAAGCATATAAAATATTCCTTAAAACATTTCTTTAGATGTTGCTGCTTCAGCATTTATTTAACATCCAATTTAATAGTTTATTTTCCCTAGAAATGCAAACATTTTTACTAGTAAAGTTTGAGAAACAGTTTCCAGGAAACTACCCTTCTGCTCATGTCTTTACCCAAAGGCAAAAAGACCTAGATTTGTAATGGGAGATTTTCTCTAAAAAGTTAGGGATACTTGGATTAACTACAAAAAGAAATATGGTGCTGTATGAGGACATTAAATGTATTCAACACTTTGGTTAAAAGCCTAATATTACTGTGCTAGGTTAGAAAGATGTGCATGCAGCCACTGTCTTGTAAACCTAAACATATATAGAGGTAGGTTTTTTTAATTATTTTATGCACTAAGTCTTGCACCAGTAAAATTCTGTAGCGAAAAAAATAAATTGTAGTTTTTAATGGAAACAGTGAATCAGTCAGTAAAATTTGTGTTTTCAGGAAGATTTTTCAGTGCCCTTAAATCTGTGATGTGTTTTCAATCCTTGTATTCAGTGTAATTGTGCAACACTACTCAACAGTGGAAAACCAAAAGATTACCCAAAATAATATTCTCTAAATTAATTTACATTATTTTGATTTAAAATCCTTAGTAACTGTGCCAAGACTTTCAGATAAAAATTAAGTGCACCATCCCTTTAAACCTACCCATCAGAAGAAAGGAAAAGGGAAGGGCATTGCCTGAAAGAAATGTTTTGTTAATAACATAAAAAGAGTCATATCCGTCACCCAATTAGTGTTTTTCATATCTCTAAGCTTTCTCTGAAGGAAGGACTAGGTGAAGAAACAGAGATATAGACAGTGACTTACATAGCCTGAAGAAAATTGTTGGCCCTAGGAGTGGTTCCCAGCTCTGTTTATGGGCATCTGCATCACATATGTACAAATGGGGTTTCAGCTTGAATTTCTTAGCTGGAATATGGCAGGACGTAAACATAAAAGTTGTCTTTCAAGCAGGTTGTCACAAGCCAAATGACTACTGTTTCAAGTTATACAGATCAAACCCAAGCCCCAGTGGTGCAGGGTGAACGTGTGAAGGTGAACATGACCACCAAATTCAGTTGGACCAAAGGTCTCTCCCACCCATTATTCTGTCTCAAATAGTATCTGACAGCAGATCTTCTGAGACTATAAAACAGTCCTTGATGGATTTTTCTCTTTTTTGGGAGAATTTTTTTAGGCCCATTTAAATTTTCAGACTCTACAACATCCACTGGTTAATTGCATACTGTATATCATCTGTTAGTGGTTAAATTCCGATTCCCTCCATTTCTTGCGTAGTGAGAACAGTGAACAAGTGTCCCCTGTTCCCTCTTCCCTGAAATTTGTAATTTCATTAACTTTTATTATACTCTTTTCTTGGTCACCTGTTTTAAAGCTGAGAAAGCTTAGTCTGTATCATCTGTGCCTGCGAGAAGATTGCCCGTATTGGCCTCTCTGCTCCTTCTCTGCCTCTTTGGGATGAGGGGATCAGAGGACTGTCTGCAGTAGAGGTGTGGGGGTGTCTGTATCGTGGTATAATAACAAAGATTTCTGTTTGGGTCTTTATTAAGTTCCTTAAATTCCGGGTACAAATTTGCCTTTTTCACTACTGCCAAGCATTGAATTCATGTTTTCCCAGAAAAATATACAAAGCCTCCGGTATTTCTTCCCTGGGGAGTAATTGCTTAGCTAGTGTATATTAGTACATACCTTTACAAAGGACTAATATTCTCCATGCCTCCCTTTGCATTTATTGACATTGAATTTCATCAAGTATTTTATCATCCATTCACTTGACATTTTGAAATCCTTTCGCAAGTCTTCTCAGCCAGTTTTTGGGTTTGCTACCCTTGATACTTCAGTGTCTTCAGTAAATATTATTGCCTCATTTTTCACCACCCTTTCTAGATCACTTACAGGAATTGCTCTGTTGTGAAAATAAAATCTTCTTTGTTAACCCTTGTTTCCTATTCTTTAAACATTTACTAATCCTTCACTCCTAGACCACTGTATCTTTTATATGAGGTGAGGAAGCTTTCTGGAAAGCCAAGTGATATTCCTGGTCCATGAGTTTACTGTTCCTCTAAGGAGTTTAAATAGATCTACCTGTTACTCAAGTCAGATTAAATTTATTTCTGGTCTCCCTTTAAAAAACTGGCTTCATATTTTCCACTTCCACATGGCTGAGTCATTCCTCTCATCCTGGTAATTTATTACTATTCATTTTATTGATTTGTTATTAAACTGTGTCTACTGACACATCAAGTGCAGATGGTTCCATTGATTTGACAGGTCTGAAAGGCTCTTCTGTGGCTTCATCCTTAAATGCATCCTGTAGTTGATTGTAAATAATTCATTTAGCTTTATTGCTATGGCCTTTTCTTTCCTGAGATTTCTTATTACACCCCAGTGCCCTGTGTAATTGGTATTTAGTATCTGAATGCTGCACAATCCTTACCGTAGTTATCCTCACCGTTCTCCTTCACGGCAGGGAAATGCCGTCCATCCTTCCTTTATAAAGACAGAGGCAGGGGCCCAGAGACAGGCATTTGGTAAAGGATGCTGAGTAATGAAACACTCAGGTTTGCAGTTCCTCAAAACTGTCTCCAGCTTTGAGCACAGAACCCCCAAGGACTGATCTCACCGACTAAAAGGTATCAGCTAGAGCGGGGGGAGATGATTTAGGTGCCAAGGACTGGATTCATGGCAGCAGGTACTTTGAGTGTTGGGATACTTACAGCAGCCGGCCAGAAGAGCTAAGACAGAGATGTGTCTGAAGACAGGCTCCTGTTGGTCTCTGGGACACCCTCGGAGCTGGAGGGGACTCCTTGCTGCCCGCCCTGGCTTGGTGCCCACCTCCTGCTCTAGCCAGAATTAGGTACCCCAATTCCTTCAGGCTGGTCTTACCCGAGCTGCCAAGAAGCATTTGAGGAAGTACAAGAGTACGTCAGAGGTGCTGACAGTAGCGTCTTAAGGCCAGGACAGCCTGTCTTTGTCCTGTTTTGCACCTCGGTTGTGAAAGGATTGGAGGGGGCACAGCGTCTTCTCCTCGGTGCCCCCGCAGAGTGTGGCAGTGCAGAGCTGTGCCTGCCCCAAGCGTCTGCTGGTCTCTGAACGGGGACTGAGCCTGGACTTGGGCATAGGCTCGCACTGGAGATGAGCTGAAAGCGTAGACATCTCCACTGTTGCGTGCAGGAGATCCCTCAGCCTTGTGTAAAGGGAGGAACGTTAACACAAACTCTTAAAAACAAATTAAGAAAATGAAAAATCTCAACCTCACCTCGCTAAAGATCAGTAATGCAGCGCGACTGATAAATTAGTGGCAGTAAATTCTTGCTACGGCTGCAGGAGGTACAAAGATTTTCAGATGTGGCCCTGCTGTGTGGGACACTTGGGAAGATTTTTTGAAATTATCCTGAGAGGCAGTCACATGCTGCGATGAGGGTTTGCTTAATAAATGACTCTGGTAAAGAAGGTAGTGCCTGTACCTATTATGTAAAGGAAGAGGAGCTCTCGGTCTTAACTTCAGAAAGGGATTTTAAGATGCAGATTTTGAGATCATAAGGCAGAGGAACCTTTGAACATAAATTAAGTTCCATACGGTCTTACTTTTTAAGGTTTTTTAATTTATATTTATTTCATCACATTGCGTCTTGTACTGACTTGCTTGTTTATATACAAAGGAAAAGTTGTTCATCGCAATACAAGCTCACTCTGTTTAGACTCCTTCCATTAGCTTGGTTCACTTTACAGAGCTTACTGACAGAACTGCAGTGATAGATCACAGCTATGGAAAGGAAACATTTCAGACTTTGCTAGAGAAACAGGTATTCCCTTAGCTGATGTTTGATGGGAAACACTAAGTTAATGAGACAGAGACAGAAGGAAAACTGTTAAAAAGATGGCATTTGCACTGCTAGTCAGAAGTTGTGTTAAACAGCTGAATGGAGTTTGATCCTATAAAGCCAGAGGTAGGAATGGTAGAGCTGAACGTAAAATAAATGTTTGGATATCGATGTAGTAAAATGATTTAAAGACCACACATCTGGGAACAAAGTGCTGTGGTCAGTCTACAAAGTTAAGGCAGATAGGCAAAGGTGGTTTGAAACTCCTGTTTACACTATTTATTGCTGTTTAATGCAACACAGCACTTTATATGCTATAGCAGCTTTCAAGTTGCTGAAGCAATCCTAATCATCAAACACAGGCCTCAGTCAAGGAGATACAGGGTAGCTCTGGTCAAAAATCTTCTGATATAGCACTGGGAATGACACATACATGGAAACTCCACAGTGATCGTCCCTCCCTGGCCGCTGTGAGTTTTCCCAGCTGATGTCGGGCAGTCCCTGGGCTGCCTGCGCAGGATCCTGGGTGCTGGGAATTGCTCTTCCCCCACTGACTGACTGGTGAGAGTCATCACCTACACCCAGGGAAAACCGTCAGCAAACTGAAGCGTTCGACCTGATTTTCCTTAAGCTGCAAGTTTTCATAATTTGTCACCTGCAGATATTTCAAGTGTTTGATTTTTTTTTTTTTCCATCTGGATTGCTTTGTTTGGTTTTTGAAACACTGAAAATTTTCCACGTCCTTTCTCTTGTTGGCACTAATGCAAGCTGTGCAGGCAATTTCAGTTTCCCACCTTCTGTATCTATTTTCCTCTATAAAAGCTACATCAATTTTGTTTTGCAGCTACCCTGGCTCAGAAGAAAGGCACATCTAGCCAAGTGTCCTTTCTGTGACAGTGTTTAGCAGCAGATGTTTAGGGAGCACATAGGGACAGGGCACATATGGTCTCGTTCTCTCCCCACTGTACACCACAGCCTTGTCCAAAGAGAACATCCTTCCTCAGCCTCTAAATCACCCACTGATTTGCATTGCTGTTTCCATGTTGAAGTAAACAAATACGAAGTTCCTACAGCTTGCAAATGAGGCTATGAAATACTAAAAAAGTCTAAGAATTGGTCCAGGCAAAAAAATCTTGTTGATGAATATTTCAAACAATCTTGTCCACATGAAGTGAAAGAAAAACATCTCTTCAGAGATGTGTGTTTGTTCGCTTTCTTTCTTGTTTGTTTTTCCATGACTCCCTGGGATGTCAGAATCAAAAAAAGAACTTACTTTTGGGGCTCTATGCTGTTATTCTGTAAGACTCATTTCATTTTAATGGCACAGGTTTTGTATAGGCAAATGCTAAATGACAGCGTGATTTACACTGCAGGCTTTTCTGACAAAATGTGTGGCTTCAACAGATGCTTCCTTCTATCGAAATGAAAGAGATTTCACCCTGTATGTTTAATTTACCCATTACAGGCATCGATATTGCCACTTTACCATACTCTCTGAGCACTTCACAATACCCTTCTTAAGTATTCTTATTTTACAAGTAGGGAAACAGGGTATCAATTTAGAGAAACGTTCACGCCACCTATATCAGCCTATTTTTCTCATTTAATGTAAATGGTCTGAATTCTTCCTTTCCCATAGGTACCTAGCTCTCTCCTTTACTGTCTGGGGAGTTTAGATTCCTCTAATAATCTCTGCATTGCACCTAATGTGTTTTCCCAAAATATGAACAAAGAAAGCCCTCTCCACTATAAGCCCACAGTCACACTGGGGGTGCCTACACTGCCTGAGGATGGCTGAGCTACCAGACACACTGTAGTTCCCAAATCACTACAGTACAGCCATATCAGCCATGGTGAGGTACAGCTTTAACATGGCTATAATGCTTTGAAGATTGGTTTAGTATCAGTGCACGGTTCTGGAGAACATCACCTGAACTTGTACGTAGCTTGAGCATCTCTGTACCGTCCTCAGCTACATACATCAAGGAAGTTTTAAGCAAAGTGAAATATTTTTACCCACTGCAGAAAATGCTGTCTCTCAGACACCAAAGTCTGACTGTCATTTTATACAGAATATATATTAAAAAATTCTTGATATGCCCAGAAGTGATAAACATGATCTGAGATAAACTCCTGTGTCTCAACATATTTTATACTTCAGTCCTTCTGAACAGATATGATCATAGGTAATTTAGCTTGGAGGAGACTATCTTGAGGTTGCATGTCCAACCTGCCTCTCAATGCAGAATCTGCTTCAAAATTACATTAAGTTGCTCAAGGCCTTGCCCAGCTGAGTTTTTATTATCTCCCAAAACTGCAGAACTTCTGCACTGCCTGCACCAGTGCTCACCATCCTCCTGGTGAGGTTCTGCCCTCTCCCACACATTCAGAGCAGCTCCACTAGTGATGTACTCTCCCTGAGTAATGCAAATGTGAATGTGGTCCAGTGCTGTTCCTTATTCCTACACGGTCCATTGTATCAAGTACTGGATTTTCAGAAAAGTTCTTGTCATGCTTTCTATGGATTTCTCTGTTGGGAGAGTGGGATTTGCTCCTCCTTCCCACAGTGGAAGCAAGAGAGTTGACCTCACACATCTTCCTTGTTAATGATAAGGTTTGTTGTTCTTATAGAGGCTTTTCCTCCCTAGAATGGAATGGAATGGAATGGAATAGAATAGAAATAGAATAGAATAGAATAGAATAGAATAGTCCAGTACAGTTGGAAGGGACTTACAAGGATCACCTAGTCCAACCACCTGGCCAATTCAGGGCTGACCAAAAGTTAAGGCATGTTATTAACAGCATTGTCCAAATGCCTCTTAAACACTGACAGGCTTGGGGCATCGACCACCTCTCTAGCAAGCCTTATCAAATACCTCATCAAGGTCAGCAAGCAACATAAAATGAGAAAATTATTGGATCAGCCCATGATGAACATGACACACAGAGACATGCTTGTTCAACTGATCTCTTCTACAACCTTCCCCCCGCTACAAAACCTTTTTGTAGAGGGCATTACTCAAAGTTTTTAAAAAACAGAGGAAAGATTCCAGCATAACGTGTAAGCCAGTGAGGGCATTACTGTTCATTTATAGCTGCCGAAGACATAAATGAGATTTTTATCATTGCTGCCTCAGTCTTGTATTTCCTGCACACACAAATCTAACATTAAGCTGTACCGTGTTCCAGCTTCCAGCATGACACAATCATTTGATTCAGGCTTAGGAAATGGTAGTGGTGCATGAGGTTTCAAACTGGTTTACATCCTGAAATGTGCAGTTAGTTTTTTAAAAATAAATTTGATAGAAAATATTTACCTATGAGCAATATTAGAAAAGCAAGTGCATCCATGAATTATTTTCTACTACATAAAATGTGCTATGGCACAGATAAGTGTCAATGCATAACTTTTAAGTACGTGTAATCTGCTTGAAGTTGGTCAGATTACTCAAATGCTAAAGAAAATTATTTTTAGGAGCCTGACTCAAAAGACTGCTATTATTACTTTGCCTAAACTTAAGGACATGGCTTTTGATAAACATTTCCCATCTAAAATTAATTGCTAAGTAGAAATAGGGGTTCATGGTATATTTTTTTTTCTGCAGGACAGAGGAATGTCTTAAAATCAAGGTAAGCTTAAGCCAGTATAGGTAGAAACTTTTTGTTGTAGGAGGAGGGAGAAGAACACAGCTGGCTTTCCCGGAAGATTTATTTTTAGGCTTTTTATTGCCATGAGACTCATTTTAAATGAAGATATTAAAAGGAAAGGTCCCAGTTCTGTTGCTTAGTGTCCTTGCTTAAATCAGGAATTACACACAGAACAAGGAAGTGTAATTACGGACAAAACCATCAACACTCTGAGCTTCATTCATGGTAGCAGAAAAAATGGCTTATCCTAGGTCCTAGCACCATCCAAGAGCAAAGAATCAAAGCGCTTCTGTGACTGCACCAGACCTTCGTCTTGTCAGCCTTGGAGCAGCTTAAGGCAAATTCTGTCAATCTTAAAGCTGCTTAGGGTAACGTTTTCAAAGCGACTTAGCAATTCAAAGTCTCATCTTCATTGAAAGTCAACAAAACCTAGGCTCAGATGTGCTTAATTTACCTCTAAAAATGGGACGCAGGAACTTCTGATGTTACCCTTAATCCTGCTTTTGAGCGCATGAGAGCCAGGGCTCCCGGAGAAGGAGAGTGTGGATAATGCAATGGAGCGAATGATGAGCTGCAAGGAGCTCACTGCAGCACAGGCGTAATTTTCTGTTTAAAGGAGAGAAGCTAAGAAGTTTAGCATCATCCTCTTGCAACTTTGTTTAATAAATATTAAAATACATATTGCTGCTGTTAAATATTTTGGGTAATAGTGGTTGATCAGAACTTTTCTCTTCAAAGTCCATTTCTAAAGAGGATTGACAACCACACACATAGTGAAACCACCAGATCTAACCACTAAGAACAAACAATCACAATGTTTTGACACTGACGAGGTGACACCAAAGACCATTATTTTTATTTGCCCTTTTTGTTTGTTTGTTTCTGCTTTTGCATATTCTGGCATCTGATTTTCAAGCTTTTCTCCATGAGAAGCAGACACTGATGAAAACTGAGTTTTTGAAGTATTCATTTTGCTCCAGAAGATGGAGGTTTATAGAAAACATCATCTACTAGGAAAACATTCAACCCAATCACAGAATAAAACCTAGTGGGGTAAACCTTTTTGTGATAGGTAAGGGTTGACAGATAGTAGCTCAAGGAATCCACAGAACTGGTTGACCAAATAGTACATCGTTTCTCATAGCTGCTGCTCTTTCAGGCAAACTTTCTCTCTTATTTCCATTACAGTTTAGAAGATTTCAGCTGAGTTCAGCTCAGGCCTTTGGCATTGTTCCACATCTATTGATTTCTATCGAGTTCCACCTTGTAAATCTGAAGCCTTTAGAGATTTCATGTTTGGCCTCGTGAACCAGAGGTTATGTAGAGTCACTTGACCTTTGTGCCATAAAAATACAGTTTTAGACTTTGATAGCATTCAGATCTTTGCAAAATTACCCTTTTTTCAAAGAGACAAAGTCAAACCTAAAAATTAATTGCATTGCTTCCAGTTGAAGTCTGTGCTAAAACACAAAGGACTCGCTCTATCAGCAACCTCCCACTGACTGAGTAAACCCTTAATGAGCTCTTCAAGTTTTGACCTAGAGACAAAATGTTTTTATGATTTCTCAAACAGTTGCATGCAGCAGAGTTTATGGATTTAGTAGATTTCTCCACATTAGGCAGGAGAATTCATTTCCATAATAATTTTCAGTGCTTTTCCATGGTGTAGCTCCTGTATGCATGTGGCACCTCATTATTTCAGAAGAACCTAGTCAGGCGACGCAGTAACAATGCAAATCCAACTTCTGACCCTTTCCTTGTCAAAGGACAACATTCAAGGCCAAGCAGAAACCATTACTAAGAAAGAGCTGTTGCAAACAAATATCTTGGCTTTTCCAAAGTGCCCTCTCTCCTCAAAGACAGAGTAGCCAATGTTCTGTCTCGCTAATACTTTCTCGTAGTTTTGCCTGTCTATGCTTTTTCAATAGCTAGAGAACAATTCTTTTTCAAAAATAATTTCTAAAGGTTGGAATGTATAAAAAGATTTATTATGATATAAGCAAAAGAGCACTTCCATGCTAGGAAAGTCTGTAGACTTCCCCAGCCTCTACACTTCTTGCAACAGAAGTAAGTAAGAATGTTCTGACTGACAACACTCCAGTATTACATGTTGATTTCTGGAGGGAAAAAAAAAAAAAAAAAAGAAAAATTAATATTCCATTTCACTGCCACAATTGTCTGAATTTTTTCTCTGGGATGTTTTTCAGTGCTAGAGTCATTGTGCTTAGTCCATCTCTTACCACTCTTTTTGTTGCCATTAGGTTCAAATTATACAAATCATAAAAGTGGATCATTTTTCCGTAGGAAGGCTTTCTCTTACTTTAGTTCTCCAGATGTCTAATATCCTTGTCCAAAAAAACAAAGCAGCCATCATATATCTGGCTGGTAGTAATAATTATGTTATCAGTGGGGTTCTTTCGCGACTGAAAATTTGCTTTTGATTATAACCCAGTGGAAGCACAATGAATTCTGTGGGCAGCCTGGCCACAATGTAATTTTAAAAGCTGCTAACGGATACAGGTCATGATTAGGTCTAAGAGAAAGCAATTGCAAACTCCAGGGTATCTGAGACAACTACCTAAAAAACCCAACTACCCAAAGCAGATCCTTGAGAGCTATTGTAATATTTAGAACTATTGTAAACCAATTACTTTTAAAAAAAATAATTCAGTGCTTTTTTACACTGTATTCTGTATTAGAAGGAAGACTCATTTGGGAGCAGGGAGGGAGGGAGGTAGTTACAGGCTGTGCTACGCAGAGTCACAATATTCCCTTTAAGTCTCATTGTCTTTGAAAAAAACACATTTTATTTTATTTTTATTTTTTATTTTATTTATTTTATTTTCCCTGGGGGGGAAAAAATCCCTGAATTAATGTTATCAGACAGCAAATAAGTTATTATTTCTTTAAAACTAAGACTCACAGAATGACTCTTTGGCTCCTGTGTCAAACTATGCAACCCACAGGTTGCAGTTTCAGGTGAATTACCCAGTAGTTTAAAGTACCCCTGATTTGACATCCAGTCGCTTTTGCTTTCTGGATATGGATAATCTTAAATGTCACAACACAGGAATCTGTGCTGAGAAACTGCACAGATTCCTCAGACATAAACCAGAGATGCAGTCAAGCAGCAGTTTCACTTAGTCTGCATGGGGAGAAAAAAAAAAAAACAAAACAAAGAACACAAATTTCACATCATTTTGATGCATAATGCACAGGCCAGGTCACGGTCAGTCAAAAATGATCTCATTTCTTAAAAAAAAAACAACTTAGAACAAACTTGGCCTAAATTTTCCAGTTTACTGTGAAAGTTGAATGTCACTTACAAGTTTGGGGTTTTACTGTGAAATTTCACACACAAATTCAGGAAGGCTGAAGAAGCACTCCGGAATCGAGATGCTACTGCAGGTCTTCTCTGGAGTTTGTCGAAATACCTAAGGCTAAATCTAATTAGTGTTCTGACCCAAGGCAGTCTCCCAGTTTTAAAGCAAACCTTAAAACTCTAAATCTGTAATACACTGAATACAATGCAGATGTATTTAAAAACTTATGCATTTATCACAGATGAAATTGGCAGCCAATTTTTCCTAGTCAATAAATTATGGAAAGGGCAAGGCACATGCACACAGCTTGATACTGCTTTCAGATGTTTGCAAGCAGAAAGGAAATTCTGTTTGGCCCTTTTATGCCTTGTAAAATGCCGAAGAAACAACAAGTGAGTGTACCCTGAAATGAATTCTCCTTGTGCGGGCACAAGGGAAGACATGAAAGAGCTTCGCTTTCTAAAGCCACCTTTCAGTTCCTGCTGGAAGAGCTTAAAACCAGGCAAACCTGGGAGTAATATGAGTTCTATCCACGTCCACAGCTGAAAGACTAAAGCTGTCGGTCCTTCCTCACTGTGGGCTGTGAGAGATTTTTGCCTTTAACATAGGACCTTGTATGGTGCTGCATAGCAAGACCACAGAAGTGCAACATACACTCATTGATCGATACTTCTGAAAATGTTGACTTAAATTTTTCAGTAGAGAAGAACCCATTTCCTGCAGAGAACACGAGCACTTGCTAAAGACCCCATCAACAACATAAACATTGGCTCATAGGAGCTGACATTAAGAACCGTGGTCTGATCTGCAAAATGAACAAAATATTCCCTGAGGACAAATGGCAGTGTGGTGTAAACACCATAAAGAAAATATCTCCCTCCTCTTAGTGAAATTTTTCTGGAACTAATACTGCTGTCTCCAATCCTTTTTTTGCATTGAAGTCCATGGCATAACTCTCTGCCAAATTCCCACTAGGAGCAAAATGATAAAGAATGACTTGGACTGAATGGAGAAAATGCTGAATGAAGTACAGAAATAACATGGTAGCAAACGGAAAAGGCTTGAATGCAAATGTGCGATGGGATTTGGTGTAGTGAAGGTGCCTTAGGGGCAGCTCCACTCCCTCCGGCTCTCCATCAGTGCTATCAGCTCTGCTAACACCCTAAAGTACACATGCCGGGAGCATCCCCCATGGCCCACCGCAACAGCCCGTATCCCTTCCTTTACATCCTCCTCTCCACCACAAAAGGGAGGTGCATCCACACTGTTGCTGGGAATGGTTCCTGACCTGTGCTAACGTCCACAGGGCACATGGCAACCATGTGGCAGTGCCTTGGCATGACTGAATTTGATAACACGGGTGCTTCTAACACTTGTCCCTCTCAGCTCAACTGCAGTAATTAAGGTTGAGGGGATCAGCTTCATGAAGAGGTGTAACAACATCAAGACAGGAAATAGGAAGAGAGAAGAGAGAAGAGAAGAGAGAAGAGGAGATGAGAAGAGAAGAGAAGAGAAGAGAAGAGAAGAGAAGAGAAGAGAAGAGAAGAGAAGAGAAGAGAAGAAGAGAAAAAGCAAGAATCACAGTATCTTTGAGTTGTAGGTAACAAGTCAAACATTCAGACGTTTTTTGTTGAAACCACACTGTCGTAGTATATTCCTAATAAAAGCTAATAAAGCAGTCCCCTCCCACTCCTTCAGAGGAGGTGACAATGTACGACTGGATCATCCCCAGCGCAGGGGCTATTCTGGCAGCCTCCAGTCGTACCAAGCAGCACTTCATAGCTTCCCACACTTCACAAGGCAAGAGCAACTTTTTCTATGCTCTACGCATAGGATTTACCTGTTCAGCTTCTCCAGATGGAAATGAAGCTGGGAGGAGAAGGTGAAAGTGTTTATTCACATGTCACTATGTGAAAATTTAACCCTTTTAATGGCATCTTAATTGTATGGCAATGGCTGCTTCTATCACAGTGCTGCTGTGCTCTCTGTTGTAGCTATAGCAATGAATTACGCTGGGGTTTCTTTCATTTTCTTCTAATGTTTTCTTCAAGCTGAGCCTGCAAGTGGGTGGAAATACATCTATTACTGAGAGTGCAGAAAAGACAGCTATGAAACTTGGGGTCTGATTCTGACTCTGATTCTGAATTACTGCCTAAACCCGGGCAAATGATTAAACCTCTGTGCACTGGATTACCCCATCTGTAAAAAAAAAAAGGGCGGGGGGTAGGATAGATGTAGAGAAGAAGCTGAATAAAGTATCTCTCCCTTATGATGATGTTATATAGCCTGATGTCTGAGAACCTTTGCTAAGGAAATTTTCAGAGAAAAGAGTAATACTCTTAAGTGGTGTAAATGCAGATATGCTGGCAGATTGCAGAAGAGTTAGGACTGTTTACAGAAGCTGAAGATCTCTCTTGCTAAATGTTGTTGTCATTTCATAACCAAGTAAATGGCAAAGAGCAGTCTGTAAATTTATGTGCAAACTCCCATCTGTGCCAGCAGAAAGTAATTTCAAAGATGCAAATAAAGCTGCCATGCAGTACCTGAACTGTATCAAATTGAGATTACTGGCCGTAGTGCAGTGATATGGAAGTTGAAGATTTTGGGGTTTTGCACTGAACATACAGGAGCATTCAGCAAAATATATTGCTGTGATGTAAGTGCATTAATATCCCTTGCCTTGTCAGGGAGATCATGAAGACTACTAAATTACAAATGGTGTTTACAGCGTTAGCTGAGGAAGCTAGGTTTCTCTGTTAAGTTCCCTTTTCTGGTACAGGCTTAGCAAGATCATTTAGTCTTTCTGTATCCTATTTTTCATTCTCAAAATGCTGGTAACAACATAGACATGGTGGGTGCCAATAGGTTGCAATATATGGGACTGTACAATGAATTGATTTGCTGTTTCCTTAAAACTAATACATTTTCTCCTATGTCAAACATTTATTACTCTAGCTGCAAGGACAGGTGTCATTAGAAATAGAAATTTACTGCACAATGCGATTTAGCTTTTGGACATACCTCAAATGCTGAAGAGTTTACACTAAGTGGAGGAAAAAAAATGCCCCCGTTTTAGTGGTCTTCACTGCCATATGGACACCTCACTGCATGTTTGGCAGTATATTACAGCTTGGCACTGGCAGTATTTTCATTTCAAACAATTTTTGAGCAATTATTTTTGATGCTGTTGTGAAATGCTTGTCTCATGTTTTTCGCTGATGTGGGTTCTTCAAAATGATTAAGAACCACCCAAGCACAAAAATAAAACCTGTTAGGTTCTGTCCAAATTACTGCTGGGATTAGCCTAGTGTAATGATCACTTCTGAAGTCTGGAATAATATCAGGGAAACAAGACTCTTAAATATTTGTGATATCCATCTTGTTCTAAATATTTGCACCTTCTGCTTCACTTCTCAGAACAGTGTTTCTTAATTTTCTACAAGCAGGAGGATTTCACCAAGAAGACAGCAGCAATACTTAGCACTTGAATAGCACTTTTCACTTTCCAAATGTTGTACAGATATTAAACAGTTTTCCCAAACTCATGCAAAAAATGGGAATTGAGGAAAAAATGTAAAGGTGTTAATGGAAATTTGGTGCCTATACTTTATGCTTTTGATAATCACACCCACTCCTATTGCTGTTTTTCTAATAAGGGAACTAAGATGGCCAAATCCTGATTTCACCACATCAGTTTAACTAGTTTGTAGCAAGCTCTGTTCCCTATTTCAGTGTTTTATCCGCATCTCACAGTAATCACTGGGCTTACTATATTTGTAACCTCAAAACATGTTAGCTGTTCTGTGTAACCCAGGGTCCTGTTTGTGAAAGGCACTCTCTAGAAGATACTGGACAGGAGTTTTTCTGATGCTGGTGTGATCACGACATTGGTGACAGCTCTCAAATGAAAGTTACATAATTTAAACTGATTTCCTTTGTTATTAAAAATTGACTATCCCAGTTCAAAAGTAGACTTAATCGGCTGACTGGAAAAAGAGCCCTTACTGCCATAGAGAAAGCCTTGCAGAGCTCTTGGTTCTGTCCTATATGATTCAAAAAGGGCTGAACAGTGGATGCAAGCAGCTACTTGAGGTTATAAAACACCTGAAAGAAGAAGAACTGCTCTTTAAGATGGGCTTTTATCAGTTGCAGAGAAAGAAAGGAGAAGCTGTTACTAACGAAGCCTGTCAGATAAGTGCCATTAGAAAGCTGGAAGGTTATTGAGACTATTATTCTTTAAAATTGCAGTAAAAGACACTAAAAATGAGTTATGGCTCAGTGCCTTGAAGAACTGCCTGAGCAACCCACGAATAAGCAGACTCAGCCATAAGAGAGCATATAGTCACGGTAGCAAGTTCAGAAAGCTCTTTAGCTCTGCTGAGCAGGCTCCCCAGTAGCTGCACTACGTGTGCTTGTATTGTGTGGAGATACATCTAACTCATCACAGCGAGAGGCACTGTGACATGGCTTCATGGGTTAAATCCTCTGGCTGGTTTGAATAACACCGCTGTTTCTTTTAGACATCTCATTTTGGAAGAGTACTTGTCTGGGGGAGTTATGGCAGTCAGGTCCTGATCGTGCTGGTCCTTCTCTAACTGAAAGGAAAATATGGTGCTCATCTCTCAGAGACGGGTGACGGGTGCTCCGTGGGAGGGTGGGTCTCTTGCTGGACTGGGTTGCTTATGTCCTCTCCTCAACACATAATATTCTGCAAAGATGCTACTAAATTTTAGCCTTTCCTCTGATATTCCCCATGGCATGGCAGAACCTATCGAAGGTATCTAACATACCTTCGTATGTTATCCAGGTAAAGAAGCTTGCAGAGATCAAACAGACTTTGCTGAGAGCTGAACTTTCCTGTCAGGTGAAAGTTTCAGTGCTTGCAGGATATAGTGTGGCATCTTGTAAGAGTGGGCTGTCATCGTTGTCCAAAAATGTGAAAGAGCAAACAAACAAACAAAAAATGCATCTTTTTCTGTCTGGCCTGCCCGGTTCCTTTACCAAATGAGATGTCTGGCTGCATTCATTTTGTATCACTTCAGTTGACACTCAACAGATGCAGATGTGTTATTTTTATATACCACTGCAAGACTGAGCACAAACAGAATTGGGTGCTGTTCATCAGGTAGAAAATTAGAAATGACACATCAGCCTCTTAAATAAGTAAAACTAGAGCTTGCAATTGGACATGTAGAGATCCAAATTGTACTTACAGCCTGAGAACTGAAAGGAGGACATGAGGATGAGCGTGCCTAGGTCTCTATTGCCCAAGGTAGTCATCTTAACTTCTACATGCATACAATGGTGCCTAGAGTGAAGAACTCCGTTTGCTTTATAGCTGGGCAACTGCCAACTTGCAAAAGTATGTTTTACAGAGCCAGCAATGTCATCAAAGTTGTAAGCTTAAATACGGTTATGTTATCAACTTAAACCTGGCTCTTAATTTGAAATGTTTAGGAAAGAGCACTGAAGTCAGCTCTCATATAATTTTCATTTACTAATGGAGTAATCAACATCTGTAGAGCATGCAGCCACAAAATCTTTCACTCAGTGAAAAGCGTGCTCAAAAATTCTCTTGTCTGAGATCTATAATCTCATTTTAATTAGCATTGCACATGATTACTCCAATCAAAGTAAGTCAGTGGCAAACATTGCCATCTGCATTCATCGTTAACATCAGCTAGCACGATGGCAGTCAGTGATTTTAAGTTAATATGTGGGCTCTGAGGTGCAAGTGTCTGTTCAAGGACAAAGAACACTGCCCTACTTTCTTTCTACTACTTAGCTTTTGAAATGCACCCTTCATCTTAGAACTTGCCAACTATGGAGCATTTCCAGTTTTACATCTGGGATGTGACAGTCTTGCATATTCTCTGCAACAGAAGATACTGCCATTTGTTTTGAGTAACTTAATTATGCATGCATTCAGGATTGTATTACATCTGCCCAGTATTCAGCGTGGTTGCCGACTGCATGGTTAGGGTTTTGAGATGTTGATAGGCTTCCATGGCAAGGTACACAATTATTCAGTGAATTTTTAAGATGACGACTGTTCAATACAGTGGTAAAACTCAGACCACTGCATGCTGATAAGGGCAATACCAACAGGATGATATGTTGTATGCCTGTTTGTGTGTGCACTGCCATTTCTCCAGAGACCAGGTGTCATTAATTGGTTAAGAAGAGGTGACTGATGATACTTAGCTGTTTCTGGATTTATATGCTGCTTCATCATACCTCCTCACAGAAAGCCTTATTTGAGAAGGCAGCAGATGACCTGCTATTGATAAGAATCCTTTATGAATGTAAATTTTTCCTAAGATATAGCCAAGTTTTTAAAGGATTTCCACTGGTAAGTCATTAAAATGTTTCAAAGGTTACATGCAGTCCAAGAACATTTACCAAGAAAGGCACAAGCATATCTAAACTCATGGTTTATGTAAAATTCAGCAGGATTTTTTATTGTCTTCATCCTCAGAGAAGGGAATTATCTGGGCTTTTCTGAACATGTTAGTACATGACTGTAAACTCTTTAAGAGAAGACATATTCCAAATAGCATTTTTCCTCTTCCTGAACCAGACCTTTCATGCAAAGTGAGTGCTTATGAGAGCTTTTAAATTATTTTGGTTGCATAGTTACAATTCTGATAACTTTTTTTTTAAGTTCTCGTCATTATGAGAGGTAGCCTTGAGTGTTTTAAATCTACCCATAAAGCTGCTAGAATCATTCTCTGCAATTACACTACAATGCACAACAATTAATTATATCAAATCCTTCTCACAGAAGTGTTTACTAGTGAAGAGATTGCCACGGCTTTATTTCTGACAATAAAAGAGTAGGAATTATTATACACCTCTTGGGATTTTACTGATCTAACATTTCTATAGTCAGGATTATAATCATATTATTTTCCCTATAGGAAATAAACATCAGTTCTTGACAGGCATGATCTTTAAATAACACTTCATATGGGAAAAATATCCCCATGTATTTTTCTCCTGTAAGAACCCTGGTCCTACACATGGGACTTTTTTGTATAGGCATACCCAAGGCAGAGGTCCACTTCAAACTGGTGGAAAACATCTTCAGCAGCAGACGAAGTAGCTCAGGCTGCTTGCTCAGGTGCTGCGGCATGGGGGGACTGGTGGTGGGCAGGGAAAGCAGCGGTGCTGGCTGCCCCCCGAGGGCGTTTGGAGGGGGTATGTCAGACTAGTGCTGCTTGGGTCAGGGCACCTTTCAGTTTAGTTTCCAGTTTCAGGAATCCGATGTGTGCAGCCTGACACAGCTGCAGGACATGAACCAAAGCGCCGAGAGTGGGAATAATCAAGAGATTCCCTTTGAAAGCTCACTTCTGGTCTGAACGAGATGCTAAGATAGGTGCATCCATTCACCTGAAGAAATGCATTACCCTGAGCACGGGTTTGGTCCCTTGTATTTAGCCCTCCCAATGCACCCCTGTCTGCCAGACACCCCCTCTCTGAGCACAGGGAAATGTGAGAAAAGGACAAGCCCCACAGCCACAAATTGCTGTTGGCAAGGTGACAGGAGGGGCTTCTGGCTACCAGGTTTGTCTACTAGATACTCTGATACGGTGATTGTTCTTCATAAAGTGAAACAGTAAATACCATGCTTTACTTTACTGTTCAGTTTCTCTTTAAAAAAAAGAGGATTCTGTAAAGATTAACTTCACAGTGGGAAGTTTTCCTCCGAGCAAGACCTTTCCCTTTGGAAAGCAGCAAGGGTTAGCTGTAACATAAAATACGACAAATTGTTCAGAAGTAAATGTTCCCCAAACTGATAGAATCACCTGTCTTCACTTCTTTATTTCCTTCCACAGAGCCATGTTTGACTATGACAAGAGCAAAGACAGTGGCCTCCCAAGCCAAGGACTCAGTTTTAAGTATGGAGACATCCTTCACGTCATCAACGCCTCGGACGATGAATGGTGGCAGGCAAGGAGGGTCACTCTGGAGGGAGACAGTGAGGAGATGGGAGTTATACCCAGCAAGAGGAGGTGAGTGCTGCCTCCTCCTTCCTACCTCCTTGGCCATGATGTTAAAATATTCCATTTTATTCCAAAGACAGGGTGCATCAATCCACTGAAAAAATGGGGAAAGTCAAGGAAAATCACACAGTTACTATTTCAAGAGTTGGAAGATATGATTTTGGCTGTGAGATTTAAAGAGCTCAGGTTGTTTAACTGTACTGAAAAGAAACTCAAAAGGTGACTCAATTATAGTGGATTAGTAACTTCACAAAGAAAGGGAGGTAGGGGGAAAGAGCACCATGTACTGAAGAGCTTCAGCAGAAAAAGGAATAACCAGAACCCAAGTCTGGGAATTAGCTCTGAATTTGAAGTAGAGCACCTGTGTTAATGTCAGGGCGATTAGCCATTGCATCAAACTGCTGAAGGATGTAATGAATGTCTTGACATTTTCAAATCAAGACTGTATGTCTTTCTTTTGTGAGAGTAATAGAATTAAACTTCTCAGCCTGTGTGATATAAAAAATGACGCTAAATTATATAATGGTCCTCTCTGGCTTCAAAATCTGTTAATTTAATCTCTGCCTGCCCGGAAACTGATGGATAATCAATATCACATATAATATAAATGAAGGAACTTTCATCCACTCTCCAACCTAAATCTGAACCTTTGTTTAGCTGTGATGGATTCGTGCTGACTGATGGAGAAGGAACAGACATCTGAATCTCTCTCATTGTTTGCATTGTTTACTCTGCCTGGGCGCTTTCCTAAAATTAGCCACAAATCCCTGATAGTATCAGAACTACCACACAAATCAGTATTACTTTCTGCCTCTGTTGATAGTTGCTATAGAAAGGTCAAGATCTGAAAGGGTAGGAGGAAAACGAAAACTGTCAAACTCTGTTATGTTTCTCTTTTGCAGCAATGCTCTCATACTTCATATAAACTTTCTATTCCTAGCTATTTCGGCTTTAGCATTAATATAAAAATTATCATGCCCATTTTTTAATAGTGGGGAAATGAGACATTTGATGCTCTAGAGCTCCTGCTGCTGTTTCAGAAGAGTTTGCCCAGGTGCTAATAGAGTTCATGGTACTCCTTCGTCTAAATTACTTAAAAGTAAACTGAAAGGCCATCAAATACCTTGTTGATATGAGCCCTGCAAGGACCTTATTTTCTCTAATCATGACCATGTTTGAAAGGCAACCACACCAGCATTTTCAGCAAAAAGCAATTTTGGAGTTGTATAATAGATAGAAATAAAAACTACATTATAATTTTCAAGATGGGAAAAATGTGCCCATTAAACAGATTTAGTCTCTAGATATTGAAAAAAAAACCTTGCCTACTATTAATTGCTACAGTCAGTACGGTTGTAATGACATGATTGGATCACAAATGGGAAAAGAGGAAAGTCTATTCAGTTATTACTGAGGGAAGTATGTGTGCAAAGCTCACTTGCAGTGTGGTACATACTATGAAAAGCTACAAAAAGCTGTCATACATAATAAAATAACTATAGGTGAAAAAAAGGGCAAAGCAAAGCAACGGATTAAGACGTGAAGCTGTATCTTCTATAAGTTGGAGAGGCTACAGTGCCTAAGCCTTATTGGGTTACCTGCACAGTGATGTTTTCAAGGACAAAAGATAGAGGATCTCTAGTCAAGGTCAGACATATGATACAGCCTATGAAAAAGATGTGGCTTGGGCAACACTGGAAGAAAAGAGAGAAAAAAAAGGAAGAGAGAGGCAAGACAAAAATAGGTTGGTTAGAGTCTAAAAATAAGAGTCTTGAATTTGAAAAGATGCAGGTATAGTTACCATGCTCTCCACTTGTCATCCTGATTCTCCACTAGTGAATCTGAGAGGTCTGGAAAAATCAATGCCATCCGATTTTCTGTCTGCATTCATGTAATGATGCGATACACCTGAGCTGGGGTGGGGGGAGGTTGCTATTATTTCATAAAAGGTTTCAGTTGTACAAGGTTATTTTTTCCAATGCACTGAAAAGTGAGTATTATTTCCTTTCTGTGGATTCTGGATGATCCCTCAGAGCCAGTGAGACTGATGTGCTCTTGCCAGCATCTTCTGTGGTCATTTATACCACCCAGGGGGAGGATGAGCAATCAACGCATACAGGGCTGAGCTACAGAGAATAAAGCTCATCATACTTGCCAGAATGTACTAATTCTGAGTTGAATTTCCTCTGCAGGTGTGATTTGTTGACTATGAGAGGCTTGATCTAAAACAGAGTAGTCCTGAGATTCATTTGACCAAATGTAGGCAACAACAGCATGGAAATTTTTTGTACATCTTTTTACAGGAGAGCCCTTCACACAGTGACATTTTAGCATGAGCTGATAAGAGAAATTTTGAGTGATAAATCAAGACTCCATACTGGTTTTTTCCTCTATGATATATGTGATACACCAGAAGAAATCATAATTTATAATTATAGGGGAGCTGCCACTCATTATTCTCTCCAGGATGTTGGATAGATTACCAGACTTTACCTCTTAGTGATTCAATAGAGTTTGAAAGCTGCTTGTCACTAGATTTCAGTGCTGCTGCCAATGTGTGTACTCGTTGCCTTGTCAATTGTTAAATTGTAAAGTCAGGCTCTAAGAGGGACTTCTGGAAGGTAGCACTGCACCTAGGGGAGGGTTACTCAAAGAGGCAGCACAAAGAAATGAGGGTGTTTCCCCATTGCGGTTCTCCACTGATCTGTGCAAGGACCAAATTTCATGAGCTGGTGAGCTGGTGACCTCAGTGGAGATTAACGAAAATATAATGCTCAGTATCCTGCACCGCTAAAATATCATTGCAACTCTTTCCACATCTGAAAACAGCATTTTGTCCATTTGTCAGTATACATTTGGTGTCTGATTACAGCTGTTGTTCTCGACCATGGGACTAAGTAGTCAGTTGGTTAGAAACCAAATATAATAAATATAATGCTAGAAAGGTGTTGTGATATTGTATAATATTGATATTGGGAACAGTAGGACTTCAGCATAAGAGACTGCAAACCACTCGGTTGTGGTTTAACGGTCACCAGGTGTTATTATATAATATTAATGAATTAATATTGCAGGCCAAATTTCTCCTGGTTCCACATCCACCAAAAAGATTTATCCAAGCTACGTCTAAGGTGAGAGCAGGGCATAGTTATTATGCTGGGCAGAGTCTCCAAGGTGAGGAGACATAACTACCAGTCCTGTACCAATGTCTCAGACAGCCTGTGGTATTATCTGTGCACTATGTTTGCACATGTCAATTGCTCCCCTGTCATCAAAAATAACTATTTTACACTAGAATGACCAACAGAATTAGATTTACACTGGATTTTTGTTATATTTAGATGTATAGATGTATAGATTTAGATTAGAATTTCTACATACACTGGGCTTTTGATCACAAGAATTTTTATCTGCCTCATTGTGCTTCCTATTGTCCAGATAGATAAACAAAACAAATTCAGCTTCCCATAAAGGGCAGTAGCAAGCTGAGTAGCCTATGTCTAAGATTCCCTCCCTATGGAAACACTCACATTAGTTAAAGTGAGCCAACAAAAAGCATGAAACCAATGTGCATAATAAGTTAGAGTGTATTAAATTCCTAGACAGATGCTCTAATTCAGTAGTAAAGAGATTTTAATTTGCTGTAGCATTGATTTTACAGCTCCAGATCTTTTCACTTTTTCTTTGCTGAGTCTGTGCACACAGAAAAGCTCCTGCATTGCAAGCCCTACACAACAGCAACCTCCCACTCCGTGAATGTCAAGCTTCAGCATTTTCTATGACGAGTGTCTATCTGCTTCACTTGGGTCAGTGGGTCTGAAAGTAATTTAGTCTGTGATTTCACATAGATTGCCCCAGAATGGCCGAGCGTAAATGCTCCCACTGTAGCCAATGAGGATTTGGTCCTAAAACATTAAAATATTTACACTAATCTTTCTGTTGTCTTTAAGATGTGCAGCCACAAAACTGCTCACAGACTGGACATCACTCTGAGATATCCATTTTCAGGTAGCTTAAGTACATCTGACTGCAAAATGTTATGCAACTTGTATCTCTGTTATTAACCAGCTGAAGGTGTATGATGGTACTAGCCCAATATTTGTGTTCTCAGACAACAGTCTCCCCACAAATACATGTAACCACACTCTCCTTTCAGAGCAAAATGGGGAGGAAAGTACATAAAAAACAATGTTTCACAAACATTTGAGGATAAGGAACAGAGTTTTTCCCAGCACAGAAGTCCCTGTGGGCAAAAAGCCAACTTAAATTTGTTATTCTGCTCAGCTTGGCAAAAGGGCATGTTTATCCACTCAAGTGAGTTTTATTTTTAATGGTTTCCTATAAATTGTCTACCTTTCTAAACATCCCTTAAGACTTTAATCCTTAGATGATAAAACTTTTTAAAATGGCATAATCACGTTACTAAAATAAGTTACCAGACTATACTTACTAATCTAATTGGAAAAAATAAGTATGGAGTAAAATTGATATGTATGTGTATGTATAAACCTCTTCCTGTTCTCTTGCAATGATGGGAAACTTTTATGCTGAAGGAAAATAGCCCTTAGCTTTTAAACAGAATAAGGTTGTTCTACAATTTTATGAGAATTCACTTCCTAATGGCATTAGGTCTGCTTTTTTCATAAAATATTGACCAGGTGCTAAACTGCTCTCTATAAGCAAGTCACTGAAGATGGAGAGCTGAACGAGAGCATGTTCTCTCCTACTGAAAAATACATGTTCTGTTGCAAAAATACCACTTCAGGAACGCTCAAAAATAATTTTGAGAATGGGAATCTATTGGCAAGCTCCAGACCTCACATAAACAAAACTAAGCAGGGCAGAGAATGGAAACAATAAAAAACTATGGACTGAGTCTACATATTTGGACTATAAATAGTAATACAGATTTTCACTTATCTTTCACTTGATGAGTAGACAAAATAAATATAATGTGGATGACCTGGAAATGGCAAAGCAGGACAAGAAGAAACACGTTAACAAAGATGTAAAATATAGCAAGGTCTTTCAAGTATCCATTTTACATTGCATTCTTCTACTTGATAACTCCCCTTACTACAGTTCTCATGCTGGATTTGGAAATAGCTTTTGTTCTGCAGAACACCTCAGTGCCAAGTCTGTGCAAGTTAGGCTACTGTAACCATTTTATTTGATTCTCGACACCAGTTTGCAATTTGCATCTGTATTCTACATCAGTGGCGAATGCTGTTATTGAAGTTTAAAGCATGTCTCACTTGATATTTTACATCTCCGCTGTGAAGACTGATTAGTGCTTTTAGAAAGGCACTGACAAAATTCCCAGAGGTCCATTAACCCCCAACAATGGAGGATCACAGTTCATGTCTGGTTGAGTTATGCTTGATTTCTTCTTGTTTGCAGTGTACACGAAGAACTGAAAGTCTGATTTTGAAAAATCCCAGAGGCTCATTTTCAACAGCTACATATGCCCAGAAACACAAAAGCAGATAGACATTGCAGTGCAGTGAGTGTTGCATCCCAGTAATAAGTTCCTTAGAAGAGGAGTAGGGAGAGAATAGCATCCCAAAGAACTGAAGTCTTGAGCTTGCTTGTGAGGAAACACTGAAGGCAGAGATATATTTTCAATGTACCTCTCCACTTCTTTAGCTTTACATGGGAAGAGGACAATGAATCCTGACCATTTTTGAAAAAAGGGCCATGAGGTGTCTACTACCAAGAAAGATTTCGAGACAAAATGAGTATACAGGATATACTCCAACTGTCCCAGATCTCAGACGGCCTTAGACCATTTCCCTGTGCACAAGCAGTATGTCTGCAGGGAGCTACTCTTGGAGAGCGGGTGGAAAGCTGGAAGTGAAATCCCCATCAGTTGTGCAAGGCGATGCTGTCTCCACATGGGGCTCAGAGCATTTCAGCTCCCAAGTCACAGTTGAATGCTGGATGTAGGTGTCTTTGAGCATTTCTGGAAATCTCATTGAGTTTCAGTGAAAATGGGACTTGAACCACAAAGTAGTTTTGGAAATCGTATCTGTGCTTTCCTCCATCCCTTAGGCATAGCTCTACCAAGAAGATCTATAATTAGAAAGGGGCATGGGCCTCTGCAAATTTTGCAGATGGGAATCCTCCCCCTTCACTTCATTTTTTGTACAACCCCTCCCTGTTATCCTGCTTTGTGCTGCAGTGGTGAATGAAAAATGGATACAGTTTGAAGTGAAACATTTCTTCCTTTAAAAGCAATTTCCTCAGCTGACTGATCAATATGTTGTCCAAGGGATGGTAGGTTTGTTGTCAGCTAAAGCAATGTAAAGAATTTACACTCATGTGCTATTTAGGCATTCACAGTGTCAGCTGCTGCAAAAGGCTTTTTGTGCCTAAACTCCATTTGTGTTTGCGAAAAAGGGGGTAAAGTGTATTTTTCTTTAAATGTAGCAATTGCAAAAATGAAGATTCAAAAAAGTACTAAAAGTGCTTGAATTAGAGTTCCTTCTAAATAATAATTAAGATGTATTTTCTAAGAGCTGGATCAATGATGCTCAAAGAACTGATATTATATACTTTTTATCGCCCTCATTTTAGTTACCTTTTTAGCTCTGTCTATGGCAAAAGTGTCCCGGTAGCTCAGATAAGAAATTATGGGAACATCTTAGTTCACTGCAGTCCTGTACCCTGACCACCTCAACAAAGACAAAATCTTTGGAGAACCGAGCTAAATGCTAACAGAGTTCTCCAAAGCATGTGAAAACCAAAGCTTTTCCAACATTCAGATATTGGGTTGATTCCTTCAGGAAAGAGAGAGGTATATTCCTGATACCAGAGCAACCTACTGCCACATTTCAAGTCCCAGACATGAAGGCAGTAGAGCACCTGAGCTGAAGTGCTTTAAGAGTATATTATAAACTGGGCAAAACCATTTCTTTTATCCTAGCCTTTCTTCAAGATCTAACCCATTTCATTGACACTTCGGGCAGCAACAGCAATGTAATTGCCCTGAGACACACGAAATTTCAGCTTGGAGGTTTACAGTTCAGCTAAATTATAAGTAACCGAGAACAGTTTTATTGTGGAAGGTGTCAGGAAAATTGTAATGGGAGGCAACACTGTGTGCTGTCCTTAACACAGTAACAGATTATGAAATGTTTGTAATATTCAGCAGGCATGCTGAGCATGTATGAACGTTGTTGGTATGTTTGCCTGGAGGATTAATGGCACTTAATGACATTATTTATATACTTCTCAAAGCAGTGCAGAATGTTTCTGTAGCTCCTCAACTGTCTGCTATGCCTGTAGAAAGCAGCGATGCCTCCGTGGCTGTTAATGCAATTATGATGAATTTCATAAATAAGATCCACTCTTCAGGGTTAATTTCCAAATTTCTTTATGCAGTGAATATGAAATGAAGTTAAAAGCAGATGTTTTCGGAAGTTAGACAGGACTGGAATGAGTTTAAATGTTAACACAGATTAATAAGCGGAATGCTGTGTTCATTTGAGCTAATTATTTTCTCAGAAGGCATCCATCCTATTTAGGCAATTACACAGCCTCAAGTCTTCATTTCTTACCAATACTACCAAGGGACTTCATCTGCCAGTTTAAGTTTGAGACTGTTCATGTGTTTTTAATAACATAGATTTAATTTGAAAGCTGCATTTGCACTGTTTCCATATGAATATTCCACACTTACAGAGAAATGCATTTATTCTAAATTTAAACTGTAACTATAGTAACCAACATTTGCTGTGTTTCAGTAGGAAATATATAAGCCCACTCAGACAGAAGGAAACATGTTGTGTTAATTATCATTCTATCAAAAGAGTTTGTATTTTAAAAAATAATTCTCAGAAACTAGGTATTCTTACTATCCATACTTGAAATCAAGAGATTTGCAGGAATGTATTCTAATGTCATTTGTGGGAAACTGAAAGTTAGAAAAAGGGTCATATGTGGACCAGTTTGGAGGATATAATAAACCTCACTTCTTTACCAGCTATTTATTGTCTAATAAAAATACAATATCGAGCTCTTATAAGCTAGCTTTGCAGTATTCAACTTAGATTTCCTAGAGCAATTCCTAATCCTAGACAAATAGAGTTACTGTTTCAATTATAGGTAGATGATCAGATTTTTTTGCTTGGGCCAGTAGATTATAGATTCTGTAGATGATTTTGCAAAGGTAGTAAATGTCACTTTTACAGTAATGACCATATTAGTCAAGGTGAGTAAGGACATGAATAGCTTCTTCCTTTCTTTAGATTTCTCTCTCTGCACCTGGTTGTCTTAGGGGTTGATTTTATTTAGGGGATAGCTCACCCCTTCTTAGATATAGTTTTTTTAATTCCTGGCATTATTACTTAAGCATACTGTGTTAAAAGTTTAAATATACAACATATGTAAATCTTGCAATAATGGTGAACTTTCCAAATACACTAAGGGTATACAGTTTTCCCACAGGTAAAATATTTACCACATATATTTCAGTATGCTAATAGATTTTAAGTTTTACTGACATGTTTTTAAAATAATGCTCATTCATTGAATATTGGAAATCAGGATATTGATCCATAATATTTAGGAACAGAAACACTGAATTTTCTAGTGCGATGTCCTTTACAAATGCCTTGTGTGTCTCTTTTTTCCCTCTATACTGAGGACTGTAACTTCTGTTTGTCCAGTCTTGATTCTAAGATACAAATGGATAAAGATGCCACACATTCCTCTTCTATATTATTTTGGTGGCTAAAGATATTAAGCATTAAAAAGTAAAACTGTCTGTGTTTTCTTTAGAATTAATTTGTTTGGCATCAGCTCGTTGCCAATGATTTTGATATGTGTTTCTCTCCCAAAGAGAATTTTTTAGATCTCAGTATTTTCTCACTCTGAAAGCATTGCATATACAATATAACAACTCCTCTCTCAAGCTGTGTTTATTGAAGCTACGGCTATCAGGATCAAATAACTTTTGAGGCTTTTAATTGGAGCACTTCAACTTTCTTTAAATATATAAATACCAGAATTGTACAGACTAAGCCACATTTTGGGTCATACCACTGCAGTTTGGGCTCTCAGGTCGCAGGAGATGGGCTTACAGGGGCTGTATGCTCTGGTTTTTCAGACCAGGATTGAGCTTTCAAAGCAAATGTCCTTTTTGCCCTCTCTTTCTGTCCTTTGGTTCATCTCATGGGGCAGTCTTGGTGAACACATACTAGATTTGTTTGTATTAAACTGATCGTGAGGATGAGCGCACCCAATGCACCCACCTGCTAACGGGTGGTCAGTTCATGGGGCCAGACTAGAACTAGCCCAAAGAAGAAAAACCCGAAATGTATAGTTTGTGTCCTTTCCTATTTGGCCACACTATTTGGTAGTGTGAACCTGCCCATCTTTGTTTTCAGAACTCAGCCACTCGCAATGAGGGCTTCACTGAAATGAGTCAGAAAAATAAATTCTTTGCCTTCTATCTGCTTGCAGATGTTTGTGGAGGGCATGGTTTAAATAAGACCACCCACCCAATTCACAGCTTTTTAGAGTGGCTGAAAATAGCTCTTCTGCCCCTAGGCATTTCTACATCTCCTCAGAAATGCTCTTTTTTGGCAAAACTGTAGTTTTAAGTGATCAAAACCTCAAGAAAGTTTCTCTGCACGTGAATATTCTAACAAATAGCATGCCTCCATCTTTCAGAAGATAAATTTGAAATTCATTTGTAAATAAGGTTTTTAAAACAAGAAGAACTTTCCAGTGATAGCATATTCAAAATTACTTCAGTCAAGCTGAGGGCAAGACCCTTAAAAATCTATGGTATTGTAAAGTCAGTTTTGCAGAACCTAAGATTTAAACAGTGACCATGTGCAAGTGGCTCTGCAAAGCTATGGGCAGACTGACTGTGTGTGCATGGTGAATGTTGGTTTATGGGTTTGAGGCAATTTGAGAAAACTTAGAATACCTAACACATTTGTTAAGAATTGTCCAATAACACACTGGCCCCTGGAAAGCTTCTAGGTACCTCCCTCAAACTCAGGTTAATAAGAAATTCTCTGTTTTTCTTGGAGATTCAAGGCAAAGGTTGCTCTGAAGCTCTTCCCCTCTTCCAGCCTGGATCATCTCAGTCGGCTGATTAACTCTTTAAAACCATTACAACCTATTCACTTTTATTACTCTGTTACTTTTCTGCTGCGGAGAAGGCAGCAACGAGGGGCTCTGCTGGGAGCAATGGGAACTGAGGCAGTGGGAGGGAAAAGGAGCAAGACTCTCCTTTCCAACAACTGCAATTTCTTACATCTTCGCAACCCATCGTGTTGAAACTTCATCCTTTTTACTTTGTATTTGCCATGAGCATAGACACTGTTCACGACTGCTGTGGTCACATGCTGTTTTGTAAGCTATTTTTTAGTAATTTTTAAGGTATTTTTTAAGCAGTTCATTAGTCTGAAAACATGGGTTTTTTTAAAAAATAGATTCAGAAATTGTGGGATTCACTTTACCGTATTTGCATGATCTAAAATTTACTCCATCGTGAAGTGCACATCTGAAAGCACTGAGGTGAACAGCTTACTCTTTTTCTGTCCTTATTTCATTCCTCTGACCACAGAAGAACTCTAAATGTTGCCTGATTTTTGGACAGCTTAAATTAGAGAGGGTAAATCTGTCCTTAATGTGCTTTTCCCACACTCCCACGTGTGTTGGGAGAGGGTGCTGTTCTGCTGGCGTAGGGCAGCCAAGGCTCCTCGAATCCAGTCCTGTGTTTGCCAGAAAACTGCTGCTTGGCTGAGGAAGTGACCTGACATCTCACTCTTTACAATTTATAAAATTTGCCTTAAATGCTCACTTTATGCATAGTAAGCCACCAATGGTCTTGGGAGATCAGATATCAAACATGTACGAAACGCTGCTATAATCAACATGTGTTTATTTGTGTTTGCTTTTCCTCAGAGTTGAAAGAAAGGAGCGTGCACGTTTGAAGACGGTGAAATTCAACGCAAAACCTGGTGTAATTGATGCAAAAGGGGTACGTAAATAGTGAAACCTTTTGAAATTGCACTTTGTTTTATATGTTTCAGAGTAGAGAAAATTTTGGCAACGTAAGGAATATTTAGATTGTTGCAACCAAGACCTGGAGTATAGTGAAATATGGACAGGAGTATTGTATGATATAATCTTCTAAATAATTCTTTTTATAATAATGCTGACTGACAGTGCCTCCTAATTGGAAGATACTAAGAAAATAAAGAGCATTCTGTGATAGCTGCGGTTGTAGTTAAATGATGGATAGCGAAGAACAGACATTAAAACCCAGTGCAGATGGATAATTGTTAAATGAAATAGGGCATGAAGTGTAAATTCCCTGGCTTCAAAAGCTGTTAAATCTCAAACAAAAGGCTGAATGTTAAAGAGTCCTGGATGCAAAATTTAGGTTTCGGATGTTCTGCTTTGACAGTTGTGACAGACATTGAACACAGGTGTGTTTCACAGCAGGCACGACGGGCCAGCCAACACAAAACAGGCGAGATCCCTTCCACCAGCGCTATCGGGACAGAACAGCCTTCCTGCTGTTACCGCTCTGCAGCATTGCTTTATTGTGCCCAACAGTCAACAGTTCTCACTAGCCTGATGTCTAATATCCTGTGCGTTGCCGTCTGGCTAGCAAGAGTTATAGCATGAGAAATGCCCACAGTCCTGGCTGTTGAGGTATATTTTTTCTGCTGAAGCGTAGCTTGCATTTGTAGCACTAGTGAATGCTTGACGTTACGTTTGCAGGGATTTATTTTTGAAAACGGTCCTGACTTCTGAGAGCAAACCAAGAGACAGAGCTTCAGAAACCATCGGCAAAAAGTCCTATTTGGCTGCAGAAAACACAGGTGGTGAGAGGACACAGCCATAGGTAGATGCTAGCAAGGGACAAAACCAAATGGTTCAGCAGGTCCCTTCCAGACCCACCGTTCCTGTGGTCCTCTGCCTAGTTTGAAATTCTCATTCTTAATCTCTTCTTTCTTCAGTTTCCCACTGTAATGGGAATAATAATACTTCCCTTATCCCAGTTTATTCTGTCCTTTCACTCAAATTAGCAGGGTAAGGAGTTCCTCTTGCTATGAACATGCAGTTCCTAGCGCAGTGGGTCCCAAGTCTCTACGTGTCAGCAAGGTAATATTTCATACTTGAGAATACTTCCCTGTTACTGCTCTACAGAACAGTTCCCGAGTTCAGTGCAAATGCAGAATAATTGCACTGACTGAAACCAGATTTACAAGGTACATAGAATCAGAGTTCAGCCTCTGCACATTATTTGCACATGCAGATAACTTGGTATAAAATATATAACAAACTGCATCGTGAAAGGACTTATTCATCCCATTGCATTCCTTCAGGAGTCAAAACTCCATTTTTTAGTTTGAAATGACCACTCTCATGTTGTCATTTATTTTGGGAGATAATAAGCTTTATATTGCCAATGAAAGTACTTGTTTAATGTCTATTTCCTGTATATAATCAAAGCCTCCAGGGAATAATTCATTCATGTAGCTAATGGTCCTTATTCAAGTGAGTCTGTCAAGAATTTAATTACCTCTTGATTCCCCAAATTGTTTTTCCATTTTTGTCATCAGTGTAACATTAATCTTCCAGCCACTCACGTCAATGTTTTTTCAGTGTTTAGGAAATTGCGTAATTACAGACCATGACCGTTGTACCCATTTGGGAGTACACTTTCTATTGTTAGTATTTGCTAAAATTTGCTTTTGCCTATTAAAAAAAAAAATCCCACAATTTCAAGGCTTTTTGGGAAAAGATAATGTAGGCTTGTGTTTGAAAGAGCATAAAAGGAAGAAGGGTCGACTGTTAAAATAAGCATCAACACATAAAAGGAGGTGTTTGAGCACAGGTGTGCACATACAACGTATGTGCATTTTAGGGATCAGCATTTCCATTTAGTCTTTCAGTGTTCAAAAAGAAGCATTGTAAGCTGTCTGACAGTGCATGCTTTACTTTTTTAATCAGCAAGAAATTCAGTCCAGATACGCAAGGCTGCAGTAGGCCCAGGAGAACTCTTTTGTTTCAAAATCAAGCTAAAATTCAGATAGGAATGGGCTTATGTGTGTCTGTTTCACTTTTGTGCTCAGACATTCGTGACCGTGTGGGCAAGTGGTACTGTCTTCATTTACTCTAAAGATGAAATTGGGACAATAGCTTTTCATCGGATATTTCTAAATTTGGTCCCAAGATGTGCATGGAAGCATTTTTTAAACAAAATTTAACTGAATACAGAGAATCCTTGGGGGGGGGGGGGGGGGCACAGGACAAGGGG